>NW_004443947.1:16007119-16008585 GCF_000243295.1 Trichechus manatus latirostris | reverse complement strand
CAGACCAATATCCCTCACAAACATTGACGCAAAAATCCTCAACAAAATTCTGGCTAATAGAATTCAGCAACATATCAAAAAATAATTCACCATGACCAAGTGGGATTCATATCAGGTAAGCAGGGATGGTTAAATATTAGAAAAACAATCAATGTAATTGATCACATAAATAAAAGGCAAGAACCACATGATCTTATCAGCCGATACAGAAAAGACATTTGAGAAATGATAAAAACTCTCAACAAAATAGGAATAGAAGGGAAATTCCTTAACATAATTAAGGGCATTTATACAAAGCCAACAGCCATCATCATCCTAAATGGAGAGCGTTTGAAAGCATTTCCTTGAGAGCAGGAACCAGACAAGGATGCCCTTTATCACCACTCTTATTTAACATTGTGCTAGAGGTCCTAGCCAGAGCAAGTAGGCTAGAAAAAGAAATAAAGGGCATCCAAATTGGTAGGGAAGAAGTAAAAGTACCTCTATTTGCAGATGATATCAACTTATACACAGAAAACCCCAAAAACTCCACAAGAAAACTACTGGAACTAATAGAAGATTTCAGCAAAGTATCAGGATACAAGATAAACATACAAAAATCAGTTGGATTCCTCTACACCAACAAAGAGAACTTCGAAGAGGAAATCACCACATCAATACCATTTTCAGTAGCTCACGAGAAGATAAAATACTTAGGAATAAATCTAACCAGAGACATAAAAGACCTATACAAAGAAAACTACAAGACACTACTGCAAGAAACCAAAAGAGACCTGCATAAGTGGAAAAACATACCTTGCTCATGGATAGGAAGACTCGAAATTGTGAAAATGTCAGTTCTACCCAAAGTGATTTACAGATACAATGCAATCCCATTACAAATTCCAACGGCATTTTTTAATGAGAGGGAGAAATAAATCACCAACTTCATGTGGAAAGGCAAGAGGCCCCAGATAAGTAAAACCATTACTCAAGAAGAAGAACAAAGTGGGAGGCCTCGAACTACCTGATATTAGAACCTATTATACTGCCACGGTAGTCAAAATAGCCTGCTACTGGTACAACAACAGATACATAGACCAATGGAACAGAATTAAGAATCAAGATGTAAATTCATCCACCTATGAGCAGCTGATATTTGACAACAGCCCAAAGTCTATTAATTGGGGAAAAGACAGTCTCTTTAACGAATGGTGCTGGCATAACTGGATATCCATCTGCAAAAAACTGAAACAAGGACAGCCCCACAAAACAAAACAGGACTAATGAGGCACAGCAGTCCAGGGACAAGGACTAAAAGGCAGAAGGGGGCAGGATAACTGGTGATAGGGCACCCAAGGTTGAGTAAGGACAGTGTTGACATGTAGTGGGGTTGTTAACCATTGTCATAGCACAGAATGTGTACTGTTTAATGAGAAACTATTTTGTTCTGTAAACCTTCATCTAAAGTGAGAATAGCAGCACAA
>NW_004443947.1:15927351-15996571 GCF_000243295.1 Trichechus manatus latirostris | reverse complement strand
TGTTGATTCTCTGTTTGGCTTAGTTTTTCGGATCTTTGTTGTGGAGGGACGGCGTGGTGCTTCTGCCTAGACCGCCATCTTGCCGGAGTCCTCAAACATTTTTTTTTTAAAAAAAAAAAAGTATGCTTTGTGAATTATTCAACTCTTGCCTCAGTGATACTGTATAAGAAACTACTCCTTGGTATTAAAACCAGCAGCTCTGTATTCTTATTCATGAGTCTACAGGTCAACGGTAGTTAACTGGTCTCATCTAAGTTTGGCTCTAAGCTGTAGGTTTTGAGTCCACATCTGTTTTATGCTTCTCTCATCCTTCCTGAACCAGTGAACTGACCAGGGCACGTTTTTCTCATAGTGATAGGAAAAGCAACACATCACATCTCCAATTATGCCAGTATGTTTCAAGTATCTGCATGCATAACTTCTGCTAACATCCCTTTAGCTGGCCAAATAAAATCACATGGCCAAATGCAAAAGCAAAGCATAAGGGAGAATATTCCACTGGCAACAAGGGCATGACAAAAGCATGAACTCTTAATACTACTACAGGTATGTGAATACTTCTAACCAATATTTCAATCTATCACATCCACCATCTTGGTCACAATTAGTCTCACTCTTCCTTGTATGAAATGTATTCAGTCCCTTGCCAAGAGTGTCCAAGTCTTATCCAATCACAAGAGCAAGTTCAATGTCCAGGATCCCATGATTTATATCAAGTTTGGACTCAAATTCTCTTAATCCAGAGACCTATGGACTAAAAAAATAATAATAAAAAAATTATCTTCCACATACATTCTCAACATACCATAGTGGAACCGGGACACAGTAACTATAATATTCACTACTGTTTGAAATGAGGTAGAATCATTGGCAGATAGCAACTCGAAAATCTTTGTGGGAAAATGTTACTAGGTTGCGATAGGTTTATAGAGGATTTTTCTTTATTAGGTACCTGTCTACTCCCTGGAAGTGCTGTCCAGTCCATTCTTTACTCAGTTGACTCTGTTCTTTGGAAGTTCTTCAATTTTTCATCCTCCTCCTCAGCCTCTGAAGAGTGCATTGATAAATATTCCCTTCTCAGTCTCCTTCCTGACTGTAGGAAGTTTGTTGCCCAGAGATATTTTTATATGCCAAACATTCTCAATCTCTTTTAGTCTAGACTAATAGCTGTTTTGCCAATAGAGTTCTTTCAGAAACATTACGGGTTTAAAATGTATTTGCTTCTCAACCTTGTGAGCTAAAATCCATATTAATAACTCTGTCTGAAACATACCTTTCCCTAGGCTTAACTAAATATATTTTGGGTGAGTCAGACTTCTGGGAGCTTCCCCTATAATATGTATTGGACCATTTTTGTCCATCTGAAGGACTCTATCAGAGGCCACCCTAATCGTTTTAGAGATCTTAACAAAAGTTATTCAGACATCCTTTGATTTGGTCTTTAACCGGAAGCCATATACTACCTTGGTTTTGTTATAATGGACACGCATTTTTATTTGGTGTGCGCCTTTTCTTTTCTTACTCCAAAAGCTGTTGGATAAATTATGTTTATGAACCAACCTTTTTTTTCCTAAGTTTATCTCTTTCTTATAGCACCTTATCAAGTCCATCTAGCCTTGAAATCGCCTCCCTTAATGCTACAAATTCATTAAGTATATTTTCTTTCTTTCTGATTATTACAGTTGTTAATTATACTAAATATTTTGCCACTACATAGTATGGCTCACCGTCTTTCCATTCTTTTATACCAGTTTTATTATCAATCTTCTAGTCTCCAATAATAGTACATAGTCACTTTATGCATGGCTCCAAAACCAGTGCCATACATTTTAGGTTATTTATTATTATTATTCATTTTTTGGTAAAATTTACATCATTCAAAGATTGCTACAACAGTGATATTTAAAACAAATCACCGCTGAACTCAGTGGGACATTTATTCACTCACATATCTATATTATGGCTGTAGGTTGACTGATGCAGGCTGCAATTACCTGAGGTTGGCTCTAGCTATAGGCTGAGTCCAGGTTTTTTCATTCTCCTTGGATAAACAAGTTAACAACTTGTTATGGAACATGTTCTTCCCACAGTGGTAGGAAAAGAGCAAAAGGACATGCTCAATCAAAGAAGCACAGTCCAAGCATCTAATTGTCTCATGTCTAACATTGCATTGGCTGGAGAAATTCATATAGCCATGTCCAGAGTTAAGGGACAGGGAAGTATTCTACTTCACCCATTGTAACAACATGCCAAGGATCTGAATCCATAGCATTACTACAGGAGAATGAAGAATTATGACCAATATTTAGTTTTCCATGAGGAGATTTTACCAATATTCCCAAAGTTGATGAATTAGCTGTAACAACCAATAACTCTCATGATGTTGACTGACACTAATAACGTAAATTACTTCTACAATTCTTGAATATTCATTTTAAAAACCAGGAACTATGGTATATAAATTAATAATTTATATCTCACTTGGTAAAATGAGATTAGAGATTTAACAATTAATCATTTTTAGGAAAGAAATCTTTTATTTTAAAAATATATTTTTCATATTGATTTTTGCACTCCCAGAACGTAGAGCAGTATTTTGAACATAGTGCCCATTGAGTAAGGATTTATTAACTTAAATTTTAGAATGTCATTTATAACTTGTTCTTAATTGGTAAGGATTTTTTCACTTTTTTAAATGTGAAAATCGTATTTATGCATGGAAATTAAATTAAACCATACAAACTGTAAAATTCTCTAAGCACAAACCCTACTCCCTAAATATTACCATTTTCTACATGCTACTACTGTGGGTACTTTAACACACTGGATTTTTTAAGCATTGTAAAGGCGTGCACAAAATAGAGGCTTTGTTTTTAAACATTCTCTTTAAACAACTCTGCCCTTCAAAGATACAGAGCTGATATGAAGTAAAATGTCCTTTCATCAGAAGACTACTAAAAACTTTCAACTCCTACTGTTTTTCTCTTTGTTTAAGCAGTTGTAGTATTTGCCTTCTGTTGCTGGAGGCTATAGTTGGTAATTTATGGATAGTTAAGAGGGAATTCTCAGATTCTTAAATCTTGTGCCTCTAATTAATAACTGTTCTACATTAAAACAAAGATGTTCACCCCACTGAAAAGGTAAAAGCTGATCTTAGTGAGCTGTGTATAACTAATCCTTTGGTGTATTCCATGCCTTGTTAGGATCTTATTGTGACTCCCTTGCTTCAGGCTCAGAAAAATCCCAAAACTGGTCTTGGTCTCTGCAGGGACTTCCTGTTTCAAATAGCTCCTGCATTCTGACTTGCATTCCCTCAGGAATGCACACTTCTATCTAATAATTGTATGCAAGAATTTTCTGCCTAGATTTACTAAGACACAGGAAGAATTCAGCTATTTTCTGTATCCTGTGTCAAACTTTTCCATTGCTTCTTCATTGTCAAAAACCTAAATGCTCAGAGAAACACCAGAAATTAGTGTAAAAGAATATATTTATCGTGAGTGGATATGATTCGAATCAGGCAGCATCAACCAGAAAGTATAGGAAAGGTACTCTGAAGAAGATATCATGGATTGAATTGTGTCCCCCAAAAGTGTACATCAACTTGGCTAGGCTATGATTCCCAGTATTATGTGATTGTCCACAATTTTGTCACTTGATGTGATTTTCCTATTGTTGTAAATCTTACCTCTATGATGTTAATGAGGCAGGAGTAGTGGCAGTTAGATTAATGAGGCAGGACTCAATCTACAAGATTAGGTTATATATTGAATCAATCTCTTTTGAGATATAAAAGAGAGAAGCGAGCAGAGAGACAGGGGGACCTCATACCACCAGGAAACAAGAGCTAGGAGAATACCGTGTCTTTGGACCCGAGGTCGCTTCCTGAGAACCTCCTAGACCAGGGAAGACTGATGACAGGGACCTTCCTCCAGAGCCAACAGAGAAAGCCTTCCCCTGGAGCTGGTGCCCTGAATTCGGACTTCTAGCCTCCTAGACTGAGAGAATACATTTCTATTTGTTAAAGTCAGACATTTGTGGCATTTCTGTTATAGCAGCACTAGCGAACTAAGACAGAGGGAATAGTGAAAACAGGTTATATAGGTGGTTGGCATGTTAATTTCTCAGGAGATAGAACACTGCAGGGTTCCAGGGTCTGTTGGCTGTAGAAACAAAGTCACTAAGGACATGCCATACATTTTTCAGTCAGACCCTGGAGTTCCTGCTTCTCAAAATTGGCCGCACAGAGATAATTCTCTAAAAGAACCCAATACGTAAGGCAAAGCAGTCTCTGCTAAACTGCTTCCTAGGCTACTATCTGACCTGAAGGTGATTCTAGGAAAGCCAGTTCCTTAAAGACTCAAGGTTCAAAAGGACACCTACAGGCAAATGGCCTGGGTGTTCACCCCAATCCCATGGATCCAGAAATCTGGATTCTAGGAGAATTAAAAAGGTTTCTCATCACAAAGAACATTAGGGTTGGAAAAGATGACTCAAGCAAACTGTGCCTCATGATCTGCTCCAACTCTAAAATATTTTTCATCAGGTTAGTTTTAGAATTTTCTTCAGTTTCCACAGTAGCATCAAGCTCAGTCAGCTTCCAACCAGTATCCTCATTTCTTTAAATTTTAAATGATATATTTTTGTATAGTATGTTTCTTTGCCTCTCTCTTGCCATGTTTAGCTTAATATCAGCTGAATTAACCATATTTTCTTGTTGAAAAAAGATTTAAATCATTTGGAACGTTTTAAACTTCCACTGATGCATAATGCACACGATAAACTTTTATAGAAAATTAATGTTTCCTTTATAGCTCGCTTTCTTTTCAATCCTTCCTTCCTTCCTAACTTCCTAATATTATTCCTTTTGTCCTTCTGTTAAAACAAAAATAATATTAAATACATAATAGAAATTGATTGAAGTTTATATATGACTTGCAACTTGCAATTTAGACAATGGAGTCAAAAATATTCCAAAGATGAGAGAACCTCTAAAGACTCATATACCCCATCTTATCAGCATTGTCATGGAAAAAGGGTGGGAATAGAATGATAAACAATTTCTAGTCAGGAAGGATTTCATACATCATTGTCTTAAAGAAGAATTAAAGTAATTACTGATTTACCCTAAAACATAGCTCTAGTCTGAGCTTTGGAGTCTCTACTTCTCGAAACTGACTGAATTCTGCAAAAGAGCACAATGCCCAGGGCAAAAGGGTCTTAGTAGTTTATCTAAACCATTGTTTGACTCAAAGGTGACTCTTAGAAACCAGTTTCTTCAAGGCTCCAGTTTCAAAAGAACACCTTAAGGCAATGGCCTGGATGGGTTACCCCAACCTCCCTGAAAGCCAGAAATCTGGATTCCAGGAGAATTAAAACTTTCTCACTTTCTTTCTTTGATTTTCAATTACTGTATCAGTCAGTATCCAATCAGGGATTATTAAACACTTGATGGAATAAGGAATTTATCATAGGAATTAGAACATAATCAATTGTTAATGGAGCTGGGTAAGTAAGGGTTGAAGGATCAGAGAGAGGTCACTAATCAGTCCTTTTGCTCATGAACACATTGGAGCTTGCAGGGAGCTCAGGAAGCTAGGCATGTTCAGCTTCTAGAGTATAACTGCAAGTATTGAGGGATAAATCTGGGGAAGGTTGCTGGTTTTCCAGTTACCACCGCAGTGAATTCACAGCCAAGTCCTGGTCATGGGGGCCTGGGGTTACTGTTGGTCCGTAGTGTCTGCATTTGGAATGGATAACTGGGTGTAGAGCAAAAAACACTGCAAACTAGAACCTGCTGGTACCTCTTTGTCTCTCACTGTCTCTAATCAGCAACGATCTTCAGAGCATCAAGGCAGTTACTTCACTTCTGCCTCCCAAATCCTTGCAACTTCCATCTGGTCCATGTCAGACTCTAACTGTATGTGGAAAGGGATTCTGGGAAACATAATTCCCAGTGTAACCAAGTTGATAATCAAACATCCTGGTACACTTGCAATAAACAGAGAGGTTTAGGGTAAGTGCTCAACGACATGAGCAAAGTAAAAATGATGATAACACTTCTGCCAATTGTTGCAAAAAAAAAAAAAAAAAAAAACCATGCGTAATGGGAGATATTCTTTAGCATGATGCTTTATACATGTATAATGAAGAGATATTACACAACCACATTTCTAGAAACAGGTGGTGAACATGAGAAAAATGAGAACACATGTTGTGGTTTTCTCCATCTCCTTTAGTACTGTTGGATTGTACGACATAGAAAGCTACATTCTCTTTTGATACTTACTTTTCTGAAATGTTTCTCAACAACTTTATTTTTATTTCACTTTTAAGGAGCCACGGTGGCACGGTGGTTAAGCGCTTCTCTGCTAACCCAAAGGGTGGTGGTTTGAAACCAAGAGCCACTCCATGGGAAAAAGATATGGCAGTCTGCTTCCATAAAGGTTTACAGCCTTGGAAACCTTATGGGGCAGTTCTACTCTGTCCTATAGGGTTGCTTTGAGTCAGAATCAACTCAACTGCAATGGGTTTTATTTTTCTGATTTGATCAGGATCTGATTCTTTTGACTTAAAAAAAAAATTATGCTAAGACTTTTCCCAGGTCCCTGCGGCTGGCCCAAGATGTTTCAGCCTGATATCCTTAGTACTTGGCTTGTTCTTGACACATAAGAGATTTTTTAATAAACACTTTATTCATGAAAGAATAAATGTCTTAGTATATTTGTGTTTTCCAATCCTAACTTCTTATACATAATATAGTATCTAACACATATATGCAACTCTGTAAGTGTTCATTGATTATGTTTACTAATGACTAAATGTGTAGATAAACGTATTTGATATAAGGTAGAAACTGATTTTATTTTCAAAAAATTTATTGAGAATAATTTACTCTATTAATAGCATGAATACCAATGCCATCGTAATATACTTACACATTACATTTTATAAAGCAGCACCTAATTTGTTCCAGGAAGAAATAGAAATTGATTTAAATTATGAGAAAATCAGAATAATATAATTCAAATATTAACTTAGGTAAATAAGTAAATACTCAACAAAAAGTCACATTTGATTCTCTGGGAAATAACTTATTCATATAATTTCAAAAAACAGAGTTAGTTTCAATAAAACTTGCTTTTATAAAAGTAATTGTGCCCAGATATGACTGACTTAGTACAATAGAATATTTAAATAAGGATATTCTAATTGCAAGCAAAATTCTAGTGTTTACAACATCCAAATATTTCATTTTGACAGGTGGAAAGAGGAATACTATATTTACACACAGCATGTATGTTTTCATAAAATCGGATAAATAAACCCCACAAATCATGTCCCTAACCTCCAAATAGTACTGCCCTATTTGTTAAATACCAATAAACATGAAAACTATTTCAATTACATAACATTTTCTAAAACTCTTATATTCAAAAAGGTTTAAGAAGTTATAGATAAAAATAGAGGAAATGAACTTCAATCCATTTCAGTTAACAGAAAAATCTTATGAATGTTTAAAACTATTCAAGGAAAAACAAATACATGGATGCGATAAAGCATAACTATCAAATTTTCTATGTCCATGGGGGTGTTGGGTGTGACATATTATGGTAAAGATCGGATTGGAAGTCAAAGAAATTTTTATTTAAAAAATGAGAACAATAACTTTCATTTTGTAATTGCCTGTTCCACTTGTTGGCCTCCTGCCTTCTTCCTGCCATGCTCTAGTAAACTGTATTTTAGAAAAGGGCATAGTGTTATAGCATTTCACAATAAAACAAGATTGTATATTGGTAGAATGCTAACCATAGAATACTTTTCAACTATTGTCTGTAATGAGTTACATTGTTCTTTGAACTCTTTAGTGTGTGTTTTCCTACTAGTGATACCACAAACTAAAATGTAATAAAAATATATGATTTGCATATATATTTTTGTATATAAATATATACATAAAAGTATAGATATAATATATACATACTTACTGGCATATAAAATGTTACCATATTGGCATATATGATTGACATTTCCTTTGTTCACGTAGATATTAGAACCAGGATACAAGGATAATAATAAAAAAAATGTATTAACAAGACACTTGGTTAATATTTGAGAAGTTTAATATTAAATTTTAGTTAAAATGATTTTAGTTTGAAAATGCCTAATCATTTTTTTTAGATGTAAATCTGTTATATCAAAATCAAAATTTGATCAACTATGACAGACTTAGCAAATAGAGTGAGTTTGGGGAAATTTTTCTGGGATCTAACCATATTAAATTAAATTGAAAAGGTAGAAATGATGTTGCAAATGTTGATTGATTGCTTTCTTCATTCAGGAATCATGTCAGAAACCAAGCTGAGTGTAAGGGAAGATTATGATGGTAACAGTAACTTCTTCCTATGCTTGAGAAAATAATCAATTGATCAAACACAGTGACTTCACATTTTTTTGAAACTAAAAGACATGCATTTTTGAAACTAATTTAAAAGTGATCAGGAAAGATTTTCAAGCAACATTAAACTACTTTTTTTTCCCCCGAGTCTCTATTTTATTTAAGTTTAAATACTCTATATTCTTTCAAGATACCATGGCTGTATTCTGCAAACTTTGCTTCACTTTTAAATTATTATTTCATTGAAGGCAACATAAAAAGTCAGAGGTAGACAGATGTTATTTTTCCTGTGATTAGTTTTATCTTCTGAGGAAAAAAATGGACTAGAAGTTTACATATGAATGCTTTGTGAAAACTTTTCAAAGCTTTTTCTTCTTATCTGGATGGATAGTGGTATTTGATAAAGTTTCACTGCATGGAAGCAAGTTGGAATTATCTATGAAAAGGGATACTTTTGGTGGTTTTAGATGATTTAATCTTAACATTTCTAAATCACCATAGCAATAAAAAATAAATCCTTAATCTAAATAGATATTTTCATGTTGAAGAAATATATATATTTTTAGTTATTAGAAATGTGATTTTTATTTTCTTTTACTCTTTGAAAATCTACTTAGTTTTAGGAGAAAAATGTGATGCAACTCATTTATCCTCATCCTTTATTATGCTCTGGTTTAAAAAAAACATACTGCTAATTTGTCCTTGTTAAAAGGAAGGAACAAAGATTCTTTTTCAGCATAGAGTTCCACCTGGTCTGGCAGATCAAAGGTTTTCTGTGTTTCAGCCACTTCATTGAATAAAAGGCTCCAGGAACCACACATTCCACCTGTTCCTACTTGCCCCTCCACCAAAACTTCACCCAAACTAAAGGGATGAATAACAACTCGTTTTGCTCACACATCAAAAAAAGGACATCATAAGTAAATTAATAATTTCTGTCTGAAACAAAATATTGTCATTTGCATACGTAACCCATGGTAACTGTGGAATATTCTCTTTTATTAATTTAGGTGTCCTTGATCTACTTGATGAATTGCCTTGGACATTTTTCACTTTTGCTACTAGAATGACAAAAAAAAAAAAGAAGAGAGAAAAATTGAAAATGTTCCCAAACAGAAATAATCTTTTCAATCAGCATACATGTGCTTAGGGACTACTGTGATGCTAACGACCATGTAGGTGTCCTTGGGTGGTGCAAACAGTCAAGTGCTTAACTACTACCTGAAAAAGTTGGTGGTTTGAACCCAGCCAGAGGCTCCTCGGAAGAAAAGCCTATTGATTTGCTTCTGAAAGGTTATAGCCTTGATAACTTTATGGAGCAGTTCTATTTTGCACACATGTGGTCCCTATGAGTCAGAATCAACTCAGTGAGGACTGGTTTAGTTTGTATTTTTATGTAGCTGGCATAAAATGCCAAGTTAAATCATATAATATTTTTAGCCCTTAATTCTACCCATTCAGACTATTCTCTATACAGTATAAAAGTGTCCTCTCACTGAATCAATAAAACAATATATATCTGCATCTCATCTATCTGCATATCTACCATCCATCCATCCATTCATCCATCCATCATCTATCATCTATCTAAAAAAGGTATTGTATTAAAACCATAGCTCCTTTAACTACCAAAGATAGTTATTTTGATAGCCTATAATATTTCTTACCACATACTCTAATCAAAATACTTTTTCATCCTATTTTCCTTTAAAACAATAAATCATCAAATGATATTATGGCAGAATTGCCGTATCATTTTGAACTACATCAAAATAAGACATGACTGGCTTGTATGAATACTACTGTAGCAAATAACTATTTATGTTACGTTAGTTTGTGTTATAAAGTGGCTCCTGTATGGAATTGTTTCATATACATGATCTTTATGAAGCTTTCCAAACTAAGAGTCTTTTTCTATGGTGACATAATCATCATATGAAAACCAATAGCAGGAATAATGGTAAAATTTTCATGATATGAATGAGAACATGGCCAGGAAACTCAGGAAGAGCTGAAATTTGCAAAAAAGATCACAAATGCAGTTGAAAGAGAGTAGCACATTGGTTGGTACATGTCCCTTGACGGCTTAGTGTTCAGGCCTATTAGTTATCATGGCCCAATCAGTGACTTTTATTCTGACATATAAGTTTAATTACTCCTGCCTTGTGTAAGGAACAAGTTTACAGAAGGTGCAGTACAAATGACTATTAAAATTTAAATTAATTAAGAACTTCAGTTTCTCTGTCATACAAACCACATTTCAGGTGCTCAATAGCCACATTTGGATTGTGGCTACCAATTTAGGCAAAGTACAATAGAACATTGCCATTCATCAAATTTTTTGGTGAAATGATAACAGCAATTCGTTTGAAAGTACTTTCTCATACATTACCTAAAATCAAAACCAAACCTGTTGCTGAAGAGTCAATTCTGACTCATAGTGACCCTATAGGACAGAGTAAAACTGCCCCATAGGGTTTCCAAGGAGTAGCTGGTGAATTTGGTGACCAAAAGGTCAGCAGCTGAGCTCTTAACCACTGCGCCACCAGTGCTCCATATGTTACCTACATATGAAAAAACTGAAAAAAGGAGAGAAGTAAGTATTTTTATGCTATCCCAAAACTTGAAGTTCAAGGAAATTAATTCCATGTGCCCAATAAAAGTCAGATTTGGAAATTTAGCTTAAATCTTCTGATTACAAATCAGTAGTGGTCACTTTCTTCTGCCTACCTTGCACCCTATAGCTATAAACTGAAATAGAAGGCAAATCTGGAAAAAAAAAATCTTAGCTTTTTTTGGTAAACAGCATCATAAGCATCTTTAGTATATATTCTCAACATGGTTACTTAAAAAAAAAGAAAGAAATAACACATGCACACTTATTTGTATGTATAAAAAATAAATAAATAAATAAAAACTCATGCCATCTAGTCGATTCCATCCCACAGCGACTCTATATAGCGACCCTATAGGACAGAGTAGAATTGCCCTCATAGGATTTCTAAGGAGCAGCTAGTGGATTCGAGCTGCCAACCTTTTGGTTAGCGGCCGAGCTCTTAAGCTCTGTGCCACCAGGGCCCCATTTGTACATATAGCTCTCTATAATTATTAGTTAATCAGTATCCATTTTTTATTTTCATATCTTGTATGATGATAGTATTTAGCCTATCCCAATTCTCTTTTAGACCTCATGCCCAACATAAAATATTCAACCCTTTGTCCATGAAAAGAAGTGAAAAGCAATAAATTATAACACAGATTTTAGCATACAATTTTGTTCATTGTTTATGCCACAATTACTGTACATGGATTAATAATTATAATTTCTGAACCTAATAATTTATGCATTAATATTGTGTCCTTGTCATGTATTTAATTTTTGCAATTAATTGTTTTAATAACAGAAAGGTTAATAGCACCATTCATCAGAATTGCTTGCTGTGAAATGGTAGACAAATAAGAACCTTACAGATAAAGGGCATACTGACTAATCAAGCCTGTCATTTCTTTAGAAAGTAAACTTGCTGAGACAGCCTAATAGGTTTTTAATTTGCAAAATCTTGGGGTTCAGAAAAGTTCCTGTTAAAACAAATGGAGTTGTAACAAGCTATCAAATTTATATTTACACTCAAACATATCCAGGGCTGCTTGCAGCTCTATGATCTATGTGTAAGTGTGTATGTATACATGAGTGCATGTACCAGCACACACATACACATGGGTATACTCACTTATCAATTACACTGTAACCAAGAAAACCAAGATTTTGTTCTAAAAGCGTAATCAGATACCATGCATCTTAAAATTACTAGTGCGTGACATAATATATTAAATAATATTATAATGTATTCTTATAATAATAGATTTAAAGCTAATATACATAATTCTTATGAATATTCCACTAGAGATTTATTTTTAAAAAATCAAAATCTCATAGTAACTGCTATTTACTTAAAAGCTCCTATGCCCTGGACAAGGTTTCCCTGGGTGGTGCAAACAGTTAACCACTCAACTAGTAGCTGAAAGGTTGGCAGTTCAAACTCTCCCAGAGGTGCCTGGGAAGACAGGCCTGGTGATCAGCTTCTGAAAGGTCAAAGCCTTGAAAACACTATGGAGTAGTTCTACTCTGAATAATGATATTGAGTGCCTATGTGTTTATTGGCCATTTGTATATTGTTCTTAGTGAAGTTTTGTTTGATATTTTTGGTAGTTTTTTTTTTTCTGCTATTGCAAGGGTTCGTTATACATTTTAGATATAAATCCTTAGATAAATATAGGTTATGGAAATATTTTCTTCCAGTTTGTAGCATGCTGATTTGTTTTCTTAATGGAGACTTTTGATCAGATTTTCTTTTTGATGAAATTCAATATATAATTCTTTTTTTGGTGTTTCTGTGTGTATGCATGTGTGTGTGTGTGCGTGTGTGCATGTGTATGTTTAATAACAAGGAAATATTAGTCTAGCCTCAGGTCAAGAAGATCTTCCTTTGTACTTCCTTCTAGAATTTTTTTATAGTTTTATTTTAAGTTTAAGTCTATTAGCTATCTATCTCAAATTAATTTTTGTAAATGATGTGAAGTAGGAGTTGAGATTCATTTTTCCCCCATATGTATATCCAGTTATTCTCGCACAATTTAAAACTATTTTCCCCATTGTGGGTGATATCACAACAGACCCAACTAAAATTAAAAGAATCATAACAGAATACTATGAAAAACTGTACTCCAATGAATTTAAAAATCTAGAGGAAATGGACAAATTTCTAGAAACACACTACCTACCTAATCTAACACAAACAGAAGTAGAACAACTAAATAAACCTATAACAAAAGAAGAGATAGACAAGGTAACTTAAAAACTCTCAACAAAAAAAGCTCTGGCCTGGACAGCTTCACTGGAGAATTCTACCAAACTTTCGGAGAAGAGTTAACACCGCTGCTACTAAAGGTATTTCGGAGCATAGAAAAATACCACATAAAAAGAAAATTACACAGCAATGTCCATCATGAACATAGACACAAAAATCCTCAACAAAATTCTAGCCAATAGAATTCAACAATGTATCAAAAAAATAATTCACCATAACCAAGTGAGATTCATACTAGGTATGCAGGGATGTTTCAACATTAGAAAAACAATCAATGTAATCCATCACATTAATAAAACAAAACATAAGAACCACATGATCCTATCAATCAATGCAGAAAAGGCATTTGACAAAGTCCAACACCCATTCATAATAAAAACTCTCAACAAAATAGGAATAGAAAGGAAATTCCTCAACATAATAAAGGGAATTATACAAAGCCAACAGCCAACATCATCCTAGCTGGAGAGAGTCTGAAAGCATTCCCCTTGAGAACGGGAACCAGACAAGGATGCCCTTTATCACCACTATTATCCAACATTGTGCTGGAGGTCCTAGCCAGGGCAATTAGGCTGAAAAAAGAAGTAAAGGGCATCCACATTGGTAAGGAAGAAGTAGAAGTATCCCTACTTGTGGATGATATGATATTGTACACAGAAAACCCCAAAGAATTCACAAGAAAACTACTGGAACTAACAGAAGATTTCAGCAAAGTATCAGGATATAAGATAAACATACAAAAAATCAGTTGGATTTCTCTACACCAACAAAGAGAACTTCAAAAAAGAAATCACCAAATCAATACCATGTACAATAGCCCCCAAGAAGATAAAATACTTTGGAATAAATCTAACCAGGGATGTAAAAGACTTATACAATGAAAACTACAAGACACTACTGCAAGAAACTAAAAAAGACCTGCATAAGTGGAAAAACATACCTTGCTCATGGATAGGAAGACTAGACATTGTCAAAATGTCCTTTCTACCCAAAGTGATCTACAGATGCAATGCAATCCCGATCCAAATGTCATCAACATTTTTAATGAGATGGAGAAACAAATTACCAACTTCATATGGAAAGGGAAGAGGTCCCAGATAAGTAAAGCATTACTGAAGAAGAAGAACAAAGTGGGAAGCCTCACACTACCTGATTTTAGAACCTATTATACTTCCATGGTAGTCAAAACAGCCTGGTACTGTTATAACAGAAACATCAACCAATGTAACAGAGTTGAGAATCCAGACATAAATTCATCCGCCTATGAACAGCTGATATTTGACAAAGGCCCAAAGTCCATTAAATGGGTAAAAGACAGTCTTTAACAAGTGGTGCTGGCATAACTGGCCATCTGCAAAAAAATGAAACAAAGCCCATACCTCACACCATGCACGAAAACTAACTCAAAATGGATCGAAGACCTAGATATAAAATCTAAAATGATAAAGATCATGGAAGAAAAAATAGGGAAACCACTAGAGACTGTAATACATGGCATAAACAGAACACAAAGCATAACTAACAATGTACAGACTCCAGAGGAGAAACTAGGTAACTGGGAGGTCCCTAGATAAGTGGGAGCTCTGGCCCTATGAATGGTATTAAAGAAGTCTTCCAATCCCAATACATAATCTCCACCATTGCGTTCTGTGGTCCAGCTGGTTTCATTTTCTAAATCATTTATGGACCAACAACATCTTGCAAAGGCAATTGTTACCTTTTTTTTTCAGTGCTAACACTGTGTAACACCATTCTGAGTAAAAACTCTTGGCCTGTAAACATAAGTTTTTGCCTTTTCCTTTCGAAGCAATAATAAAATAGATGGTTCATTATTTGGGCACAGAGAAGCATGTGTTTTGTTCATGTCACAAGAAAAGCTAATTGCATTACAGACACAACTACACGGCCCATCATTGGGTAAACTCCTACATTTCAATGACGGATGGTGCCAACTCTTACTAGAAAAGTTTGATTGGCAAGGGGAAGAAGGGAGTATATGCACTAATTTAACCCATTTTTAGACAGAGAATTACTTGAACTCTCTCAGATTTCTGCAATTAATTCAATCATTTACTAAATAGTTATGAGACTTGTATATCAGGTACTTTACTAGAATTTGGGAAAACAAGATCCTTGCTCTAGGAAGCTTAAAATGTAACATGATAGGTAGACAAAAATTCAACTGAAAAATAAATTCATGTTGTTATGGGAGCATTGGAAGAAACAAACATTATTCTAAGGTATTGATAATAAATAATTACTGGGTATTTCTTACCCTTCAGGTATTATAAGTGATTTACCTTCTTAGCTTATTTAATTCCTAAAACAACACTATGGGGTACTGTTACCATCCCCCATTTTACAGATTATGAAACTGAGACACAGAAAGGCTAAATAAATTGCTCACAACCATACAGCTATTAATGGCAGAGTAGATGTTAATGCTACATTATTCTTCTATACAGCTCATAACTGTATGATAACACTATCAACCCTTTCATGAGTCTATAACCAGGGAACTTTAGAGGGAGACACAAAAGGAGAAGGTGAAATCTGAGCTCAGACCTGAGGAATGAGCAGTCAGCCGTGAGAACATCAGGGAAAAGTTTGTTTCAGGCAGATGAAACTGCATGTAAGAGGAACTCAAAATGGAAACAAGCATGGTATGATCAACAAACAGAAACAGGCCAATATGTTTGGGGAATTGTGAACAAAAGAGGCAAGAGATAGATACAGAGGGAGTTTTTAGGCCATGATAAGACATTGGGATTTCATTCCAGCTGCAAAGAGAAGCCATTGAATAGTACTGAAAATCATTTTCATCTGCCAAACCTGCTGTCCTTTTCAAGGTGATTTGAGTTTTTGGAATACTGTAAGAAAATGGCTAAAAATGAGACAGCCCCTTAAAATATGGCATATGGCCACTCTGTTCTTCACACAAAATCAAATAAACATGGTTTCAAGTGTTTTCAGAAAAAGGTACTTTAGGTTGAAATCTTTTCATTCATACACATTCGTCTTTAGTCTTGTGGCTTCTCAGTGGAGTATGTAGCCACAAATAATTCTTGTTTCTTCAATCGGAGAGAAGAAATGGACAGATGGGAGATCAAAGGAGCACCCGAGCAGAGAATCTGGCAGAAACATGCAGCAGTCTATTGGTGGATGAATGAAAATTTGAGGGGCCAATGTAGACAGATAGCTGGTAAAAACTATTCCTTGTGTATATCTTACGGATATCTCAGTGTTCTGTGATCTTTTCAGATAGGAATTGCTACAAAGTGTAGGTGATTGACCTTCCTATTAGATAGCCGTAAGAATTACTTTTTACTAAGTAAGTACTTTTTAGTAAGTGGAAGAATACAGATTTGTTAAATTATTTTGCAATTAAGTAAAAAACAAACAAAAATAAAAACACAAATCTTTTATATAAAGTATACACCCTAGAATTAAATATGTGCTTTATTCTTGGGAACTTATTAGAAAATGAGCTCCTTTAATTGGATCTATTCACCTCTTTCCATAACTAGTGGAATTTTCTACCAATGAGACTACGCAATAAGAGCTTATAAGTGGAAGACACATGATAAGAGCAAAATTCTACTTAGAATATCGAATCTAGATCTCACAAATCTCTTTCTGCCTCTAATATTGCATTCTTCTCTCCCTTCATTTAATGCTTTTCTATGTAGACATTTATCAGAATCCTGAAGTCCTTTGGGAGCCGTGGTGGCAGAGTGGTTAAGAGCTCGGCTGCTAACCAAAAGGTCGGCAGTTCAAATCTACCATCTTCTCCTTGGAAGCCCTATGAGACAGTTCTACTCTGTTCTGTAGGGTTGCTGTGAGTCAGAATCGACTCGATGGCAACAAGTTAGAGTCCTTTCAAGTTAGAAACTGTTTTATTCATTTTCCTAGGATTTACTAAAACACTGAGTATACACTCAATCATTGTTATTTAAATAGCATAATTGGTTATAATACTAGAAAAATAAACACAACGATGATATTTTAGAAACTTCCAGCTCTAAAACAAACAAAAAGAGTTGCCATTGAGTTGATTCTATGTGTGTTAGAGTGGCACCGTGCTCCATAGGGTTTTCATGGCTGATTTTTGGAAGTAGATTACCGGGCCTTTCTTCCAAGGCATGTCTAGGTGGCCTGAAACCTCCAACCTTTCAGTTAGTAGCCGAGTGTGTTAACTGTTTGCACCACCTGCACAAACAGGGATGTGATTATTACTTACTGATATTTCAACATATATAAAACTATTTTCAGAGGTTTGGGAAGCACAGTCCATTTACTTACTCTCCGTTTCCTACTTGCGCTTTTTCCTCTGAGATCTGCTAGGGTCAAGAGATTCTGACATATTTCTTCTTTGAGCCTTTTCAACATATATTTCTTAATGCCCACAACACTATATTGTATTTATTCATGTCCATATTTAAAATTAACTTCTAGAAGGACACCTGGAAGGACGATGTCCTGTCTTAACCATCTCAGTATCCGTGGGTGAGGTACGAGGCTTGCAATGTGAGAGACTGTCTGTAATTATTTGTTGTGTGAATAATATATACTTTGTTTCTCTGTATTTTAGTTATTGCTATGCAATTTAACTATACCATACTTTTTATTGATAGCACCATTTGTGACAATGGTAGGGATTTAAGATCAGGATGGAATGATTATGAGAATCTAGCTGTCATTTTCAAGACAGGACATTCCCAATTAAATTAGGTTTTGTTTCTAAAATAATATATAAATTTGAATTTTACTAAAATGTCTTTCAAATATTTAGCAAGATAACATATGGGTTATGTCTTCTAAACTTTTAATGTGACATATATACACTTTTGAAAAATCCTTACAAATTGATATATCCTTGTATTCCTGGGTAAACTCTACTTGATCAAAACTTCTTTATTTAATATGCTGGTGAATTTTATTAGAAAGCACATTATTTAGGACTTTTGCTTCTAAATTATTAACACAAAGCAATCTATGGTTTTAATTTTATTGTTTTGGGCTGAGCAAACATCAAATTTTTTTATGAGAACATTTTTATCTGTAAATAAAAATATAGAGAACTGTCACTTTCTGTGCTCTGAAACATGTATATATACTATATGAATAATCTACTAATTTACATTTTTACTGAACTACCAGTAAAGCTGTTGAGGTCTGAAAAATAATTTTCTGATATTCTATTTGAGAACTATCAATTTTCTATTTTAGTTTTGTACTTAATTTATATATATATATATATATATATTTGTGATTGTAATCATTCTTTCCAAGTGTATTGCTTTAGGGATTTTTAATTCATTGTCACTGTATTGAATATAAAATGTACCATTTTCTTTTTCTCTGTAGATGTTATTTTGCTTTACTATTTAAAAATTGCATTATATTTTATTTTTGCTATTGGTAATTAGATTTAGAGATAGTTCATTTTTGTTTGTTTACTTTTCATAGAGCCAACCCTTTGCTTTTGCAATATTATTTCTGTCTTCTTTTCCTTAGGTTCTGTTTTTTTTTTTCACCTTCTAGACTTAAATTATGTTTTTATATGAAAACATTTAACACTATGAATTTGCCTCTGACTAAATATTTGACTATATTTCATAAGTTTCAACAGATTGTATCCTCATCATTTTATTTTCTTAAAATTGCCTGATATTTTATACTTTAAAAAATTTTTATTTAAGTTATTTAGAAAAATTCCAACTTTACTTTTTAAGTTGGTGAAATGTTTGTTATTGGTTTCTAGTTTTATTTCATTATGATCAGAAAATATACATACCTACTACCCTATTTGTCCCTGGATGCCCTTGTTGGCCTTCTAAAAGGGAAGAATGTCATTTTAGGATCGGCTCACTCTATACATATTTAGTAAAATATTCAAATATTCACTTTGCCTAGTTTTTTTCATCTCATTAAGCCCTCTGAACTTAAAAAGGCATTGAAATGGAAAAAGAGTAAAATCTCTATTTTAGAAACAGAATTTATTTTGAAGTTCCTAGTTTTCTAGTGCCATTCTTTCTGGACATTGCTTTGTATTAAATTATGCTCTGTGTCTTAGATCTGCTCTAAATTCCTGTTTCTTCCTGGTTATTGTGCTTCCTTTTAGACCTGATAAGCCAACTAGCTGCTTGTCCATTCCTAGAAAGTACTATAATTTTGCTGATGTGACAAATGTTCTAGGAAAAACAGTGCCCCAAAGTGTTCTATTACACTCAAAAGACAAATCATTTTAAACATTTTGTGTCTAAGCCTGAATGTCTGGTAACTTCTATCATTTCTGCTTCTGACTCTCCCTCATCGTATGATATTCACAGTTGTTTCCAATGAGGACCTCTTCTAAATTAATTAATTGTCATTTACTGTGCCTGCTCTTTGATTGAAGTGTACAGTCCATCCAGTTTTCCAACCAAAGTAAAAGAAACTCATTCACAATCATTGCTTTAAGCTAGAAAAATCAGTATGGGTGGTTATGACGGCAATTTATATTTCAGAAAAGAACAGAGACTTGTTTTCAAGACCGTAAGGTAAAGAAATGATATTTTGCAACTGAAAAGTCAGAGTTCTGAGAACAAGGTTGGTTTATAACCAGCTGAACTTTCAGCCCCCACTTTGAAAAAAACAACAGAAACCATTTTATAAATTGTCACCTGTGTAAATATAAACAAATATACTGTTGTCATCAGTCTACACCAGATCTACAGAGCACCATTTTAGTACCTACTAAGCCCTGGAGCCCTGGTGGTGCAGGGTTAAGAGCTTGGCTGCTAACCAAAAGGCTGACAGTTCAAATCCACCAGCCGCTCCTTGGAAACCCTATGCGGAAGTTCTACTCTGACCTATATGGTCACTATAAGTTGGAACCCACTCAAGGGCACATAACAACAATAAGCCCTGGTGGCATAGTGTTTAAGAGCTTGGCTGCTAACCAAAAGGCTAGCAGTTCAAATCCACCAGCTGCTCCTTGGAAACCCTATGGGGCAGTTCTACTCTGTCCTATAGGGTTGCTATGAGTCAGAATTGACTAGATAGCAATGAGTTTTGTTTTTAAGTTGATGATTACAGAGCAAGGATTATGTTTTCCCTGTTTACAGAGTAGGCTTAGGTGGGAGGCGGGACCTGTGTGGAAATAAAAATGAAAATGCCCCTCAATTGGCCTAAAGGAGACTGGAGAAACCTCGAGAGTATGGCCCCCAGACATCCTTTTAGCTCAGTGGTGAAGTTACCGCCGAGGTTCACTGTTCAGCCTGGGAGTGGACAGCCCCGTAAAACCAAATGAGACTAACGAGGTATAGGAGTCCAGTGACAAGGGTCAGAAGGCAGAAGGGGACAAGGAAGCTGGTGATAGGGAACACAAGGTTGAGTAAGGATATTGTTGATGTGTTGTGAGATTGTTAACCATTGTCATAGGGCAACATTTATAGTAACTGTTAAATGAGAAACTATTTTGTTCTGTCAGCCTTCATCTTAAGTGAGAATAACAGCACAATTGGAAGAGCGTAGTCAATGTCACTGAACTGTGTATGTAGAAATTTTTGAAACGGTGTTTCTTTGGCTATGTGTATTTTCACCAAAAAAAAAAAAAGGTTGAGAATTTAGAGGGTTAATATGTTGTGGGGTTGTTAACCAATGTCATAAAACAACATGTGTACTACTGTTTCATGAGAAACTATTTGTTCTGTAAGCCTTCACCTGAAGTACAATAAAATATAAACCAAAAAAAAAAAGAAAATGCCCCTCAAAATCATGCTTCAGCAAAGTAGGCCAAGTTAAATGCTGGATTTTAACAGCACGCTGCTAGTTATGCTTTTCTTTCTGTCTTCCACCTCTATGTACTTACACATCCCATATAAGAAGTAGAACTTTGTGACATTTACTACTATTTTAAAGTGATTAACTGAAATTACCCTTTGGAAGGCATAATTGTTAGTAATAAAAAGCTGCTACACTTTTCTACTATGATGATATGTTTTAAGTAGCAAGCAGGAGACTTTATGTCTTAGCTGTTCTTGTGCATCAGTTAAATTAGAATGCTTTGATATGTTAATTATTTATCATTTTAAATTATGCATCTTCTAAAATCAAAGAAACATGTAACCTATAATTTATTATTCATTTAGCATGAAAACTTATCTTTATAGGGCTGTTTTTCTTCTAGGTACAGAATTTCTGTTTTGATGTAAAACCTATCAACATATGGCTTCAATTATAAGATGGAAAAGTTCAGTTATTTAAAAAAAATACACACATGAAGTCTTGATCATTTGTTCTGCAGTGCAACTTTAGCATTTTATCATCTTAATTATGTTCTAGGCCATACCGCTAAGAAAATCCAGAAGAATGTATTTCTGTATACCCAATGCATAGTCTTCTTAATGTTTTGAGGAAACTAAATCTAAATCTCAAGGAATCTGTCCAATATAGGAATTTTATGTATGGGGTCAAATAATTTGGAATGAGTATTTGGATGAGGCAGACTCTTTGA
Source organism: Trichechus manatus latirostris (assembly GCF_000243295.1). Taxonomy (NCBI): domain Eukaryota; kingdom Metazoa; phylum Chordata; class Mammalia; order Sirenia; family Trichechidae; genus Trichechus; species Trichechus manatus. The sequence goes on along the minus strand of NW_004443947.1, from coordinate 15,974,805 downwards.
AAGATTTTAAAATGCATTTACTACAAACTCAATAAACAGCAAAAAAGCTAAACTTAGAAATATATAGTGCATTTTAAATAAATCAGCTGATTTGATTACTTATTTATATTTTTCTCTTGAGAGCATTTTCCAGGCTTTTTTTAGTAGACAGTATACATTTTACCATTAGTTTTTACCATTTTGAGTAAGTGGTAACCCAGGTAGAGTTAAGCTTCATAAATCATGTTTGTTCACTGGCTCAAAACATTACGAATTATCTTTGTTAGATAGTCACAAAAGAAGCCAAATGTATCAAACATAAAATGCTCAGCAACCACACCATCTAAATTCCATTCAGTTTCTGAAAGTCCCGTCATTCTCCCTGTCAGTTCTCCACACAGTGCCTGAACACAGAACAGCACTCAAAATTAGGTGTCTGTTATTATTTGTATTGATATTTATATATTTTTCACTCTACAAAATAATATCATTGATAATAAAAATAGTAACAGCAACAATAACGGGTGGCCTTAGGTATTTTGCTTATTATATATCAGGCACACACATGCTGAATAACTTAAATGGATGAGATAATTTCTCATTATTATAACCCAATAAAGGAGAAACTATTTTTATCCCAGTTTACTGATAAAAAAACAGAGACTCAGGGAATGTATTTCTCTAAGGTCACATGGTAGCATGAGACAGAGGAGCAATGCAAAACCAGGGTCTCTGTTTAAAAATCTATTGGATTTGAAACTATTGATATTTTTAGAAAAAAACTTTTCTAAGTACATTATAAATATTTATATTTATTTATTTATTTATTGCCTTCTATCTTATGCCTTCTATCTGTCTGATCCCACTGCCCAAGTTTCACTTCTCAGTGTTGGCCGCTGTACAGCTCACTCTGCCAGTCAATGTCTTTATGACTCGTTACCAGAAAACCATGTTCCATTGCATATTCTGCAGCAGTAGCAGAAGGTTTTTGTTGTTCTTACAAGCTCACATAGAGTAGTAGGGAGACATGTGTACATGCCTTCTAGGATATTTCAAATACCTTCATCTCTTTTGCTCACTATATTAAGACCCAGCAACATTATCCACCACTAGAAGATTAGATAGTTTGGCTTTTTAAAATTAATTACACCAATGTTTTTAAATACCAATTATATGTCAAATATCTTTCTGGAACTGGTGATTAAAGACCTATATATGTCGTAGTCCCTTCTTTTGTGATCCCAAGTGTTTTCAAATACACAGGTAAATGTTTATGAAATATTTCCATAGGTCTGATAATAGACGTAAGGAAAGCACTGTATGATTATAATAGAAAATGAAATTTTTTATTCTCTGGGGAAGACTTCAGAGTATAGTAAACATTTTATCTGGGCCTTGAAGGATATAGAGAGGGCGAATAACAAGAAAGAATGGAGAATAATCTAGGTGTCCTAGGCAGCCTCTATGATGGCCCCAAATGATCCTCACCTGCTGGCATTCACACACTCTTGTAGTCACCTTCCCTTGAGTGTGGCTCATACTTGTTGACGTGCTTCTAATAAATAAAATGCTACAAATGCAATTTTTGAAATTGGATTATATAAAGACTGTAACACCCAACTTGGGTGTTCACTCTGTCTATCTATGTCTATCTCTCCAGAGATATGAAAGTTACTATGTTGCACACAGCCCTATGGAGAAGCTCATAAAGACGGAAGGAACTGAGGCCCTCAGTTCACAGCCCCAGAAGCACTAAAAACTTCCCACAGCCATGTGAGTGAGCTTGGAAGTGAATCTCCTACCCAAGTCGAGATTTCAGATGAGTTCAGCCCTAGCTGATCACTTGACCAAAACTCATGAGAGCCCTTGAGCAGAGGCCTGGATTCCTGATGCACAGAATTTCAGATAATAAATGCTTGTTATTTGAAGATGCTAAATTTTAGGGCAATTTGTTACACGGAAATAGGTAATTAATACACTAAGCAAGGGAAGTAATAGCATGTGCAAAGACAAGGAGGCTAGCCTTCTAGAAACTCATGTAACTCTAAATAAACCTGTCATCACCATGATGTCTTTAAGAGGTGAGTGGTCTAGCGATCTTTTATGCTGGTCCTCATTCCTGGAAGAATTTTATGCTATCTGTAATCCATCCATAAAACGTTCAGAAAATAAACTTTTTCCTATAAAATACTTTGAGTGAATGAGGTGGTCAAGTATTAAATGACTAGTGTCAACCTTTAAAACAAAAGTCCTGTTTAAGAAAAGCAATAATGTATAAAGCATCAGTTTAAATCATCTTCACTGTTTGGAAAAATAAAGATTTTGTCTCCAATAAATTCCTTTGAAAATACCTCCCTGATAAGAGAGTTTTAGAAAGCTACATTTGCCAACATTCTATGTTTCCCAAAGTTTCTTATTATGAAGGATAATAATCATACCTTATAATCTAGGACAATATTCCTTGCAGCATAAATCATTGTAACATTAAAACTTAATATTTATTTCCTGTTCTGTCTTGCTGCTGACAGTCCTATTAATACGTTGCTTAGCAAGTCCAAAAGCGATACCTCAGTACTATAGAGTACTAGAAAAGATTGAGAAAACTCTTTGTACACAAACCAGCTGAAAGCATATCTTATCTGTTACAGCACAGGAAAATTAAATATATGCCATAAAAAATCCCTGCAATAATGGTAACTGGAGTTGAGGTTGCCTGTATTGCTTTAATAAATCCTTGAAGTATGCTTTCAATCTCTCAACAATTCCTGACAAAGCTTCTGTGCTGTTGTGAATCTGCCTACCTCTAAAGACCTGATGGTGAATGTTTCACGTGACTTATCCCTTCTCTGTGTCCCTAGCATAGGAGAAGCTAGTGTACTGTTTGCTGGTACTTCTTAATACGTTATTAGTCAAAGACGGATTTGCACATTCAGACTTCAGCCATCTAATTTGCTGTTATAGAAGATAAAAATTGTATTTTTTCAAATGATGAATGAGGTGATTATATTTCACAAAATTTAAGGGCGTGGACCATTAACTGAGTCATTCTGAGCACTTGTCATTTTACCCATATGTACGCAACATGAATACATGTAATACCTGACAGTTGCTGCAAAAGTTTCCTCATAAACTTATATGAAAACTTTATTTGAGGAGACAGAAGGAAAAAAATCAGCATAAAAAGTTAACGTTTTGGGGAAAAATTAAATGATTGCTGATATTTGGGTTTGGATTGTAATAAGTTATTTAGTTTTCTTTATGCTTAAGATCTCCAGTATGGTATCAACCAGAAAATTATCACAAACCTCACTGTTTCTGTTGTTACTGTTGAGTCAGTTCCAACATATTTTGGCCCCTTGTGCAAACCATACTAGGAGGATGTAAATAAATGTATTGTTCAGGTAGGTATATCCTTTATTGTAGATTTGTGAGATCAGGCAAAACATCAGCATTGGAACATACAGAAGTAGTAGACTTACTAGGATTCTCCTCTTGTTGGTTATTCTGAGAGAGAATTTTATTTCAATATTTCGGGCATTGGCTGTCATTTGTGTTTTTGGAATTAGAGCTTGACATTTCTTTGTTACAATTTAAGGCTGTAAAGGTAAACAAAATAATTGCCAGAGGGTCAAGCTAAGAATTCCACATCAAAAAAATCACCACACCTAAAACATCAAGCCCACCATTTATAATCCAGAAAATTCTTCCCATGGAGTCATACAACCTATACATGAAGTAAATGGGTTTACAAATCTGTAGGCTAATAGCACAACATCCATTAGAAAAATAAGAGACCTTCAGTGTCTATTATGGACTGAATTCTGTCCCCCAAAAAGATATGTTAAAGTCCTTACCTCTAGTACCTGTGAAGTGACATTGTTTGGAAATAGCATTTTTGAAAATGCTATCAGTTACCATGCGGTCATACTAGAATAGGGTGGGCCCTAATCCAATAAGAGTGGTGAACTTATAAAAAAGGAGACAAGAGACAGGGAAAGATAGCCATGTGAAGCTGCATCTATGCATCAAGAAACACCTGGGGCTACCAGAAGCTAGGAGAGACAAGAAAGGATCTTCTCTAGAGCTTCAGAGGGAGCGTAGCCTGGCTGACACTCTGAATTCAGACTCCTAGCCTCCAGAACTGTGAGACAATTTCTGTTCTTATAAGCCACCAATTTGTGACACCTTATTACGGCAGCTCTAGGAAACAAATACAGTGTCCAAGAAGTTTCTGGATTCTTTTATTTACACTCCTAGTCCATCCCGTTGTGACTCCATCACAGTGGAACCAGTTTACTTCATTAACACATAGCTTTTCTCAGTATAACAACACTAACATTGAGAGGGGGTTTCATTGCCAGGAGACAGGTGAAGGGCCAGCCTTGTTAGGTTTTGCCAGATGCTCTGCTTGTTTCCTGTGAACACCACCTGAATGCTTGCTCCTCAGGATGTGGCTATGTGTAGCCTCCTCCCCTGCACTTTACTGTTTGTCTCACTGACTTAACAAGTTTTATATCTAGGAATTAAACCTGTTATATTTCTTTCATCTGATACAATATATTCCATTTCTGATTATTGCTACACAAAAATGAGCATACTATATATACCCATTGCCATGGAGTCAATTCCAACTCATAGTGACACTATAGGACAGGGTAGAACTGCCCCACAGGGTTTCCAAAGCTGTAAATCTTTACAGAAGCAGACTGCCACATCTTTCTCCCACAGAGGGGCTGCTGGGTTCAAACAACAACTTTTTGGTTAGAAGCAGAGCGCTTAACTACTGCGCCACCAGGGCTCCTTCATTCTGTATAGAGAGCTCTTAAATTACTTTATGTAATTTGATTTGCTGATTATTAGATTAATTAGATATCTTAAAAGATTCAGGCTTACACGATTTATTAAAATGGTATTCCAGGAAAGATTTTACAGAATCTTAGTTTTCTGTTCTGCCTATAAGACAGAGTAAAAATTCCCCAAAGCCTTATCGGTTGCTGTTACTTTTACTTAAAAAAAAAAAAAAACTGTATAAAATTTATTGAAAATCTTAAAAGAATTATGTAAAGAATCTGTTGACTCTATGGTGTATTGTTCCTCTGGATAAGACTAACCCTCTTGTAGCACAGGAAGGATGGAATAAGGAGATATCTAAGCAATATGACTAGACAGCTCAGCTCTGTGGCACCAAGAGTTTTTTGGGCTTTGCCTCTTCTAGAACATCATTAGCTCCAGGAAGCAGTGTAGACAATGAGGTAAAGCAAAGTATCAAGGGTATACATCTCCATAAGACATATATGCTGACCTGACTTGGGACAGAAAGAGAAACACAAGGTCTATAGTTCCAAAGTTCTCACACACTAAGACTTGGGATAATACATTCAAACATGGCCAAATTATTCAATGAACCAGCTGAAAGAAAATACCACAAGTGGTCCTTCTTTTGCTCTTTCCTTTAATTGTACCCAGATTTTTGCTCATTGCCTATATTAGGCCCACACGTCTGATTCCTTCATTTGATCTCTGTTTTAATCTTGGAACATAGTTTTACCTCATGGCAGAGAAGTATTTTTAGTCATTTAAAAAATATGTGCACTTATATATAAAGTATCATGAGACTTACTATTATATGTTAGTTTTCTCTCTACCTCTAAACACTAAGAACTAAGTAAGCTCTGTTTGATTTAGCAGCTGAGAAGATTCTGAGAAACTCATAGGTTAAAGGAAATGCTGAACATAGCATGTTCCTTCTGCAAATTCAAGAAAGGAAGCTTGAATTATATACCCAGTCTTTACTAAATAAAATATTGAGATATTTTATAATGTTGAGAAAAATATAAAAAAATCATACTCTAGCCAGCCAGATTATATCAGTTTGTAAGTTACTTTTAGTAACTAATAAATTGTTGAGAGAGTTACATTAAAATGTGAATTGAGAGCTAGTCACATCAGGACCCTCTATGGCAATGTTGTATAATTAAATAAAATAATATAGAGTTTTGCTTATAAATTGTTAGCTTAGAACTGTGCTAGGTTCTGCAGAGAAGTAGGCTATATTACATGTCCTGTGCTAAGTTTTGGTAAATGTATTATCTAATTGAAAACTCACATCAATTGCATGAATCATTAGGATGAGACTGAAGGTACAATTTTACTTGCTCAAGAGATCACTGCCAGGAATTTGAAACCAAATCTGTCTAATTTTAAAGTGTGAATCACTAATTCTGCCCTCAATAGAACTTAACTTTTTTTTGAAATACCTTGAACGTGACACAGGTTCCATAAATGTTTATTTAATGAATAAATGAAAGAATGAAGGTAAAAGATAACATACATAAAATTTCTGTGTGTCCTTAGAATTTTTACAGGTTTTTAAGACAAATTATTGTAACAGTGAACTTCAAAAATGTCTAGTTCCCTCTACTACAATTTCATGTGAAGATGAATAAGATGTTAAAGTTGACCAAGTAAATTTGCTGATAAGGAGGAAGAAGAGCATCTTAATTTTCTAGTGATAATATGTCTTTAGAAAACTAATTTTTTTTTTTAGCAAATAACCATAATTTATCATATAGGTGGAATTAATGGTGGAAAATTTCCATTATGGGATTATTTTATCAAGTGAGATACTCTGTTGTAAGCTAGGTCCACTTCCAAGTGTTTTGGGGAAAAAGTTTGTTGATGTTCTATATCTTAGGCATGTAAAATGCTCAGATGTTAACAATTTCATTCCATTGCAATTTTGGGAATCAGGGACATAATCTTCCCTGCATCACCAGAAAAAAAGACACTTAGCAAGAAATTGGCCAAATAGAATTTTTACCAAAGGTCATGATAACTAGTATTTCCTGGTGTGCTAAATGCATATAGTACTGTAGAACTTCTGACATGTAGCAATCAAGTGTGGATTAAATTTCCTTGAGATTAATTTAATCATTTTAAGGCATTTTCTTAATGCTCCATGTGGTAGGCAGAATAATGGCACCCAGAAAATTCACATCTTTGTCCCTGCAACCTGTGAATATATTACCTTATATGGCAAAAGGAACTTTGCAGATGTAATTAAGTTAAGAATCTTGAGATGTAGAGATATTCTGGATTATCCTGGTGGGCCCAATGTAATCAGAATAGTCCTTATAAGAGGAAAGCTGGGAGATCAGAGTTAGAGGAGATGTGACTCCAGAAGCAGAGTTTGGACTGATTTGGGGCCATGAGTCAATGACTGTAGGCCATCCCTAGATGCTGGAAAAGGTAAGGAAATAGATTTTCCTTACATCTTCCAGAAGGAACACAGCCATGTAGACACTGTAATGTTAGCTGATTGACACCAGGTTTGGACTTTTGATTTCTAGAACTATAAAATAGTAAATGTGTGTCACTTTAAGAGACGAAGTTTGTGTTAATCGGTTACAACAACAATAGCAAACTAACAAATGTAATATAAGAAAAACTAAGTTGTTACATTTTTGTTCTGGTGATAACTACATCACATATCAAGCCTTCAATGTCTCTGCACTCTATAATTTTACAAGAGGAGATGGAGATGACACCTTATTTTTATGCAAATAATGTGTACCTTCTGCCTTTTGTTTGCCAATCACTTCCTCCTCCTGTGAGGAATTTTTATAATCTCCGCTATGTCCATTTTTTTTTTTTACATGTTGCTATAAAAAAATTAGCATAGAGCACTTATGAAAATACCTTGAGGAGAGAGGGAGCAGAAGGCACATGTTATTTGTGTAAAAATCACTCTTTGAAGGACAAAACTAAAAGAGAGACGACTTCTTTCTGGTTTGCCTGGAACTTTCCCAGTTTTAGCACTTAAAATCCCTTTGTTGTTATTGTCGTTTGCCATCAAGTTAGCTCTGACTCATGGCAACCACAAGTATAACAGATCAAAACATTGCCAGGTCCTGCACCATCTTCATGATTGTTGCTATGTTTGAGTCCATTGTTCTAGACATTGATTCAATCAATCTCATTGAGGGTTTCCCCTATTTTTACTGGCCCTCTACTTTACCAGACATGGTGGTCTTCTACAATGATCAATCCCTCTTGATGACACATCCAAAGTAAGTGAGTTGAAGTCTCAGACAATAATCTGTGATCCGCAGAGTTTTCCACTAGCTAATTTTAGTAAGTAGATCAGCAGGCCTTTCTTCCTAGTCTGTCTTAGTCTAGAAGCTCCACTGAAACCTGTCCACCATGGATAATCCTGCTGGTATTTGAAATACTGGTAGTATATCTTCCAGAATAATAGCAAAATTCAAGCCATTACAGCATGACACACTGACAGACAGGTGTTAGGGAAAAACCCCTTTGGTCCTAGGCAAATTGCCGCAGTTGTTCACCCAAACTAGGTTGAAATTGTAGGTGAGTGAAGCTATGTCTGCATGACTACAACAATGTGTAAACCACCTATCTCAGTCATCTAGTGCTGCTATAACAGAAATACCACAAGTGGATGGCTTTAACACAGAGAAATTTATTTTCTCACAGTCTAGTAGGCTAGAAGTCCAAATTCATGGCGTCAGCTCCAGGGGAAGGCTTTTTCTCTCTGTCAGCTCTGGAGAAGGGTCCTTATCATCATCAGTCTTCCCCTGGACTAGGAGATTCTCTGCGCAGGAACCTCGGGTCCAAAGGACGCGCTTTGCTCCCGGTGTTTTCTTTCTTAGCGGTATGAGATCCCCCTGTCTCTCTGCTCACTTTTATATCTTTTATATCTCAAGAGATTGAGTCAGGACACAATCCAGTCTTGTAGATTGAGTCCTGCCTTACTAACACAACTGCTGCCCGTCTTCCCTCATTAACATCATGGAGGCAGGATTTGCAACATATAGGAAAATCACACAATACCAGGAATCATGGCCCAGCCAAATTGATACACACATTTTGGGGGGAACATAATTCAATCCATGACACCACCTGATTTGTTGAGGGTCTGTGTTTCCCAATATAGAGAAGTTGCATTTGCCAAACAGTTGTTTCTTAGTTATCTTGTGCTACTACAACGGAAACACCACAAGTGAAGGGCTTTAACAAAGATAAATGTATTTTCTCACAGTCTAGTAGGCTAGAAGTCCAAATTCAGGGTGTCAGCTCCAGGAGAAGGCTTTCTCTCTCTGTTGGCTCTGGAGGAAGGTCCTTCTCATCAATCTTCCCCTGGACTAGGAGCTTCTCCATGCAGGAACTCTGGGTCCAAAGGATGCGCTCTGCTCCTGGCGCTGCTGCTTTCTTGGTGGTATGAGGTCCCCCTGTCTCTCTGCTTGCCTCTCTCTTTTATATCTCAAAAGAGATTGAATCAAGACACAATACAATCTTGTAGATTGAGTCTTGCCTCATTAATATAACTGTCTCTAATCCTGCCTCATTAACATCATAGAGGTAGGATTTACAACACATAGGAAAACCACATCAGATGACAAAATGGTGGACAATAATCACACAATACTGGGTATCATGGCTTAGCCAGATTGATACACATGTTTTTGGAGGACACAGTTCAATCCATGACAGGTTGTATACTAAAGCATGCAATGAGAAAATTGCACGTGATCAAAATTGCTCTTGAAAATTCCTCAAGAAAATTCCAAGTTGAAGACAAACACAGTGTTTCTCAGCAAGTCTGAAGCACCCAGTTTTCCTCCAGAGGTGCAGCAGATTGCTCATCCTCTCGTTTAGCCCCAGAAGGAATCAGCTTGTATTTAGGGACCATGTGGAATGAAAATTATGGAAAACTGGTTATAGTCTAAACTTGGTGTGAGTATAAACATAAAGTATTTTATTTTCTACAATCATTGCTTTCAGCTATGATCTGTCAAAATGTCCTGATTGACATCTTTGGCAGACTCCCTAACTTTTCAATCACTCTAGTTATTTAAAGCCCACTTCAAGGTAAAATCTTTCTTTCATCCAATGTATCATCTCCTTCCCTTCTCCTGGTATAAACTTGAGCTGGGTGCCTGTCTGATACTAGAGTCTTAGAATGTGGGAATGAGTGGGAGGTATCTTCTTGCTCTGAAGCATTCTTCCCTTTCTCTTTAAGGCCTCCCTATATTAATGTACTGGTGAGATGAGGAGGGTGAGGGACAGAAACAAATATTTTTACTTAATTGTCTATGATGTAGTGGATTTTCTTTTGGTAGTTTCCACTTCTTAGGCTAGGACAACTTGGTATTTGATTTGTTCTTATAGATGTAGGTATGAATTCATGTGAGGGATCAGTTAGGCCTCCCCACTTCCCTCAGCTGCAGTCATCAGAAGTCATCTCCATGGCCTTCTTGCCACTATTGCTCTTTGGCCCCATAGTGGCCAACTTGAGTGAGGCACTGGTTGGGTGGCTCAAGCCCTGCTCCTCTGTGGTGTTCTCTTGACTCCTGGGAAATATGCACCTTATATCCACAAACATTGGAATAACAGCCAGCTCCATGGCTTTGCCTCCCCTTGTCCTGCCATCACTTTCCAATTCTCTTCTCCCTACTCACAGAGTTAGCACAGCAAGGTTAATGCTTAAGCAGATATTAAACTTGGAAATGAAATAATGACCTGTTTTTCCAAGCTCTCCCAGTCTCTACAGGTGATTTTCATGGAACACTATTACCCTTGTTTTGTTGTGGGAAGGGATGAATCAGTCTCTCACCACAAACATTGCTTTCCTTAAAAACTCTGTTTCTCCTCTTATCTCACCTTCGCAATCGCTTGTTTATAAGGATTAGGGTTGTGGGGGGACCTGAGGGTGGTTGTTGACTGTGGTCGGAACAGTTATGGCAGCTCTTAATTCTCATCATTAGGTCTAGTCACTAATTATCATTATACACTAAAATCATCCGCACTGGGAATAGGATGTTCATCCTATGAGAGGCACTCAGGAATAAAAGTGATCTAGGAATAGCCCATTCATGCTTCGCATGCACGCTCACTCAGAGCATATCTTCATTCAGAGGGGTGGTAGACAGAATTAGCTACTACTGTTTATACTGTCTTTACTTGCTTGTTCATAGGTGGAGTGCAATTCATGTGAGCATGTATATTTAAATTGAGTTAAATTGTATCTGTTTACAGTGTAAATGCACAGTAGTGAAAAATAGTCTTCGAATGACCACACTAGGAGAGACTTGAAAAGCAGTCATAAGAATTTATACTTTATTGGTTTATTGAAATGTTTGAGTAAGAGGATGGTGACAATATAAGAATATGGCACAAGTTATAAGGAATCACAAGGAATCAACCAGACTGTGGGACACTCTAGGACACAAATAAATATGGGAGAAAATCATATATATATATATATATATATATATATATATATATAAATTAAGGGGCGTATCAAACAGTGTCAATTTATGGACTTTTAAACATTTTAATCCAAAACCAAAAAGAAAAATTGTAAAACTAAATAAATAAATATATAAGATAATTGGAGAAATGTGAACACTGTCTTCACATTTTATAATATTTAGGATTTATCTTGTCAAATTTGTAAATGTATGATAATAGCATTCTGGTTATGTTTTAAAAATTAATCTCTTTTTTAAGGAAAAATATGTAAATATTTATAGAAAAAAGATAAAATTTCCAAGATTTTCTTTAAAATAAATAGGTTAGATAGAGGGCTGGGGACGTAAGTGAAATAAAATGCATTATAAGTTGTTTTGAATGGTTACTTGGGAGTTTATTTTACTATTTGATTTTTGAAGATTTTTCGAATTTTCTAAAATAAAAAGTTATTAGTACATTTTTTTATTAAGAAAAAAACTGAGTTTTAAGCAATTTGTTTCCCCTATAATATTCCTAAGAGCTGTGATTCTTCTACTGGTGCATGAACCCTAATTCTGTACTTTTTGAAACGTGGTTGTGAGGGGGATTTGATTTCTCCCAAAAGAAATCAAAAGTTCTTCATCCTTAAAACGAAAGATCTGAGTACAGAGAAGTAATATATAGGTGGTCATCCTGACCTCTCTTATCATTCCCCACCAAAACAATAGAAACATATATTCAGGACTTTAAGCGTAGATCCCTTAGTAAGTGTGGATATATGCTGGAACGTGATGCAAACCAGATTCAATTATGTGAAAAAATGTCTGCATCATTCCAAGATTCCTGGAAACGCAAGATAATCATGTTGTTTCTGTAAGATGCAGATCAGCAAGTTAGAGATTGAGCATGAACTCAAAAGTCCACGCTTGCCTTCTTCTAAAATCCATCATATTCTTCTGAGAACTGTTGTTGTTAGGTGCTGTCGAGTCGATTCTGACTCACAGTGACCCTGTTTACAACAGAACGAAATACTACTCGGTCCTGCGCGATCCCCACAATCGTTGTTATGCTTGAGCCCATTGTTCCAGCCACTGTGTCAATCCATCTCGTTGAGAGTTTTCCTCTTTTTCACTGACATACAGTGAAGCTGTAGTTCAATATACTATCGTTGTTGTTGTTAGTTACCATTGAGTCAACTCCAAGTCATAGTGACCCTGTATGTGTAGAGTAGAACTGCTCCATAGGTTTTTCAAGGTTGTGATCTTTAAGAAGCAAATTGCCAGGTCTTCTGAGTTATCTCTGCTGGGTTCCAACTGCCATCCTTTTGGTTAGTAGTCCAGTGCTTAGCCGTTTGCACTACCTAAGGACTCAAGTTCAATACACTCAGGTGAGAATATTGAATTTAGTCTAGATTAAGCATGAGTGTAAAAAAGATAAGTTTTAAGATTCCCAGATACATTACATTTTAATAATGATAAATATTTCCAGTTTAATTAATCATCTTGCTAATTTATTCCAATCTAATCCTGTATTTCTTAGGGATATTAAAAACGAGTATATCAGAAGGATTTAAGTAGACTCTTTTGGGGATCATACTTAACATGTGAAATTATTTCAAACTTATTTTTTCTTCATATTCCAGTTATCTTAATTTGCTGTTCATAAATCAATATATTTAGAAAAGACTGTAAAAGTAATTTGCAGAAAAATAACATAATATAAAAGCAATTTTGATTTATAAGTCACTTAAAATATCACATTGTTTATGCCTCAGCATAGTTTATTGTTTCAGTAATTGCTTTCAAATGATGCTTCTAAGATTATTCCAAATATGCTAATAGTTAGACTAAGATAAAGAGGTTACATGGTCAATTATGCTTCTGAAATACTGAAAATTATATATTCCTCTCAGAAATTTTTGGCATCATTTAGCATAATAAAGGTTGTTATAGGTCCTGTAATTAAAAAAAAAAAATCTCTAAATTTGTTCAACTAAGCATTTCTCAAGCTTATTTAATTTTTAAATATTTTTGGAAAATATTTTATTAAAATATTCCAGAACACTAATGTTCACAGACCTCAGTTCACAAAATTCTACTTTAAAGACTTTATAGTAATATTAGCAGAGTTTTAAAATAAGTGTCTAATCTAATTCAATATACAAATATAAAATCAGAACTTTATAAAATTAAGCTTGTATGAAACAATCTTTACACAACAAACAAGAATTTATCATTTACACTTAGTGGCTCTTTATAGTCTATTGCCTATACACAGCTGTAGTCTTAACTGTAGATGGTAAGGATGGTGTTACTTTTAAGAGTCATTTATAGAACAGTTGAGAAATAATAAGGAAATCAATTAAAACAGGGATAGTGCGGATGGAAACGAAAATGAAAATATTTAATAGGTAATACAGCATGACTTGGTAACTGATTAGATGTAGGGATGAAGGAGAGAAAGTATTTGTGATTGAACATTCAGTGGTAGCATATATGAGAATATGCATACAGAAATCGGGGAGGTTTTAGCAGAGCGATGATGAGTTCTGTTCTTGACTTGTTCGGATGGGCTTATCTTTGTAACAATCAGGAGCACATGTCCAACAGCAATTGAATATATGTAGGAAGTTCAGGGCAAGATAGAGCCTAAAACTAGTAGCACATTTCATCATATAGGAAATAGTTGAACACAAGAAATCAGATGGGGTCATTCAGGGAGAGAGTCTTTAATGAGAAGAGCCACAAAGAGTAGTGGAGTATGAATCTGGGGCCAGACAAATTTTTCAAGGGTGAGAGTGGACAGAAAATGGAGCTAAAGAGGAGCCAGGAAGAAATAAAAAAAAAAAAACGAGTTTGTATGAGGCAAAACACAACAGTTCAACATCTTAGTAACCAAGTTACTTGAGAGCTTCATGAGAAGGGAGTAATTAACAATGTCAAAACGTAGCAAGTTAAGCCCAGCCAGAGGAGTATTGCTACTAAACTTGATATTTAGGAGTTCATTAGACGATTAAGTAAGAACATGTTCAAAATTCCTTGGGGCCAAAACTCAAATTTCTAGGGCTGAGACTAAAAGAGGGAGTAAGGAATGGAGATGGTGGAGATGATTCTTTCAAGAATTTTTAGAGTCTCAAAAGAAAGATTTGGTATCAACTGCAGACACTGGATACTTAAGTTTGTTTCTAGGCAAAACAGAAGGAGGCAATGGAGGGGCACAGAGTAATGGGCCCTAGGTGAACCAGGAGGGTATGGGATTAAAAACATAAATGGATAAATTGGCCATGAATACAAAAGATAACTCTTAGAAGACTGGTAGGAAAAAGAGTGATACATAATATTATGTGATCAATTTCCTTGATCATATAGGAGGTAAATTTTGTTCTGAGAGTGAGGGAAGCTAAGGGTCATAATGAGTAATGAAGGTTCGAGATTGTTGTTGAGAAGAGTAGGAGGGAAATGTCTTAACTGGTTAATTCTTGGGTGTTTTACCTATATATTCCCACTGTAGAAAAATCAATTTATTCCAGTACAATGCTTTACATACTTTATTTCTTTGTACTCTGCAATTTCTTAATTTAGTGGTAGATGTAAGTATTCTACCTTCGTTTTGTTGTTGGCTTTTTTTTTCTTTTTCTTTCCTCTCTTACTGTCCTTTTCTTTCTTTTTTTCTCCCTTACCTTTCTTTCCTACAAATCCAGATGCAGTCTACTTCAAGTACAAGCATTATGTACAAATATAAATGTAGGTATGTATATACAGGAATAATTGGAGAAGTGAAATAATGGTATTGGAGGAGGTGGATTTTCATTTATGAAAAGACTCTTCAAAGTAATAGTATTTTTCAACATACTTTGAAAAAGGTGAATGTCTCTGTCGTGAAAAGCTCTGATATCTGTATTTCCTGTTGTATTTTATTTTTTGCCCACACAACTTTTCCTTACATCTTCCCTAATTAATGTGATCTTCCCTGCGTTTGATACAGTTGTTCCTTGGGGGAAAAAAAAGTCTTTATAGGGGTTAGAACATGATACATTATAATTGGTTCTTTATTCATTTATCTTGTCTCTCCACAAGATAGTTAAATCCTTGAAGGCAAATGCCTTACCAAAAAAAAAAGAAATTAGCTAAATATCGATCACTTAGTAGACCTTCGAATAGGTTAGCTCTTTTGTCCTTTCTTTCTTCCATTTTCCCTTCCTTCCTGTAAAAAGTTAAACACTGTACCTGTCTCAGAGAGATGTTGGTTCACTCCTGTTTAATTAAATTGATAAAGCTGCATTGTCTTAACAGTGAACTAGATATTGGGAAAAACTGCTTCTAACCCACCTTTTAAAATTATTACCTATTAACCTTTAGGAGCCCTGGTGGCACAGTGGTAAAAACTGGGCTACTAACTAAAAAAAGGTGACAGTTCGAATCCACCAGCTGCTCCTTGGAAACCCTGTGGGGCAGTTCTACTCTGTCCTATAGGGTCACTATGAGTTGGAATCAACTCAGCAGCAACGGATTTGGCTTTTTGTTTTTTATTAACCTTTATCTTTTCATTTATTTTCTGCCACCTTTAGGTTATCATCTACCTCATGAATTTTTATGGGAGGAAAACTCACCTCCCAAGAGGCAGCCTGAAAATGCCAGCTACTCACTTTTGCAATTCTATTGCAGTGAGGAAGTAGGTGCTGGCCCTACTCTTGGCCGGTCTCATACCTGGTAAAGATTTTGTATTGAGAGATAGCAATGCTGAGGATCTATTTTGACTGTGAGAGTGGCAATGATAGCAACATTATTCAGTTTCTAGGGGTAGCCATGACTGTGGTCAGGCAGCCATGTCTGTTTACCAGTGTTGTCAGAGGACTTTGGAGTTCAAACCTATATTGCTGGTGTTTGGGAGCAGCAGCAGGAATCTCCTCATTGGACTGGTGTTGGGCATGATTTTAATTGTGATCTGGGCTGCTGTTCAACCATCCTTGTTACTGCCCATGTTTTTTGGCCTGGTTCTTGAATTTTCCTGGAAATTCAAGGAGCCACATGGTGTTTTTTCTTTTTAAATAAATTTCTTGTTTTTACTGAAATTGTAAGGGTTAGTTTCTGTTGTTTGCCACTAATAACTAGGATTGCTATATCAGGGTATGACATTATTAATTTTTATTATTTCTAACATGACTTGTTTCTGTTACAGTTTGATATATATTCACGACATTGCACATCTAATTTCATATATAGTTAAAGAATTTATTTAATTTTGATTCTATACGTTTTAAAATTAGTTTATTTTTGTTCATTTTTATTTTTAGAGCATCACTAATAAAAAGCCAGAAGATTTTTAAGACAATTTTATAGAATTAATTAGGACAAATTATAGTTAAATTAAACTATCCTTATTAGTTTTTGCCAGTGCTGTAGCATTAAAATACTTTGTGGTCATTTGGTGTGCACTCTTTGCAAAATGAGGAAATATAACCTTAACACCAGTTAACATATCAAGTGTCTAACTAAATTTAGCCAAGACTTGTCCTATTATATAAGTTCCCACTTATCCAAGTTGACTCCCATTAGCCACTGTGCCATAATGGCTTATGGGAAGACTGAACATAAAATTGAATTAATTCAAGCCATTTCTCAATCATTTCTCATTCTCATAAATGATTAAAGCTGATGTAAGAGGGCTCATTAAAACAGAAAACATTAGGCTCATTAAAAAGCCATTAAACATCTCACTTCTCTGATTTATTTTATCATAACCTTATTTGGCTATTGTTTAAAATTCTCTGCACCCCCACATTTCTTATTATTGGAGAAATGATATCCAAAATGTCTACTCTGGCTATGTGCCCATTTTAAGATCAAAACCATCCCATACGACTCTTGCTTAGTATATAATACTTTGAGGCTATTATTTGACAACTACATACTGGAAATCAGCTAACAATGCCCAATTGGAACAGATTTACCTTCCAATTTTGTTTTTTTGTTTTTTGTTTTTTTTTAGTTATTCTTAATCTGCACAAAACTTTGTATCATTTACCCTTGTGTTGTTTAATGTTGAAGTTGAATTACTGTGTATAGAGGCAAAGTAGATGTACATCAGTCATTGTATGATGATGTAATTTTTGTTAAGCAGCAATATTTTCCATTGCCAAATCAAATAAAAGCTATACCTTGGGAAAACACATCTTAATGCGAAGCCCCAGCTTGCGCAGGTTATGATTTAAGTATGATCCAGTTGAAATGCTCACAGTTCTCCTATCTTTAATAATAACTTATTAATATGTCTTTGCAAGAATAGACTCAGATAAAACTGTCTTGATTTAAGAAAAAATGACTCAGTACAGATTAGGACTCATATAGAAGAGAACTATATTATACAATATATTTGTATTAAGGAAAGCAACAGTACTGTATGCAACAGAAGAACCCTGAAACCTCAGTGGCTTAACCCTTATATCACAATCTGATACTGGGCTTCCTAGCCTTTCTCCTAGCGTAGCTATGTTACCCGGAAGGTGGTAGACATGGTGACATGCTGCCTACATTCCTCTTCAAGAACGAAGTTATTTACTCAGTTGCCATTAGCAGACAGGCTTCATCTAGCAGTGCCTTCAGGGATCTCCTCAGCTGCATAACGTCCCCTTCCCCAAAATTGAACATTTCAAGCGTGTTCTATATCCAATGACTGAGCATAGAATGTATATTAAGGCATGGTCAATTCTCTATAATGCAGGACACTTCTGAATAGGAAATTTAATGTCCTTAGCTCCAAGAGGAGTCTATCAAGTACCATTATCTCATCTTCAGCTTCTCCTTCTGCCCATTCCTATTTCCTCTTCCACAGGTTTTGACCCCAAAACACTCCCCAATTAATACCTTACACACTAAATTCCATTTTAGAGTCTACTTCCCAGAAAACCCAATTTGCAATATGAACTATATAGTGTCCAGTATTGCTGAGGCAGGAAAAGAGAGATATGGGCAGGATATATAGACTCTCAAAAGCCTCAATCCCAAAGTTACACATATCATTTCTGCTCACAGTATATTAACAAAAATCAGTCATATGGCACCAAACAAATTGAAAGGCTGACTGTGGAAATGAACAGAAGATTTCAAATAGTGGCTCAACAAGACAAAGTAAAGCATTATAACAAAATGTACAAAAACCTGGAATTGGAAAACCAAAAGGGAAGAACACACTCAGCATTTCTCAAGCTGAAAGAACTGAAGAAAAAATTCAAGCCTCAAGTTGCAATATTGAAGGTTTCTGTAGGTAAAATATTAAATGACACAGGAAGCATCAAAAGCAGTTGGAAGGAATACACAGAGTCACTGTACTAAAAAGAATCGATCAATGTTCAACCATTTCAGCAGGTAGCATATGACCAAAAACTGATCATACTGAAGGAAGAGGTCCAAGCTGCGCTGAAGGCATTCACAAAAAACAAGGTTCCCAGGATTGACAGAATACCAATTGAGATGTTTCAACAAACAGATGCAGTACTGAAAGTGCTCACTCATCTATGCCAAGAAATTTGGAAGACAGCTACCTGGCCAACTGACTGTAAGAGATCCATGTTTGTACCCATTCCAAAGAAAGGTGATACAACAGAATGCGGAAATTATCGAAAAATATCATTAATATTACACAAAAGTAAAATTTTGCTGAAGATCATTCAAAAGTGGTTGCAGCAGTACATCCAAAGGAACTGCCAGAAATTCGAGCCAGATTCACGAGAGGAGGTGAAACAAGGAATATCACTGCTAACGTCAGATGAATCCTGGCTGAATGCAGGGAATACCAGAAAGATGTTTACCTGTGTTTTGTTGACTATGCAAATGCATTCAACTGTGCGGATCATAGCAAATTATAGATAACGTTGTGAAGAATGGGAATCTAGAACACTTAACTGTGTTCATGTGGAACCTGTACTTAGACAAAGAGGCAGTTGTTCCAACAGAAAAAGGGGATACTGCGTGGTTTAAAGTCAGGAAATGTGTGCGTCAGGGATGTAGCCTTTAATCATATTTATTCAATCTGTATGATGAGTGGATAATCCGAGAAGCTGGAGTATATGGAGAAGAATGTGACATTAGGATTGGATGAAGACTCATTACAACCTGCGATATGCAGATGACACAACCTTGCTTGCTGAAAGTGAAGAGAACTTGAAGCCCTTACTGATGAAGATCAAAGACCACAGCCTTCAGTATGGATTACACCTCAATATAAAGAAAACAAAAATCCTCACACCTGGACAAATAAGCAACTTTATGATAAATGGAGAAAAGATTGAAGTTGTCAAGGATTTCATTTACTTGGATCCACAATCAACGCGCATAGAAGCAGCAGTCAAGAAATCAAATGATGCATTGCATTGGACAAATCTGCTGCAAAATATCTCTTTAAAATGTTAAAAAGCAAAGATGTCACTTTAATGATTCAGAAGTGCCTGACTCAAACCATGGTGTTTTCAATCACCTCGTATGCATGTGAAAGCTGAACAATAAATAAGGAAGACGGAAGAAGAATTGATGCTTTGAATTATTGTGTTCACAAAGAATATTGAATATACCACGGACTGCCAAAAGAAGGAACAAATCTATCTTGGAAAAAATACAGCCAGAATGCTCATTATAAGCAAGAATGGTGAGACTTTGTCCCACACACTTTGGACATGTTACTTGGAGGGACCAGTCCCTGAAGGAGGGCATCATGCTTGGTAGAGTAGAGGGTCAGCAAAAAAGAAGACATTCAACAAAATGGATTGACACAGTGGCTGTTACAAATGGCTCAAGCATAACAGCAATTGTGAGCATGGCACAGGACTGGGCAGTATTTCATTCTGTTGTACATAGGGTCACTATGGGTTGGAACTGACTCGATGGCACCTAACAACATATGCCATAATCAACCCAGGAGAAAGATGTAGCAGTCTACTTCCATAAAGGTTTCAGCCTTGGAAAACCTACAGGGCAGTTCTATTCTGTCCTATGAGGTAGCTATGAGTCAAGATTAACTTGATGGCAGTGGGATAATCAACTAATGCATTGTTAGTGTTATTGATTTTAACAAACAGCTGTATATATATCAATTAAGGATAAGAAAAATGAGTTTTTTTTTTTTTTTTTTTTACTTTTAATGTATTCCCTTTTCTTGCTTATGCGTTCTTTATGTAGTTCCAAGTTTCTGATTTACACCGTATTCTTTCTCATATCTTGCTGAGCAGGTCTGCTGGAGGTGAATTCCCTGGTTTTGCTGGTATAAGATGTTCTTTATATCTTCTCCAATTCAGAGGGTAATTTTATTGAATATAGAATCCTAAGTTGGTGGATCATTTCTTTTAATACTTTAAATATTTCACTCCACTCTCTAGTTCACGTGGTTTTTTGATGAGCAGTCTTATCCTTTTTCCTCTATAGTAGGCTTTTTTTTGTTTTTGTTTTTCTAGCCATTTTCTATATTTTCTTCTTGTCTTTGCTTTTCTGCAGTTTGATTATTATATACCCCTGTGTAGAATTTTGGATGTGTATCCTACTTTCTGTATTGTAGCTTTCTGGATTTGTGTTCTTTTTCTGTCATTAATTTTAGAAAATTCATGGCAATGAATAATTCAAATATTTCTTCTGCTCTGTCCTCTCTTCTCCTTCTGGTATTCCAGTCATCTATATGTTGCACATTTTGTAATGGTCCAGCAGTTCTTGTATGTTCTGTTCTTTCTTTCCATTTTTTAATTCTTCATTCTCTTTGCATTTTAGTTTACAAAATGTCTATTGGTCTATCATCTAGTGAATGATTCTTTCCTCAGCTGTATCCAGTTAACTGATGAGTCCATCAAAGACATTCTTCACTGCAGTTTCAATTATTTTGATTTTTAGTATTTTCATCTGAATCTTTCTTAGAATTCCCATCTATCTGATTACATTACCCCTCTATTTTTGCTTTTTGTCTCCCTTTTCCATTAGAATCTTTAATGTAGTAATCATAGTTGTTTAAAATATCCTCTCTGGTATTTCCAAAATCTGTGTTGTATCTTTGTTTGGTTTGATACTTGTTTTGTCTCTTCAGAGTATGTGTTTTGTTGTTGTTGTTTGTTTGTTTTTAACCCCCCCCCCCTTGATTTTTGTCATACCTTGTAATTTTGGGTTGAAAATTATGTATCTGGTCATTGGAACAGAGGTAAACAGATCTTTAGTGTGAAGTATTCTGTTAGTCTTGCTAGGAGATTGGCTGTATTTATTATTTATTGTAGTTGTAAATTACAGAAACTTCAAAATTCTGTAGTGTCCTTGTTTTTGTATTCCCTATTGTCACTGGGATTACTCCTCCTTAGACAGAGTCTGTATATTGAAGCACTTTCAGCTGTAACCCACTATTGTTATGCTGGAGCCTTGATAATGTCATGATAAGAAGATGTGGGGGAGAGGAAGTTCTCTATAATTTTATGATTAAATAACAGTCTCTTCATAAGAGTCCCTGAGCTGTGACCTTCACAGTGTTTCTTAGCCCCTTCCCCCCTTTAGATAATCCGGGAAGGCAATAGTGGGCTGAATTTGGAGACATGTCCTTCAACAGGTGGGAGAAGACTTTTTTAAGCTCTTTCCCTTGGAGAGAAGTTCTGTGTTGTGACAAACACCCTGGTTGTATTTTACAATGGTTACTTTTCCTCTCCTTTTGCCAAAGCCATGAAGGGACCTTCTTAACTCTTCATTATAAAACTCTGGTGGGGTTTCAAGAGGTAAAATCCATAAAAGTATGGAGTTTCCCCTAAGACTGAAGCCCCTAGCAGTTTCTCATTCTCCACCTAGTCCACACTCAGCTTCCACCAAATCATCAGAATTACCATTTAATTGTTCCTATCAATTCATTTCTCCAATACTGTGTTTTATGGAAGCAGATCTCAGCTGTGATTCTTTGTATCCACTGTATCCCCAGATTTTGGGGTGGCAGTTTTCCCTGAAATCTCAATTCTTGATGTGTCCAGAAAAAGTCACTGAGTTTCAACTATTTTCTTATAAGGTTGGGAGTGGTGACTTCCAAAGCTATACTTGTCACAGTTGAAACCAGAACTTTTTGTCTTGTATTTTACTATCTAAATAATACGGGTCCAAGGCTATCATATTACCTGAAATATATGAAGAACGTACTGCAATTCTGGGAACAGAGGAGGTACCCATTAAGTATTAATTCACTTTTCCTCCCATGTAATTAAGCAGATAATGTTCAATGTGTAATTAATAATAGTATCTCTACATTGGATTGCCTCCTTTGATATATACTAGAGTTGTCAGAAGCGTGTGTCTTCTCTTTACATTATTGAATTATTGATACTTCTTTCATGTATCCTAAAATATTTTTATAGTTCTGGAACTGTACATGAAGGTAAGAATAAAGTCTGACACAAAGTATGTGACATACTTTGATATTATTTCCAAGTTTTTTGTATTTTTTTCACTTCATATTTGTGTGAAAATTAATTAAATCAAGAAAAATTAAATAAAAACTGACACTGGAAGAGATTTCCTCTGTCTCTGTCTTGCTCTTGCTCTCACGGAAGAATTAATATAATGGAGTAATCTTACTGCTGCTGTGTAAGTCCCCAAAACCTCTTATTTGAGTAGCAGTCAAGATACCAGGAAGAGTTTTTGCTCTTATAAATGACACTGGCAACTAAAAAGGAGACAAAATGTAATTGTAGTAGGAGGAATGCTTCATTCCAAGTCTGTGGAAATAAAGTCATAAAGTCCAAAAAAAGATATCTCCAATGAATCTGCTCTTCTGGGAATAGTTACAGGAGCATTAGTAATTATTTTAACTGTCTTTATACACAATAAATACTGGTTCTGAAACAATGACCCCAAAATGTTCAGTAAGTAATTGTGAGACCAAAATGCTCAAGCAAAACCCAGCTCCAAGAAGGTATTGAAGATACCCAGAGAAAAATAGGAAAATCAAAACATAACGTTTTCACTGGCCAATTTTTTCAGAAGTAGACTTCCAGTTCCTTCTTCCTAGTCTGTCTTAGTCTGGAAGCTCTGCTGAAACCTGTCTAGCCAGGGTTACCTTGCTAGTATTTGAAATACCAGTGGCAAAGCTTCTGGTATCACAGCAACACACAAGCCACCACAGCGTGACAAACTGACAGGCGTGTGGTAGCTTATGTATATATTTGAAACAAATAACCACAAACATATTACGTCACATGTTCTGTGAGTTATGATTCCAGGCAAAGCATAGCTGGGCCCTCTGCTACAGAGGCCAGTACTGAGTTCTCATCTGAGGCTCCCTTGGAGAAATGTCTACTTCCAAATCTCTTTACATTGTTGGCAGAATTTATTTCCTTGTGCCTGTAGCAGAGAGAGAGAGAAAGAGAGAAACTCTTACAAGACGAAGTCTTATATAAGATCACATAATCCATAATTAAGGAAATGACATCTCATCACCTTTTCCACATTCCACTATTTTGGTAAAGTTTATTAATAACAATATCATCTAAAAACGAAAAATTTAAATACCCAAGTGTATGTCATGATTCAATAGAAAAGTCGGTACTGCTGAGCATGTTTATAACAACTCCAGTGATCTTTCAAGACTCTTGAATGGTTGTCTATTACTCAGTAGGGAGAAACTTTCAGACTCTCCTAAGCAAGTGTGATAAACAGAGCCTCAGAATAAGAAATTAAAATCATGGGTCTTGCTGTGAACTGACTTGGAAAATAGACACTTCATTCACCTCCTCATTTTGAAAAGGAAGCTGGATAGGGGTTTTGGTTTACATTATTTACAAAAGCTTTTCTCTTCTACCTTCTGTCTTTCTAAAACAAAGCCAAATATAAATGAGTTTCTCCAAGTCAAATATTCAGAGAATGACAGAAAGTATCAAAACTTGATTTTAAGGGGTGAAAAATACCTTTTTGGACATGTTAAAAATCTCAAGCGTGATTGGTCAGGAAGGGGTGTGTACTTTAAAATACAAGACATTCAAAAAATGAGACCTACATGCTTTTGTTGAAAAAAGATCTATAGATTTTATTTAATTTACACATATTCAAATATCAAACATATTAAATTTGGAAGTAGATGAAGATCCTTGCAAAAGAGGCCAGTATAGGTGATAATTAATTGAAAGAGTTTCTTTCTCTTATTTCTTCCTACTTTTTCATTGGTTTATTCAACTGCTTTTAAAGGAAGAATATCTCCTATGTCCATTATCATTAAATCATAATAATTTCATCTGACAACATGCAGGTCAGCATGCAGAACAGTTTTAAAATTTCTTCCCTATCCTCTCTGAGTTCGTACTCAAGAATAACGACATTGATACGAATTTATATAGAATCACTGGAGACTGCTATATATATAAAGCAAGGCTACTATGTTATTATTATTGTAGAAAACTCATCCATGATCATTGTTGTTGTTAGATGCCGTTAAGTCAGTTACAACTCATAGCAACCCCATGTACAGCAAAACGAAACACTGCCCAATCCTGCACCATCCTCACAATTGTTGCTATGTTTGAGCCCATTTTTGCAACTGCTGTGTCGATCCATCTCATAGAGGGTCCTCCTCTTTTTCATTGTTAGCTCTTTTTCATTATTAGAGGTTACTAAATAGAAGGAGCAACTTGACTTAGGCACTTGACTGTTACCAACAGTGAGTAATCTTGGACAAGTTGTCTTTCATTCTGTATCTTTATGTTTAAATCGGAGGTTACTATCCCAACATTTGAGGTTGATTGTGAGGATTAAGGTGATAAGTGAATCACCTAGAATGGTTTTGACACTTAGGAATACACAGTGCTTGGCTGGTATTAATTTAACGGCAACAATGATGATTATATTATCTTTAGTTCTACAGTAGAAGATTGTATTACTTTGCATGTTAGGAGTGTGGGCAAGCTTACATAAAGCTCCTTGTGAATTTCAGCCCAGGGTTTCAGAGAAAGAATGCCAAAGCAGAGAAGAATTTCTGCTTTTCTCTTAGGTGCCTCATTAGTGATACATCTTTAATGTTGTTGTTGTTAGGTGCCGTCGAGTCGGGTCCGACTCATAGTGACCCTGTGTGCAGCAGAACGAAACACTGCCCAGTCCTGCACCATTCTCACAATCTTTGTTACGCTTCAGCCCTTTGTTGCAGTCACAGTGTCAATCCATCTCGTTGAGTGTCTTCCTCTTTTTCACTGACCCTTTACTTTACCAAGCATGATGTCCTTCTCCAGGGAGTGATCCCTCCTGATAACATGTTCAAAGTATATGAGTTGAAATCTCACCATCCTTGCTTCTAAGGAGCATTCTGGCTGTACTTCTTCCAAGACAGATTTGTTCATTCTTTTGGCAGTCCATGGTGTATTCAACATTCTTCGCCAAACCCACAATTCAAAGGCGTCCATTCTTCTCCAATCTTTCTTATTTTTTGTCCAGTTTTCACATGCATATGAGGCAATTGAAAACACTATGGCTTAGGTCAGACACACCTTAGTCTTCCAGGTGGCATTTTTGCTTTTTAACACTTTAAAGAGGTGTTTTGCAGCAGATGTGCCCAATACTATGCATTGTTTGATATCTTGACTGCTACTTCTATGAGTGTTTATTGTGGATCCAAGTAACATGAAATCCTTGACAACTTCAATCTTTTCTCCGTTTATCATAATGTTGCTTATTTGTCCAGGTGTGAGGATTTTTGTTTTCTTTATATTGAGGTGTAATCCATACTGAAGGCTGTGGTCTTTGATCTTCATCAGTAAGGGCTTCAAGTCCTCTTCACTTTCAGCCAGCAAGGTTGTGTCATCTGCATAATGCAGGTTGTTAATGAGTCTTCCTCAAATCCTCCAATCCAATTTTTAATATTGCACTGCCATAATAATTTAAAATTATGAAATGAGAGATTATTTACTCTAACTCCATCCATTTAAAAGGTAAAAAAAAAAAAAGAATGTTTTCATTGTTCATTTAAAAAATATTACTGAGCACTATTTTGGATGCTAGAGATACACTGGTGACAAATTGAATGAATGAATACTAAATAAATGAATGGATGAATGAATAAACAAACAACACTACCTTGACTCTGAAATTCCTTACTCTCTAGTGGAATAGAGAGAGGCTAATCGAAAAAAAAAAAAAAATTTACAAATAACTAGTGCAGAAAGATTGTGATATGTTTCATGGCTTTAGGGGTATACAATAAAACTAAAATTTTCCCACTTTAAGGAGTGATCAGAAATCATATATAGCAGTCTAGACATTTGCAGATTTGTTTTTTTCTGATAAAATTTTCACTTATTCTACCTGTAAAATCAATTTCAATGTTATAACTTAAATATATTATTCTAATCAATGGCATGTCAGTTACATTTATCGTATTTGCTTGTTTCTGTTATGATGAATTGTGTAACCTAAAACCTTTCAACATAATTATTGGTGCATTTGCAATCTATTCATTACAGTATTCTAAATGCTACTTTCGGCAACTTCAGTGTTCAGTAAAGCTTGCATGAATATAAAAATGTGTTTAATATGCAGTGTATAATATTGGTTTAACTGATACATAAATATCAGAGACTCTTATACTGATATAAATCAAGAGTTGAACGTACATTTTACTCTTAAATACATGTTGTAGCTCAAATTAATAGGCAAATAACATGATTATTCTTTTCAATATATTCTGACAAAAAGCATGCTCTGTAAAAAAAAATGTGACCATCATAATAACAACAAACAACATTTATCCAGCAGTGTGTCCCATGAATCAGCCTCTGGGTTAAGCTCTTTACATGTGTTAGCTCATTTAAATCCCCACATTATTATTGGAGTATGCACTATTATTATTCTTATTTTACAGATAAAGAAAATGAAGAAGAGAGAGCTTAAATAAATTGGGCCAGATCACACCTCTAAGCAAAATGCTACACAAAAATATATGATAGATGACAGATATATTATACAGACAATAAGGGTTACAAGTATTCAGAAGAAGGAGTGAACATGGGAGCCTGAAGAATAAAGACAATTTTTTATGGGTAATTTGTCCTAGAGTCAGGGTGTGAAAGACCTTGAATGCAGATAAGGGTACACTCACGCTGCTGAGCCTGTTTGAAAATACTCTAGAAAACCATCTAACAGGTTGATAGTCTGTACTTGGGCCCAGGTCTCTGGGTGGCTGGCGCAAATGGTTAAGTGCCCGATTAGCCGTTTGAATCCACCCAGAGGCACCTTGGAAGACAAGCCTGATGATCTGCTTCCGAAAGATCAGTCTTAAAAAACCTTATGGAGCAGTTCTACTCTGCACGGGTAGGGTCGTCATGAGTCGGAACTGACTCCACAGCAACTAACATCAGCAACGCTTGGGCCCACGGCATTATGGTCTCACACTCCCTAATGCCAATGGGAAGAATCAGACCCCTTCCATCTGATGTGTGGTGGTACTCTCAGCGCTGGTTTCACAGTTTTGCCTGGGAATTAAGTAGGATGCAAGAATAATGTACCACAAAATCTACAGAATGCATCTGAACACTTATTTATCATAAGTAATCAGAGAGATACAGCTTCATAAATCTGATCTGTGGGTTTACATTCGAAATAAGAAGTGAACAATACTTTCCACTCATCTCGATATTATAGAACCTAGAGATAAAGTGTGTTACAAAGGCAAGGAGTAAAATAATGGAGAGATGGGACCAATATTTGAACTGATATTATTAGCTTTATACCACATTCACCTAAATTCTTCTGGCTTTACTAAGTTCTGCATATTGCGCACACACACGCACACACACACATCACTTCTTGCTTTTAATGTTTTGGAATAACTTAATCAAATCCACTTAAACTTACCAACTTCCTTAGCTAGATAAACTTAATGCTAAGAGTGTCTCATCAGAAGTAAATATCGTGCAAATCCTTAATCATCTTCTCATTTTCAGTGTTTTCACGGTCCTTTACATTTTAAGTCATTCCTTATCTTTTTACTGCAGGGCAATACATACTGACACACTGCTTAAGATGAAAGCTGGCCTCTCTGTCCAATATGGCGGTCATGCAAAAGCCAAGATGTTTATGTTTTAACTTGTCAGCTTCCTAATATTCCTGATTACAGGAATATTCTTGACTCTATTTTCCTCCTTTATTAATTATTCCATGTATTTTTACCTTGCTTTCTTCGTTTCTTGCAGTTAATATAACTGGAAATGTACTTTTATGTTTCACAGGTATGTAGGACATAAAAAGTTATGAAAACTTTGCAGAATATAAAGTGGTAGTTAAATATTTAATAATAATTAATAATTCTGTAGCTCAGAGAAATAAAAGAGGATTTCAAGCACATACATCCAAGTGAATTATCTTCTCTGTCTAGAGCTTTGTAGATGACACCTTTGAATTTCTATTAGGCTGGAGAGAAATAAAACCATCATATGAAATATCAATGTAAAAGCCATAGTATAAATAATAAGAAAATAACGACAACAACAAAAATATCAAAATAAAGCATTTTACCTATAGGTCAAATGGAACTGTGAAATGCATGTTTAGTGTTTTTTTTGTTTTTTGTTTTTTTAAAAAACAAAAAAACCATTGCCCTTGAGTTGATTCTGACTCAGAGCAAATGTGTAGGACAAAGTAGAACTGCCTCACAGGGTTTCCAAAGAATGGCTGGTGGATTTGAACTGCGGGCCCTATGGTTAGCAGCCTGAGTTCTTAACAACTGTGCCACCAGGGCTCATTTAGTGTTTGGGTGTATGCAATATATACAATAAACTTCTTGCTTAAAAATATTCTTTTATTTACTTGACACACTTTCTCTGGAAAAGTAAAGCTACTGTATTAAGGAGGCCCTGGTTGCACAATAGTTAAGAGCTTAATTGCTAACTGAAAGATTGGCAGTTGAAATCCACCAGCTGCTCCTTGGAAACCCTGTGGGGCAGTTCTACTCTGTCCTATAGGGTCATTATGAGTCAGAATCGACTCGACAGCAATGGGTTTTGGTTTTTAAGTGACATACTATTTTAAAACACTAATTTAGAAACCTCTATTACATAAGGAAATAAGATGAGACCCAGATAATGCAAGGAAACAAAAATAACGTTTTTTTCTAGCCTTTGAGAGTAGGCAGCTGAAAGAGGAACGCTGTGGACCACCACCAGACACTCGTTTTCTGAACTGTTCAGCATGGCATTTTCAGGACTGCTAGAATGTTAAAGAAGCCAGAAGGAAAGAAATGAGAAAAATGAGGGCAGCTTAAATAGTTAGAAGATAAACAACATCCACATAATTAAGAACTAACCAGTATAATTAGATATGCATCTTTTTACCTTAGCATGAAGTTTGATTTACAACAGAGTCAATTTGATTGCTCTCCAATAAATTGTCAATATAGCAAAAATGCTAAGTCAGCAATCTAGGTTATATACTCAGTGTATAAATATGGTAACTTCCTAGGTGAGAAAAACTTAGAAATTTCTTTAGTCAAATAAATGCATCAAAATATCTCTTTTACACTTTAATTATTTTAATGTAAAGGAAAGAAACATAACTTTGTGTCACTTAAAAATTCAATATTATGTTGAGGGGCATTTCATAAATACTTTGCATAGTCATTTGAACTCTGTAAGTTCAGTCTGCTCTTATTGTTTTTATCTAAATCACAGAAAGGGTATATGTACATTATGGTGGATCAGTCATTTGAATAACAAAATAAATATAGGAAAATATGAGCAATTAATACCTATTTAATAGTTTTAATTAATTGACAGCAGTGTTTATGTAGTATAGGACAAATAAGATCATATTCTTCTTATGGATTGACTACCCTCCAAATAAATATTATTACACTATCATTATATTGGAGCCCTCGTGGAACAGTGGTTAAGCATTCAACTACTTACCAAAAGGTCTGCAGTTTGAATCTACCAGCCAGTCCTTGGAAACCCTATGGGACAGTTCTACTCTGTCCTATAGGGTCGCTATGAGTCAGAGTCGACTTGATGGCAATGGATTTGTTTTTTGTTTTATTATATATATATATATATATTTCTTAGAAATAATGCATGTTTTAATAGATGGATGTAAATATCTTATTTGGTGCTTTTAGAAAAGCAAGATAAATTCTTAGACCCAGCAAAATAAACTGAGCACATTAAAAAAATTTCTTCTTCCTCTAACCTGTATTGAAGGGATAAAGCGAGAGATTTAAGATTATAAAAGAAATAGTAATAAAGGTGAGGTCCTAATTTACTTCCCAGTTTTATTTCAACTTAGTTCTTCATCACTATAAGGCATAAAAGTTATTGAATTTTACTACATTCACTTCACGCAGGTTTCCCATCAAACAGAGTATCAGAGGAACACCTCTGCTGAGCTCCCTACATGAAATTGTCCTTTTGTATGTCTCATAATCGGCGGCTATGTGGCCAAGCATCTGGTGGTGACAAGCAGACGTCTTTGATTTATCGGCTAATATCACTGCTTGTTAGTGGATGGTTGAGCAGGAGACCAAAAGAGCATAAAATCAGAGAGAATAAATTATGAAGGCACCGAACTGTGCCATTATAAACCCCTCCTTGTCACAGCTGGGACATCTCACAGGAAATGGAGGATGACAGCAGCGTTCACTCTTCAAAGGGCCAATACCTTCTACTTGTGATCTTGACCATAAATAAATAGATAAAGCAAACAAACCACATAAGCAAGTCTGAACTCAGATAGGAAATACCTTAAACTCAGCAGAGCGCTTGGGCTCCAGTTTTTTGATTCTACTTGAAAGAAGAGCATAGCAAAACTGATTTCGATTAGCAGCATGCCCTGGGAGAGCTCCTGGATATTAAACACATCGTGTGTGCTAGAACTTGAAAAATTCAGTGGGGGGACTTGACCCACACTGCCTTTTCCTCTTGTCACTGAACAGGTTATTCTGATATAAATTGGTTACCCAAATCCTGCTTTAGTGAGTTAATTCAGCCCATCTATTCATACTAAAAAATCTTTGCCTAGCAAATGATTTTAAGGTTACATACCTTCGATTAGTGTTGGATAAGACAATGTTCCAGAATATGTGAAAATTTCAAATTTTTTTTAAGTTAGCTTGATCTGTTAAAGTTATTATAACATCTGAAGGTAAAGGTTTGTTAAAAGTATATTAGTAAGAAAAACAACTGTGCTGTTTAGTAGGGAGAACATGCATCTTGGAGCTCAGAGTCTTCTTAGATTATCTTTTAATATACTACAATTTTTTTCCAATTTTGTTATCTCTTTGAAATAAAACATTTACATTTTCCTATACTGAGGTTTTAATATCTTATAAATTACTGAATTTTAACATTGCTTTCGGTGTTTTAGTACCTTCTCAGTAAGATTAAATCAAAGAAAAGGTGAATTAAATGAATGTGTCCTTTACTTCCATAGATGTTACTCAAGCTGCATAATTTCATTCATTCATTCCAAGAGTCACAGAAGGATAACTTTTTAGTGGATCTCAAGCATGTCATTTACTGGGAGGTGACAGTGAAAAGAAATTGTAAAATGAGGTTGGGCATCGTCAAACAGTACATCCAGGAAGCTAGAGGAAGATCAGTGTGAGTAGGGAAAGAACACATGAAAAGGAGTGGGGGGAGGCAAGCCTAAAGAGAGAAGTTGGGACCATATTTTGACAGGATCTCTCTGCCATGAGGATACACCCAATTATTTATAAGTTTATATCCAGCCCTGTTTTAGAAATGGTTTATTACTAATTATAGTGATGCACAAAACTCACCAAGATATGATAAAAGTAGGTTTAAAAAGAAGAAAAATGACAATAAAGATTTAAAACAAAGCCAACAATACATCTAATACTAAAAGGTAAACCACAAGCTTCTTTAGCATGCTAAAGATGATTCATAATTTTGGCTCAAAGTTTTTAATCAGCCACCAGCAGAAGAGAAACTTGATCAACTATATACCTTAAGACATCCTCAACATTGCAGAAGTTGAAAAAAAAAAAAAGGAAATTTATAGGACACTTTTTGTATTGGCGTACAATATTCTTATTATGTCACACCAAAGAGCTGAATTTAGACAGAGCAATTCTGTGGGGGACATGGTGCAGTGTGTCATTGAAATGTTGACTAAATGCGACTGTTGTTATGTAGCGCACTCCGCATTTTCTCAAGTAGGGCCAAAGACTTACCTTCAGGAAAGTCCAGGACCTTCTGAAAATATTTTTAAATTTACGTAAACAAATCATCTTCCTATCTCTTTGTTTTTCTTATTTACCAAATCTATGTACAAACATATGATGTTTACTCAAGTTGGAGGGTATATTTGATATATAATGACCTAATGGAATAATGTATATACGGTCATGTTGCATATGGAAAACTCACTTTGGGAGGTACTAATGGATCTCTCTAAGAAATGGTCATCTTCCACAGAAGCTAAAACTGAGATTCAATGAGAGACCTCTATCCAATTAAGAGGGAAGTGTCCATCAAAAAGGTACAGATAGATACACGAGAGAGTGACTTTACATGTGATTCCAGTGCAGACTCTCAGGTGCAGGTATTGATTTGGAATAGGGCTTCTCCTCACATGGCAAAAACAACTGGTTACAGGGCCAGCTGGGGTTGGGACTTTTCTTTTTTGTGTGATGAATAGTGATTCTACCAAGTAAGGTCAAGAAGGACAACTGTTCCAAAATATTACAGGCGTGAGACCAGAGCCTTAGAGTTCTGTTCTTAAAACAAACAAAAGTTAATTTGGGAGATTCTGAGAGTAGAAATTTCCAAATATATATCCCTATTACAAAGGAATCTTGAATTGGCACATTGTTGACTTCGAGCTTGACTGCCAAGGCTGTTAGAATATTAACCATTAAATGCACACTCGGGGAAAAAGAGAGCCAGAGAAGTAAAAGGCAAGAGGTTATGGCGGAGAAAAATGTATTTGGAGTCATAATATTCGAATAGAGTTTTGGCTCCATATTGAACTTAGCTTCTAAATTGAGACAGGCATTTGTATCTCTCTGCATCTCAATAATATTGCTTAACAAACAATGTTGCTTGAGTTTCAAGTAAAGTATGGTGTATTAATCATAAAGCTCTATATAAATGTTTATTATTATATTTTGTCCATAGACTCCATAGGTAGGATTCTATAGTTAGCTCTGAACAACTCTCTGGGTAGTAATTCTACTTTTCTTTTGGTCCTCTTCCACCTCTATCAGAACTAGATTAATTATGGGTTTAATAGATTTAATTTTAAGAAATGATAATTATATCTTATCTTGGAGCATACTCATAAAATTCTGTCAGATTCTGGGTAACTTACACACCTCTTTTTGGTACAAACACACACACACATTACTAGATATTCAATAAGTTTACCCACTCATGAACCAATTTGTTTAATGAACCACTTTATTTAAAAATGGTTTTTATACACATATACACACATGCATGTAAACTTGTATATACTTAAAACACCAAGTGGGCAAATTAAAAATTTTACACAGTTATATAATTTATGCATAATACATATTTATATATAATACTATTTCTTGAATATATACTCTGTACTAGCCACTATGCTTATATTATACACCGTATTAGCTGCTAGAACTTCATGCTTGATAAAGTAGAGGGTCAGCGGAAAGGACAAAGACTGTCAGCGAGAGGGATTGAAACAGTGGTTGCAACAATGGGCTCAAGCATAACAATTGTGAGGATGGCACAAGACCAGGCAGTGTTTCGTTCTGTTGTACATAGGATCCCTCTGAGTTGGAACAGACTTGACGGCACCCAACATACACATGCAAACACACACACACACAAGCCTCTATGCTAGGGGGATTATATACATTACTTTAATTAATCTTCCCAAAGTATCTGAAAGGTAGCTGTTACTAGTTCAGAACTATTAAATATTTAGCTAAAACATGGAAGAGTTCAAGTTCAAATCTGGATCTTTTGTGTGTCAAAGTCCATTAAAAAATAATCACACGATTCTTTCAATAATGAATTAAGTAATGAAGGATGCTAAAGGGCTACAATTTTTTTTACATTAAGTATACTAATAATACAGCTTTAAACAGTGGGATTACATGATGCAATGGTAAAATTCTGTGGCTTGACTTAAGACTCCCAATATTTCTTCTTGTTATCGTCAAAATGTTACTTCTGACCTTCTCCCTTAAACATTTTGTTTTGCCTTTTCAGGTTATGTGAAAAATGCATATAAATATTTCGTATATGCAATGCTATTTCAAATCCTCAATAAAATGTAGAGAAATTTACTCATTTATGTGAAAAAGGTAGCTACTTTTTAAAATGGTTCTCAGCAATCCCAAAAGCATTCTTAACATTTTCACATGTAATGAGAGAGTGGGAAGAGTCATACCTCCACAGAACATGTATCTTTGAATAGAAGAAAGCAGCAATAATGATGTGGGCAACTTTCGTATCAGGCTTTGCTTCTTCTTTGATTTGAGGTAGCACTGCAATTAAAACATTACTGAGGGGAATTCTCAGTGGCTCAGCACTAGACACTTCTTACACATTTCAGTGGATACAAGTGTAATCATGTGCAGCCATGTGTGGTAAATCTGTCAGAACTACCAGCAGGGGCTCTGATAAGAGTTCTCCATCAGTAAACCTGCTGATAGCTCAAGGTCTTTGAATTGTTATCATATGTGGCACCCAGTAGTTAAGCCATTGTTAAGGGTCTGTTCAGATTTCCTCAATATGTATTTTCTTAATTTACCATAGGTTTATTCTGTCTTGGTCATTTGAGATCATGTTGGAGTTTAAACCTAAGTATAGCCCTTGTCAGAATTTATGTGGTTTTGTTTCCTCTTGATGAGAGAAAGTAACATGGTATATGAAGATGGGGTATATGAAAATATTTTCCAAGTAGAAAAGAATGTTTTCTGAGGAGAAAAACAATTAGCAGGATTTACTATATTCCCATTCAGATTAGCTACCATAATACGCCAGATTATATTTTAGACAATTAAGCAATTAACTTCAGACTCCCAACATAAGACTTTTCTAGTTGCTACTTGAACTGCTTTATTTACCTCAGCCTGTCCTTACGTCTACTCCAGCTAGATTGGACGATTAGCCACACCCTGACTGTATCTGCCTGACAGTGCCCCTTGTTTGTGCATACAGCTCAGCCCTCCTCTCCACCATACCACTGGTGTTTCCTGGCCCATCACCTTAATCTACTCCATATCATTAGGATGTTAGTAATTCCTTGAGAACTGATTGCTGGAGTGTTCATACTCACAACTTTTACCTGTGGCCTAACATCATGGACTTGGTCCATAACTCTGAGCAAAGGTAATGTATCCCTGCTTACTAGTCTCGTAATTTTAAAGAACTAAAACGTCATATTCAAATTAAGTTTGCGTGGAGATTATGTTTAATGGACATCCAATATTTTAACAGTGTATACGAAAAGAGCCCTGATGGCCCAGTGGTTAAGAGATCGGCTGCTAACCAAAAGGTCAGCAGTTTGAATCCACCAGCTGCTCCTTGGAAACTCTATGGTGCATTTCTACTCTGTCCTATAGGGTCACTTTGAGTCAGAATCAACTTGATAGCAACGAGTTTGGTTTGGTTTTTGGTATATCAAAAAAAAAAAAGAATTATTTAAAACAATTATAAATAGGCCCAAGCTATGAGTTGGAATTGACTAGACAGCAATGGATTTTATATCATTTTTTTTTTTCTGTGAATTTATTGCAAGTCTCATTTAGTAGTTTTCAAATAGAGCAATTATGTCAGGAGCTACAAATGGTGAGGCCTCCAGGAAACAGGCAGGTACATTAAATGAGAGAATGAGGGGAGATATTAAAGAAGCAACAACGAAAGCATGAAGTTAAATGATAATACATTAAACCCAGAATTTGGGGGTAGGGGGAATAAGGAGTAGTGAGGACTGTAGGTAAGTGAAGAATACATGCACTATTCAAGTGGTCCAGCGCTACTCAGCACTAGGGTTTGTAGTCATGTGAAGATATAAGCTCACATGGGCCAGATTTTCCAATGTTATTCATGGACAATTTGGAAATCTGAATTCATTTGTGAAACTTTATGTTTATTTAATGTTGGCAAATAATTCATTGCATAGAGCAAGCATGGTGTATCTGTTGGGTCAACCTAACTCTTAGGCTATTAGTTTGTAAATTCTGCAAGAAATTCTAGAATTGAGAGAATAATGGGGTGAAAATGAGCATGATAACTTCTTAAAAGAAATGAGAAAATAGTTATCTGCTATTATCAACAACACTTTAGTTAGTTTGGTTAGTAGTCGAGCGCTTAAGGGTTTGTACTACCAAGACATAACATAAAACAAGTGGGTAATAAAAAGCTATTTCAAGAATATTCCAACCTGTCTGGATGACATCTGAGTATAATGATCAAATATTTCATAAATATGTCCATGCTATGTGTGCTCTTGCAAGTCTAAAATGAATATGAAGTATTTGGGGTGAAGGTAGGGGAAATATTTTGGATTAAGAACAGCTATATTTTATTTCTACATCTATCACTTCTTAGTTGTGCAATGTTACAGAAGTCAACTGATCTCTCCAGACTTCAGGTTTTTGTTGTTTGCAGTGTTTTTGGTTGTTTTATAAAATGAATGCATTTTTTATGAAGTCCTTACACCAATGGAATGTTAAAAGCTATAGGTGAGATGGTTAGAAAACCATTTGGAAAAGTACATGACCTTGCAATTCACTTAATGTTTCTGGAATGCCTTAAAATGAAGGCATTGAAATAAACCCCTTAAAGCTCTGGTATTATGTGACTTCATGATGTAATAGGAATAAATTGAGATTTACATACTTCAAAGTCATAATCAGAAAGACGTTTTACAGTTGAAATCAACAATAGCAAATAACTTCACTTGCGTTTTCACTGTGCGTAGCGTTATTTGGTCTTGTCTTCAAAATGTGGTATGGGTAATGCATAGTAGACGGAGTGTCTCCAGTTTTAATCACTTCACTTTTCATTTGAAAAGTAATTCATCATGGGAACTCAGTGGGGTATAGAGAGCACTAACTGCAGCAAGATATCAAGGACAGTTTTCCTCTGTCTTAATTAAACATTAATGAGTAAAGTTATTTGCAAATGCATGCTGCAGGGATGGACTTGTCTATCTACGTTTGGTAAATACTGACACTAGGTGTCAAAATAAAGCACCTTAATTGATTTATACAGAAATAGTTTAAAAAGATTGCACCTGGCCTGACATTTCCCTTGGTTTTTATAGAGTAGTTTCTGATAAATTATTTATAAAGAAACTTTTCCTGACCTATCCTAATTACAGGAGTGATTGTTTCCAAACTTATCAATTCTGTATAAAAACGTGATTTCTCTTCTGTCAGTTTTGCTATTAACTTAAGGAATTCTACAGTAGATGATGAGGAATCAAGGCTCTTTATATTTCCAGAAGAAATATGCAGGCTAAATAATTTTTCCTTGATTACTGAAAGTATATTGTACGATTTTTCTTTTTTTTCCAATGAATCATTTATGTGAATCTATTCTAGTTTTAATCAGATATATTTGTTAATCTGTATACTTTACTTGGATAATACTTTTAAATTATACTTTATAATTATACTTTATAAATATGTTTTATTATTTAAAAATCTTAGATAAAATTTTAAAAATCTAAGAAGTGCATTTAACTCAAGCTTCAAACTTTAATGTTTAAAGTATCATTGTCTTGGATAATTTAGAGTACATATGATAAATTAGTACAATAAGAAAAGGCATAAAATATAATGTTTTGGCTCTCAAACTGTTGTTCTACAGCTGTCAAAAAGAGAAATGCCCAATAAAATCTTCAGGAAAGTTGAAATGTAAATTATAACTAGATTTCATTATAAAGTTCTCTGAGTGATACCCAGAAATGTTTATTTTGATAGATGTATTTGAGTGATAATTTTGAAACTTCAAAAATTATAATTGATGTTTTAAAAGGATTAACTATATATTGAGTAACTTAATTGCTTTTAATTTCACAAATAAGAAGAGAAGTTACCAATAATACAGTCCAAAACTTACAACAGAATTTCTGCAGATCAGTAAAGCACTGCAGCAATTTCTAAGAAATTACAAAAACACTGTGCATACAATTTTAAAATATCAATATTGTAGTACGTATTGTTTAATAAAAAGAGAGAGGGTCAAAGAAAAAAAACAAAAACAAACTTCTTAGAATGGATGTAATCTCCTCAGCTCACTCAGTTTTCAGACAGTACTGTTGAATTTCACTCTGAATTCTCATGAAGTACCAGCTTCCCAAACCATATGGCTTGAAGCAAGTGAAATTAGTTTATGGCAAATAGTGTAAACACACTTCATATTTTTCCACCTGTGAATCTACTGAAGTGTTATGGTATATGTTTTTAAGGTTAGTAGTATCAGTTTTCATTTAATCTTTTTTTCCAGACTCTCTTTGTCCTTATGGGCAACTCTATTGCCACATTTGAAACAACAAAGTGATTATTCATATTAATATTATTTTTATTTTACTGTTAATATTATTCATATGAAGCTCAAACTACATCCAAATTTCATTTTCAATTTGATTATCAAATCGGTATAATGGATATTTTACATGTGCTATTAAAAATTTGGACAAGGAATACCTATTTTTAAAATACAAAGTAAGTTCAGCAAGTTCAGCATATACCCTTTCACTTTGTGGAAATTACACAAAAGTGATATAAACAAATAGAAATAAACACCAAATTTATCCTTGAAAAATAAAGTACAAGTTGGGGCTTCCAAAAGCAATGATGGTCAACAGTGTTTTGAGATGTTATAGAGAAAGGCACTTCATTACACACATACACACACACACACATATATATATGTATAATTTTGTTTTTGTTGATATATATACATATATACATATGTGTGTATATATAATTGTGTTTTTGTTGATACATATACATAAATACATATCAACAAAAACACAATTTTGTATCCTCACAGACCCTGACGTACAGAATCAACTATTTCTAATTTACAAAAATGAGTATGGGTTTTCCAGGTTGATAGTAGGAATGTGTTTGAACTTGGTTTGATTCCTATGACAGGCATAGGAGGCAGTGTGCTAATCAAAGATTTATGTGTGAAATAGTCTTTTGGTGGCAGAGATTAGGAAAGAAACATTGTGAGGAGACTGATGAGAAGTACAGAGGAGATCTTAGAGTCCACATAGATAATAAGAAAAATTTATACTAGCTTAGTGAATTAGGACAAAACAAAACAAAATCACTTCAATGGCACAATGACTGCTGTTTTGGTGTCTGCTGCAATGGTTCACTAAATTTCAATATGCACTTGAGTTTATCTCTGGATTGCCTGTTCTATTTTACTGGACTGTATTTCTACTCAAGTACCAATTGCACACTGTTGTAATTGTAGACACATTAAAACAAATATATTTGAATATTTGGTACAATTATCCCCCAACACACTCACAAACACATGCACACACACACACACACACACACACACACACACACTACTCCTCTTTTAGAGTGTTTTGCTAACTATTCTTGCTAGTTTATTCTTTCAGTTGAGATTAATATGATGAATTATCTTTGTATTCCTAGAAAACACTTACCTGAATCACCATGCATTATTTAACATTCCGCTGAACTTTATTTCCTAATATTTTATGTAATATTTTTGTACAAGTATTCATAAGGGGGATTAGCCTGTAGTGTTGTTAGTGTTTTGTATAATTTTTAACAATTTTTGATATCAATATTTGACTTTATTAAAAAAAAAAGTATTCGGAATGTTTGCTTCTTCCTAATTGCTCCAGATTTGGGTAAATTGTCATTGATTATCTGCTCCTTAAAAGTTTGTTAAAATTCCCCAGTAAAGTCATCTGGTTCTGTTTCTTTTTGTGTGAGAGAAATTTGGAACTTTCTTTTTTTCTTCTATAGAAAGTGGACTATTTTAATCTTATCAATTTTGGTAAGTTATATTTTGTAGACACTTACCTATTTTATCTAGGTTCTTCAAATGTATTTACATAGAATGTCTCATAGTAGCATAAGAGTAATTTATTTATTTTTTTTGAAGATTTCGTATGGTTTGTAGAACTTTCTTTTCTTGGTGCAGCTGCAGTTTCTTTCTCTTAAAAATTATGTTGGTAGGAATTTGACTATTTTGTTTATTTCTTTACAAAATATCAGCTTTTTGCTTTCTATTTATTTAATAGTTCAGGTACTTTTCTCTTTCTAACTTTTTGTTTTTGCTTTATTATCATTAATTACATCTATTCCTCACTAACTGACTATCTCATTACCTGACATTTCTGATTTACAACAATGGTAAAAGAAATCTGTTATCTGACGGTTTTGTGCATTAACAGTGTACGCCTAGTAGAAACGTATACTGAGGTGCGAAACGAGAGTAACCTTGGCTGTAATGTTTAAGGTTATGTGTCAGCTTGGCTGGGCTAAGATTCTCAGTGGTTTGGCAGTTATATAATGATGTAATTTAGCAGTCATGTAAAGATATAATCATCCTACGTTTTTTGATCTGATATGGTCATCCTCCATTTTCACATGACGCCGGTTTTCGCATAATAACCTGGTCTTTGGAAACTAACCATTTTGGTAAATGAGGAGTGGGCGTATTTTCTTCTGCCTGTTTGTTTTTCTGTTTAGTTTGGTGATGGATGTTCTGGCTGTAGGATTTGCCGTTTTAAATAATTTCTTTTTTCTGTTTTGCATATTTAATTATTTTTAACCTGTACTGTGGCTTTAATTGTATCCCATAGATAGATACATTGTATTTTATGATTATTATTTTAAAGAAACGATACAGCTTTCTTCTGTATTACCCCTTTTACCAATGAGATGTTTTCAAAATTTCCAG
This sequence comes from Trichechus manatus latirostris, assembly GCF_000243295.1. Taxonomy (NCBI): domain Eukaryota; kingdom Metazoa; phylum Chordata; class Mammalia; order Sirenia; family Trichechidae; genus Trichechus; species Trichechus manatus. The sequence goes on along the minus strand of NW_004443947.1, from coordinate 15,933,686 downwards.
GTGGAAGGGCCTTCTTGTATTTTTTGACATGTTTGTTTTGTTTTGTTGTATTTTTTATTTTGATATTAATTTTATTATAGCCAGAGAATGCATTTTACATTATATATATTTTTGAAATGTATTAATATCTTCTTTATGGACTAATATTAGGTCAATTTTTGAGAATTTTCTGTGGTTGTTGTTAGGTGCCTTTGAGTCAGTTCTGACTCAAAGCAACCCCATGCACAACAGAATGAAAGACTGCCTGGTTCTGCACCATCCTTGTATTCGTTATTATGCTTGAGCCCATTGTTGTAGCCACTGTGTCAGTCCATCTCGTCGAGAGTCTTCCTCTTTTTCATTGACAGTCAAGAAATCAAACAGTGTATCGCACTGGGCAAATCTGCTGCAAAATACCTCTTTAAAGTGTTAAAAAATAAAGATGATACCTTTAGGACTAAAACGTGCCTGACCCAAACCATGGTATTTTCAATGACCTCATATGCATGTGAAAACTGGACAATGAATCAGGAAGACGGAAGAAGAATTGACGCCTTTGAATTGTGGTGTTGGCAAAGAATATTGAATATGCCATGGACTAACAGAATGAACAAATCTGTCTTGGAAGAAGTACAGCCAGAATGCTCCTTAGCAACTAGAATGAAGACTTTGTCTCATGTCTTTCAACATCTTATCAGGACAGACCAGTCCCTGGTAAAGTGTCAGCAAAAAGGAGGAAGACACTCAATGAGATAGATTGACACAGTGGCTGCAACAGTGCACTCAAATATCTCAACAATTGTGAGGATGGCACAGGACCGGGCGGTGTTTCCTTCTATTGTGCAGAGGGTCACTATGAGTCAGCACCTACTTAAGACAGCATCTAACAACAACTGTTAACAGGTTATTAAAAATGTGTTTTCTTTTTTTCTTACAGCATATTTATATATGATTCAATTGTACTATTTTTCTTTGCTTCATGTTTAGATAAGATATGTTTTTCTATACTTTAAAGGACTATTCCTATAAATGAAATGGTAGAAACTAGGGTAGCTTTCATAGCTCCAGATCTATAGAACTCCCTCTGTTGTTGTTGCTGTGTCACTGGATATAGCTATATCCAGATTCTGAGATCCACCTCCACTGAGTCTTTCCCCGCTCTAGTATCGAATATTCTGTTTTTCTTACAACTGCCTTATTTAATTTGGATTCTGCTTCAAATATTTTCCCATGAAGAGTGGCCTTTTTCTTTCTGGAAGGTATTTATATTTTAGTTTGGTAATTATTCAGCCTTCATGGCTATAGACTGGCCCAATGTCCTCTAATTTCCTGTGGTCATAAAAAATAAAAATTTAAAGTTTTTTTTTTTCATGGTGTTGATTCTGACTTGTGATGATCCCATGTTTTACAGAGCGGAACTGCTCCATAGGGTTTTCTTGGCTATAATTTTTACAGAAGCAGATTGCCAGGTTTTTCTTTTTTGGAGCAGCTGGACACATAAAGGCTTCTGTACATATATCAACCTAGTGGAATCTTTGGAAATTTCACCAATTCTACTCAGATCTTCATGCTAAGAATTCCACTCAGAGAGTGGGTCTTACCCTCTGAAAATGAGAATATGGTACTTATGTTGTGATCTATAGCTTTTAGGACCAACAGGGCTACTCTTTCTCTTACAGCTGTGAATTCTCTAAATTTGATAACACTACGTGCATTTAATTTCATAGATGGATTTAGCCTGTGATTTTTCTTCCTCCTAAAGCTTTGGTCAAGGTTTGCTATCAAGCTTCTATCAGCCTCATAAATTAGGGAGTGTTTTCCCATTTTCTTTTCCCTTAAAATGTGTGTAAGAATAAAATTATTTTAGAGCTCTTTCCTAAAACTATCTGAAACAAGTATTTGTCTTGTGCAAACATGTTTAATGATTGATTAAATTTACTCAATATTTATGATTTGTGCTAGATTATCTCTCAATCGAATTGAAAACTAACAACAATAGATTAATTTTTTATTTTTTAGCCAGTTTTTAGAGTTAAATTTTTTTCCAGAAATTTTCTACTGATATATTTTATCCTATGTTTTCAAATTTATTGGAAGAAAATTTATTTATATTACAACAGTATTATCTTTTAATTTCTGTAGTATTTGTATATATTTTCCTAATGTTGTTTCTTTATTTCCTTCACTTTTTTTCTTCAGTATTGGCAGAATTTTTTTTTTTTTTTGCATTGTTGTAGTTTAAGTGAAAGTTTAAAATTCAAGTTAGTCTCTCATACTAAAATTTATACGTACATTGTTATGTGACCCTAATTGCTCTCCTTATACTGTGACAGAACACTCCTCCTTTCCATCCCTGATTTCCCGTGCCCATTAAACCTGTCCCTGAACCTCTCTGCCTTCTCATCTCACCTCCGGAGAGAAGCACGTTCTTCATGAGTATCATTTTATGTCCCATAGTCCAGTCTGATCTTTGTCTGAAGAGTTGGCCTCAGGAATGGTTTTCGTTCTGGGTTGACAGGGGTCCATGCCTTCTGGGATTCCTGCAGTCTCAGTCAGACGATTAAGTCTGGTCTTTTTACTAGAATTTGAGTTCTGCACCCCATCTTTCTCCTGCTCCATCAGGGACTCTCTGTTGTGTTCCCTGTCAGGGCAGTCACTGGTGGTAGCTGGGCACCATCTACTTCTTCTGGTCTCAGGCTGATGCAGTCTCTGATTTATGTGGCCCTTTCTGTCTCCAGGGCTAATGCTTTCCTTATGTCTTTAGTGTTCTTCATTCTCCTTACTCCAGGTGGTTGGGACCAATTAATGCATCTTAGATGGCTGCTCACTAGCTTTTAAGACCCCAGATGCCATTCACCAAGGTAGGATGCAGAACATTTTCTTAATAAACTTTGTTATGCCAATTGATCTAGATGTCTGCTGAAAGCATGGTCCCCAGATCACCACCCCTGCTACTCTGTCTCTCGAAGTGTTTGATTGTATTCAGGAAACTTCTTAGCTTTGGTTTAGTCCAGATGTGCTGACTTCCCCTGTAATGTGTGCTGTCCTTCCCTTCACCTAAGATAATTCTTGTCTACTATTTAGTTAGTGAATAACCCTCAACCTCCCTCCCCACCTTCGTTACCATCAAAGAATGTTTTCTTCTATGTTTAAACCTTTTCTTGAGTTCTTATAATAGTGGTCTTATACAATATTTGTCCTTCTGTGACTGACTAAATTCACTCAGCATAATGTCCTACAGATTTCTCCATGTTATGTTTCATGGATTTATGATTGTTCTTTATCACTGTATAGTATTCCATTGTGTGAATATACCAGAATTTGTTTATCCATTCATCCATTAACAGGCATGTAGGTTGTTTCCATCTTTTTCTACTGTGAACAGTGCTGCAATGAACATGGGTGTGCATATATCTATTCATGTGACGTCTCTTATTTCTCTAGGATATATTCCAAGGAGCAGGATTGCTGGATCGTATGGTACTTCTATTTCTAGCTTTTTAAGAAAGTGCCAAATCGATATCCAAAGTGGTTGTACAATTTTATATTCCCACCAACAGTATGTAAGTGTTCCAGTCTCTCTACAATGTCTCCAACATTTATTATTTTGTGTTCTTTGGATTAATGCTAGCTTTGTTGGGGTGAGATGGTATCTCTTTGCAGTTTTGATTTGCATTTCTCTAATGGCTAATGATCGAGAGCATTTCCTCCTGCGTATGTTAGCGGCCTGAATGTCTTCTTTGGCAGAGTGCCTGTTCATATCCTTTGCCTATTTTATAATTGGATTATTTGTCTTTTTGTTCTTGAGATTTTGCAGTATCCTGTAGATTTTATAGATTAGATGTTGATAGGATTTGTCATAGCCATAAATTTTTTCCCAGTCTGTAGTTTGTCTTTTTACTCTTTTGGTGAAGTCTTCTGATGAGCATAAGTGTTTGTTTTTTAGGAGCTCCCAGTTATATAGTTTCTCTTCTGGTGCTTGTGCATTGTTACTTATGGTTCATATTCTGTTTATGCCATGTATTAGGGCTCCTAGTGATTTCCTTATTTTTTCTTCCATGATCTTTATCGTTTTATATTTTATATTTAGGTATTTGATTCATTTTGAATTAGTTTTTGTGCATGGTGTGTTGTATGGGTCTTGTTTCAGTTTTTTTGCAGATGGATATCCAGTTATGCCAACACCATTTTTTGAAGAGACTATCTTTTCCCCAGTTAATGGACTTTGGGCCTTTGTCAAATATCACCTGCTCATAGGTGGATGAATTTATGTCTGGATTCTCAATTCTGTTCCATTGGTCTATGTATCTGTTGTTGTACCAGTACCAAGCTGTTTTGACTACAGTGGCGGTATAGTAGGATCTAAAATCAGGTAGTGTGAGGCCTCCCACTTTGTTCTTCTTCTTCAATAATGCTTTACTTATTTGGGGCCTCTTCTGTTTCCATCTGAAGTTGGTGATTTGTTTATCCATCTCATTAAAAAATGCCATTGGAATTTGGATCGGGATTGTGTTGTATCCATAGATTGCTTTGGGTAGAATGGACATTTTCACAATGTTGAGTCTTCCTATCCATGAGCAAGGTATGTTTTTCCACTTACGCAGGTCTGTTTTGGTTTTTTGCAGTAGTGTCTTGTAGTTTTCATTGTATAAGTCTTTTACGTCTCTGGTTAGGTTGATTCCTAAAGTATTTTGTTTTCTTGGGTGCTATTGTAAATGGTATTGATTTGAAGATTTCCTCTTCAAAATTCCCTTTGTTGGTGTAAAGGAATTCAACTGATTTTTGTAGGTTTATCTTGTATCCTGATACTTTGCTGAAATCTTCTTTTGGCTCCAGAAGTTTTCTTGTGGATTCTTTGGGGATTTCTGTGTATAAGATCATATCATCTGCAAATAGAGATACTTTGACTTCTTCCTTACCAATCTGGATGCGCTTTATTTCTTTTTCTAGCCTAATTGCTCTGCCTTGAACCTCCAGCACAATGTTGAACAAGAGTTATGATAAAGGGCATCCTTGTCTGGTTCCCGTTCTCAAGGACAGTGCTTTCAAACTCTCTCCATTTAGGATGATGTTGGCTGTTGGCTTTGTGTAAATGCCCTTAGTTATGATGAGGAATTTCCCTTCTATTCCCTTTTTGTTGAGAGTTTTTATCATGAATAGGTTTTGGACTTTGTCAAATGTCTTTTCTGCATTGATTGATTAGATCATTGGTTCTTGTCATTTTTTTAATTAATGGGATGGAATACATTGATTGTTCTTCTAATGTTGAACCATCCCTGCATACCTGGTATAAATCCCACTTGATCATGGTGAATTATTATTATTATTATTTTGATATGTTGCTGAATCCTGTCGACTAGAATTTTGTTGAGGATTTTTGTGTCAATGTTCATGAGGGATTTTGGTCTGTAATTTTCTTTTTTTTGTGGTGTCTTTACCTGGTTTTGGTATCAGGGATATGCTGGCTTCATAGAATGGGTTTGGGAGTATTAAATCCTTTTCTATGCTCTGAAATACTTTAGTAGTAGTGGTGTTAACTCTTCTCTGAAAGTTTGGTAGAATTCTCTGATGAAGCTGTCCGGGCCAGGGCTTTGTTTTTATTGGGAGTTTTTAAATTACCTTTTCAATCTCTTATTTTGTTATTGGTTTAATTAGTTACTCTGCCCCCGTTTGTGTTAGTTTAGTAGGTAGTGAGATTCTAGAAGTTTGTCCATTTCCTCTAGGTTTTCAAATTTGTTAGAGTACAATTTTTCATAGCATTCTATTATGATTCTTTTAATTTCAGTTGGGTCTGTTCTGATATCACCCATCTCATTTCTTATTCAGGTTATCTGTTTCCTCTCCTATTTTTCTTTTGTCGGTTTTGCCAGTGGTTTTTCAATTTTGTTGATCTTTTCAAAGAACCATCTTTTGGTCTTGTTAACTTTCAATTGCTTTTGTATTCTCAATTTCATTTAATTCTCCTCTAATTCTAATTATTTCCTTTCTTCTGGAGCCCAAGGGCTTCTTTTGCTGCTGTCTTTCTACTTTTTCCAGTTGTAGGTTTAATGTTTTTATTATGGCTCTTTCCTCTTTTTGGATGTGTGCGTTTATTGCTATACACTGACCTCTGAGCACTGCTGTGTCCCAGAGGTTCTGGTAGGATGTTTTCATTCCCGTTTGATTCTATGAATTTCTTTATTCCGTCCTTAATTTCTTCTATTACCCAGAAGTTTTTGAGCAAGGTGTTGTTCAGTTTCCATGTGTTTGATTTTTTTTTCCTTGGTTTTTCTGTTATTGATTTCTACTTTTATGGCTTTATGGTCAGAAAACTCTTTGTAATATTTCAGTGCTTTGAATTTTGTTAAGGCTTGCTT
>NW_004443947.1:15905358-15926802 GCF_000243295.1 Trichechus manatus latirostris | reverse complement strand
ATTTATTCCATTTACATTCAGCATAATTATTGATAGGTATGAGTTTAGTGCTGTCATTTTGATGTCTTTTTTTGTGTGTGTTGTTGACAGTTTCTTTGTTCCCCTTAATTTTCTGTGCTGAGTCATTTTTCTTTATGTATTTTCATCTTTTTCATTGTTGTTGATTTTGTGTTTGCTGAGTCTTTATATTTTTCTGGTTTTTTATTTTGACGTGTAGGATTGTTAGTTTCCTTTGAGGTTACCTTAATATTTACCCCTATTTTCCTAAGTTTAAACCAGTATTTTATTTCTTTATATTGCCTTGACTTCCTCTCCATATGAAAAATCTATGTCTACATTTTTTTGTCCCTCTTCTTTGTTTTAATGTTATGCTTTACATACTGACATCTGTTTCCCTGTTTTCAGTATTTTAGCTTTGAATTATTTTTTGACTTCTCTACCTGTGTTGATATCTGGTTGCTCTGTCCTGTGTTCTAGTCTTGGGTTGTTATTTGATATTCTTGATTTTCTAACCAGAGGACTCCCTTTAATATTTCTTGTAATTTTTGTTTGGTTTTTGCAAATTCCCTAAACTTCTGTTTATCTGGAAAGACTCTAGTTTTACCATCATATTTGAGAGACAATTTTGCTGGATGTATAATTCTTGGCTGGCAAATTTTTCCTTCAAGATTTTATGTATGTCATCCCATTGCCTTCTTGCCTGCGTCGTTTCTGCTGAGTAGTCCGAGCTTATTCTTATTGACTTTCCTTTGTAGATGACTTTTTCTTTATCCCTAGCTGCTCTTAAAATTCTCTCTGTATCTTTGGTTTTGGCAAGTTTGATTATAATATGTCTTGGTGACTTTCTTTTGGGAGCTTCCTTATGTGGGGTTTGATGAGCATCTTGGATAGATATCTTGTCATCTTTCATGGTATCAGGAAAGTTTTCTGCCAGCAAATCTTTAACAATTCTCACTGTATTTTCTGTTATACCCCCCATTCTGGTACTCCAATCACTCTTAGGTTATTCCTTTTGATAATAGCGTAATTCTTATGGTTTCTTCATTTTTTAAAATCTTTTTAACTGATTTATCCTCAAATAAGTTGGTGTCAATTGCTTTATGTTCAGTCTCACTAATTCTGACTTCTATTGCCTCAGTTCTGCTCCTATGACTTTCTGTTACGTTGTCTAATTCTGAATTTTTATTGTTAATCTTCAGGATTTCTGATTGCTGTCTCTCTGTGAATTCTTGTAGCCTGTTAAATTTGTCATTATGCTCTTCTCTAATCTCCTTAATTCCCTCTATTGTGAGGTCTGCGTTTGCCTAATTTCCTTCCTGATGTCTTGAAGAGTTCTGTGTATTAATCTTTTGTATTCTGCCTCCCACAGTTCAGTGAAATTTTCTTCCTCTGTAAAGTTTCTAGAATCTTTGTTTTGGGAACTTGCTGAAGCCATCATGGTCTGCCTCTTTATGTGATTTGTATGGCTGCTGTCTCCAAGCCATCATTAAGTTATTATATTTATTTATTTTATGTTTGCTTACTGTGTCCTAGCTTCTTGTTTTGTTTTGTTTTGATATGCCCAAATAGGCTGCTCTTGTGAGCTTTCTCCATCACCAGTGCATCTGAAGCTCCAACGTCCTACCACCAGGTGGCCAGACCTGCCACTAAGTATGTGAGCCCAGGTATATGCTTACTCCTCCTGTGGATTCAGCTCAGGTGTCCAGGTAGTCAGACACCAGATGTGTAGTGCAGGCTCTCACCTACAGTCCTAGACAGTTTTGGGTGATTGGTGCAGGCATAAGCATCTGGCTGGAGCAGGGGGACACACACTGAGCACGGCAGTGGGCCAACAGCTGCCCCCTAGTGTCTGGGAGGAAAGCATGTCCTGTTCCCTACAGCTTGTAGGTGGGTGGGTTTTACAGCTGGACTATGAGCACCCAGTGCTGTTGGCTGTCAGGACTTGGGGGCACCTCTTGTTCTTGGGCCCCTCTCACAGGTGGATAGGTGGTGTGGGTGGAGACACCAGTCCTCAGGCCCCTGATGTGGGTAAGTGACGACCCTGCTTGATGGGCAGTGTCACATGTCCCAAACCTGCTGTTTCACAGCTGAAACAGTTGAAGTTAGAGTTCAAGTATATAACCTGTTGTACTCTGGTAATGAAGGCCTACTCTGTTGAAATGGACCCACACAAGTCTATGCGGGGGGAAAGGCACTCAAAGTCTGTGGATCCCTTATTCCTATGCGTAGGCAAAGGAGCTGTGCCTACCCTGAGTTCCTGGCTTTGAGGAGCCAGCTGATTATTTTTTCCCCGTTGGTTAATTTGTTCCCTCTCTAAGGCCCGGAGACTGGTTTAGGCAATGTGATGGGTCCTACTTCTGGCCCAGGGGACTCAGCAATTTCTGAAGCCATCCTGGACTCAGCGCGGAGCAAGGAGCTGGGAGGTAAATGGGAGAGAGGTTTTTCCCTAAGGGGTGTGTTTTTGATCTGCATGGTAGGCCAGATGCAAGTACTTATCTTTCACTGATCAAGGGCTGTTTCTCACTGGTTCTGGATGGCTGAGTAGACTCTCTGCCACTGGATCTCTTCCGATGTGGAAAAAACCTCCTGAGCGCCTCTGTTTGCCTGCCTCACTGCTCACCCTGTGTTGATCCTGGCTGAAGGGCTCCGGCTCCTGCTGGTCAGGTCTGACAACTCCTTGTTGCTTTTAAACCATCAGTCTCTCCCCCAGCACTCAGTCCAATTCCTCAACGTTGCCTTCGATGTTCAGGGCTCCAAGATGATTGTATATAATTGAGTTATTTGTTTTTTCAGATCTTTGTTGTAAGAGGGACCACTGAAAGCATCTGACTTCTCTTGCATCTTGGCCCCGCCTATTAGCACATTTTTCTTGATTTTTTTTTTTTAATCAGTGAAGAAGTTTTTGACTCTGTCAGTAATGAGTAAAAACTCAGGGAATATTGAGAAACTACCAAGCAGTAGATGGAGGGACTATTGTAAGAGGCTTCTTTGTGGCAAGTAAATATTAAATAGCTAAGATAATGATTAAAATTCAACTAGTATGGGGAAAAGCTACATCAGATGATAAATAAACTTCAGCTCCAGGCATCTTCCTTGTTCCTATTTAGGAAATACCCTGAGTCAGTGAACTGAGTAGCCAAAGTGGATTGATTCAAACAGCCGACTTTTTGGTTAGTAGCCAAGCTCTTAAAGAGTGGATCGAGGTTCTATTATGTCTGAGAAGCACTGGATTCTTTGGTTTCCAACTTCTGTTCTCTTTTAACCAAAGATCACATCATTGTAATCCCTAGCAATCAAATTACACTTAGTGCCATGCCTCCTGGATGTAATGCTTTAATTCTGGATTTGAAGTCTGTAGTACATGTCACAATGTGAGGACTCTTAAGGCCAGAGATTAAAAATACCACAGGAGCTTTCACATTGAATAGGAACTGTCCAGTATAAAGACTTCAGAGATGGGAGGTCTATCCATGGACTTCATACAAACTAGTGATTTAGAAATCAAACTGCGGAAGTAAAGAAAGGAATGACACGCAAAGGAAAGAAGTAAGGACTTAGTAAAGATAACGAAAAATGAATACATTAGCATAAAATAGCTGAATTAATAAATTGAAGAGCTGGCTTGTTTAAAAACGAAAAGAGAATTGATAAATTTCCGGTTAGCCTAATCAAGTAAACAAGGAAAATTAAGATATATAAACAATGATAATTTGGAAATAACCTATCTTGAGGAGAAATTTATAAGTTATATGTCACTTTTCTCAACTCCCTATAAATTTGCAAGTCTGGTAGAAGGATAATTTATAGTATAAAATACAAAAACTTATCATAGAAATGAGAGAAAATCTAAATAAACCAATTAAAAAAAAAAACAGTTGCCATCTAGTTGATTCCGACTCAAGGAACCTCATGTGTGTTAGAGTAGAACCATGCTCCCTGGGGTTTTCAGTGGCTGATTTTTCAGAAGTAGATCATCAGTCCTTTCTTCGAAGGCATCTCTGGGTGAACTAGAACGACTAACTTTTTGGTTAGCAGCCAAGGTCATTAACAGTTTGTATCTCCTAGGGACACCTGTCAATATGCCAAATGCAATAAGAAGAACAAAACAAAGAAGAAAGTTGTCAAAAATAAGTAAACAAAACTAAACAAAATTCAGTCACCAATCATCCTTATTAATATGTTTGAAGCTGTTGAGTTGAGAATTTAATTTTATCAAAACCTTAAAATATTAGAAACTGTAGGAAAGAAAAGAAGATATCCTCTAAATAATTGTTAATAAAGTAAATGAAACGTATCATCAAATCCACAACTGTACCAATAAGCAACATCATGATAAATGGAGAAAATATCGAAGTTGCATTTCATTTTACTTGGATCCACAATCAATGCCCATGGAAGCAGCAGTCAAGAAATCAAATAACCTATTGCATTGGGAAAATTTGCTGCAAAAGACCTCTTTAAAGTCTTAAAAAGCAAAGAAGTCACTTTGAAGATTAAGGAGCACCTGACCTGAGCCATGGTAATTTCAATTGCCTCGTATGCCTGTGAATGCTGGACAATGAAAAAGGAAGATTGAAGAAAAATTGAGACACATTTGAATTATGGTGTTGGTGGAGAATATTGAATATATCATGAACTGCCAGAAGAACAAACAAATCTGTGATGGAAGAAGTACAGCCAGAATGCTTCTTATAAGCAAGGATAGCAAGACTTTGTTTTGCTTACTTTGGACATTTTATCAGGAGGGACCATCTCCCTGGAGAAGGACAAGGTAAAGTAGAGGGTCAGTGAAAAAGAGGAAGACCCTCAATGAGATACACTGACACAGTTGCTACAGCAATGGTCTCAAACATACCTACTATTGTGAGGATGGCGCAGGACCAAGCAACATTACTTTTTGTTAAACATAGAGTCACTATGAGTCAGAACTGACTGGATGGCACCTACCAACAACAACAACATGATTGAATATATCTTTTCAATACAAAAGGAGCATCATAATTAATGGAAAAACATAAGAGGCTAGTTAGCAATAAGATATAGATTGTTCTTTTTTGCCATTATTATTATACTATAATTTATGAAATATGAACAATGCATTTTGATATGAGAAAGATATAAAGTATAAAAATTGGATAGAAAGAAGTTGTTCATTATTTGCAGATTATTTGACTTTATATCTTGAAGGTCTCATTTAATTAACTAAAAAATATCATTCATGCAGATACGAAGAGTTCTGTAAATTGGCTGATCTTCTAGTTTACAGAATTGAAAATAAAACCTTAGTATTATGAAATGTTTAATATTATAATTTTATCATATATTTTAGTATCTGGTTGGAAAAGTGCATATGTATTATTCTTTTTTTGTATACTTTTATGCCAATTTTTACATTTTTACTCTTTTAAATTAACCATAGGATTATTTTGTGACTTGAGGTTTGGGCTAGGAATTTACTAAATTTTTATGGCAGAATGATTTAAGAAAACCAACCTCCTTATATGACTGAATCTTTTATTTTATAATATCCTTCTTATTTTATTCAGGTCTTATTTTAGTTTACTAATCAGCGAATTCTAAGCTTCTTCATTAAATCTTGCTCATTTCTCAAATATATTTCTTAGCATCCATAATATTTTTTACATAGTATTATTAAAAGTTCAGATAGTTGGTTTTTTTTTGGTTTTTTTTTTGATGTTTGCTGATTAATTTTAAAAGATCATCTTCCTAGAAATCTTTTGAATGATGCTGTTGGATTTTTAAGTAAATAATATCATCTTCAATTATCAATACACACAGATCTGTGGGTGTGTGCATGTGTGTGTGTTTATGTAATTAATTTGGCTAGCATTTCCACAATGATGTGTAGTAATAGTAGTGATTGTGGGTATTTTTGTCTTAGTCTTCTTTTTGATTGGGAATGTGTCTAGAGTTTTATCATTAAGCCCAAAGCTGACTAGCGTTCAATACATGTTTATGTGTTTGTATATTCATGAGCTCATTAAGGTAACAATTCAGGCAGACTTGATGTAAGGAAGGGAGTCACTATGCACATATTGAGAGGAAAAGCATTTCAAGAGGAGGGGCCACCACAGCAAGGACCCTAGTATCTAGAATGCTGAAGAAACAGCAATAGGAATGGATGAAGAAGAGGAGAGGTAGAGAGGGCCTGATCATGTAAGACCATAGGACTGAATTGAGTTCTTTGTACACTTTCTCCTTATCTGCCACCCAGTGTATAAGAATGCAAATTTTAAATAGATTATCTGAAGTATAAAACCTTTAAATGATGTCTTTAAATCTAAGCCATAAGCTCTGAGTTATGAGGTGCAATAATTAATTTTCTCATTTCTTCACATTTCCATGTTGTTAAATGTTAATCAATTCCTGTTGTTTCGGAGGTCAGAAATTTAAATGTTAGAAATAATTCCCATAAGGAAATACATTTATTCATATTTAAGTTATTGAAAACAAAAAGGGTAACGCGAGAAACATGTAGCATAGAAGTAAATTAAATTTACTCGGTATATTCCAATAAGTGTGCATTTTATGACTGCCATCACTATAAATATCACTTAGTAAAATGGAATATTTTTAGTTTTATCCTGTTGCTTATTATGAGTTTTCAGAGAGCTACAGGATTTATTTGCTTCCAGTCATTAAATATATAATAATTCTATATAGTATTAAGCTTGCAATGAGCATATAGTTCCTTCCATTTATTCACTTATCTAGTTATTCATTCACTCAACACCTATTTATTGAGCCCTTGTTATGTGCCAGATGCTGCGCTGGATGCTTCAGATGTAGCAAGGAACAAAACAAAGATCTCTGCCCTAGTAGAGCTTTCTTTGTAGTAGAGGAAGCAAACCTAATAAATAAATTGTATGGTATTTTATAAAGCGATGAGTTGAGTGCTATGGAAAAAAAAATACATAAGAAAATAGAGCAAAGTTAAGGGAGACTGAGATTAGGGAGAAGAAATCCAGGGCTTTTTGCTCTTTTAAATGAGGATGTTAGAATAGGTCTCACTGAGAAGGTGAGATTTGACAAAACTCTGAAGGAGGTGAGGGAGTAATGCAGATATCTGGGAAGAATGTTCTGGGAGGGAAGAAAACCAGGATAGGTGGACAAGAGGGGGTACCTGGAGAGTAGTAGGAGAGGTGGTCAGAATGTAACAAGAGGTCAGATCAGATCATGTAGGACCTTCTAGGCCATTTTCAAGACTTCGTTTTTTATTCTGAGAGAGATAGGGAGACATTTCAGGGCTTTGAGGAGTGACTTGATCTGAGTTAGATTTTAACAGAATCTTTCTGTCTAATCTTGAAAATAGGCTGAGGAGGACATGGTAAAAAGCAAGGAGCTCAGTTAACAAGCTATTGCAGTGATTCAGGTGAGAGAGGATAGTCGTTCAGATGTGAGTGGTAGCAGGGCATGTGGTAAGAAAAGTTCATATTTTGGGTATATTGGGAATGTAGAGCCCAGAAGATGATGGATTAGAAATTAATGTGAAATGAGAAAGAAATTCAAAAATATTTATTTATTTATTTTTTGTCTTGAGCAACTGGAAGATTGGGGTTACAATCAATGAGATGTGTAGGGCTGTAGGAAGAGCAGGTTGGGGAGGGGGAGAAGAAGATTCGAGCTTGAGATGAAGAGTTGAGACATTGCATTTGAAATGTCTCTTAGACAGCCAGATGGAGATGTAGAGTGGGCAGTCACATATATGAGTTTGAGGTTCTGGAGGAAGGCCTGGCCTGGAGATTAAACTTTTAGAATTGCTGCATATTGATGGTTTTCCAAGCTATGAGACTGGGTAGACTCACCATGGAATGAATATAAACAGCAAGGAGGATAAGGCCTAAGCTCCGAAGGACCACAATGTAAAGAGGTTGGAAAGAAGAGGAACCAGCAACTGAGACAAGAAAATAACAATGGCAAGGTAGAACGAATTCCATGTGTAGTGGTATCATGGATGTACAGACACAGATCCCCTCACTCAAAACACCCCACAATTGGTTTAATGTTCTCCATCTCGAAATTCTTAATAACTTTTGAACAAAGGACTGCACATTTTCATTTTATGAGATTTGTTTAAGAGAAAAACGAACCAAAATTTTTTCATGTAATTATACATATATATAGCAAAACAAAGAAATGTTCAAGCTACAGACCATCTATTTCCTTTCTTCATTATAATATATACACACTTCTTTGATGTCCTTGCCCTCTGTTTATTTCTTAATGCTTGCTTTTTTTCTGATTATCTCTTCTGAGATTTAGAAATCCATGAGTGCAAGAGTCATTTATATTTATTGTTATTTTTTCTTTAATTTTCCTTAAACGCATACCTGTAGACACTAGATCAAACTCTGGCAAGTAGTAAATGCTCTATTAATATTTGCTGTCATCTTTTCCAAGTGTTGCAGTAAGCACCTAATTGATAAATACAATGGCTTGTTCTCATTTTGCAAACTCTATAAACTTTGCAGCTTTTTACATGGTTTTCTTCTTTCTTTATCCTAGATGTACTTTTCCCTTAGATTGTTGCACACATGCTAATGCTGGTTCAATTCTTCCCAAGTATTCCTATGACATCTTTCCTTCTTCTTTCTCTGAGTTCTAAATAGATGAAAATAATTAGATACAAATAATTTGGATTAGTATTTAGAATTTAAATTAACAATTAGTCCTCATCCTTCCTCTTATTATCTGCTGCTTCTTTCTTCTCTCTCCATAACTATTACCTTCCAATTTTAGCTTTATCTCTCTCTCCACATACAGAATTGAGTAATATATTAGTAACAGGACATTTCAGCCTGCGCGTTATTCGAGTATCTAACCCTGAGTATGTTCCAACTGTCTGCTACTTCTGACTTCCTTATTTCTGCAAACAGCACTACCATACTGTCAGTAACCCACCCTCAAATCTTCTCAGAACCTTACCTGTCATTAATGGAAATCTCTGCTATTTTCCATCTTTAGAATGCCATTTTTGTATGTTTTCTCTTTTGTCTACCCACTGCCTTCAGCCTGATTCAGCCTCTTAGTTCCTCTATCTAGACTGCTAAACTCTTCATAATCTAAACTGTTCCACACAAACCCAGAATCACATATCCAACACATGATGTCTCTCATATAATTTTATCTCAAAAACAAAACAATCCTGTGGTTTCCCATTGTCCTTGGTTTCTAGACTGTGAAGTGTGCCATTGACAATTTGTCACCAATTAAAGCCTAAAGTTTGTGAATTTTTTTTTTAAATTCATTTAGGTATGGACTCATGCCCATGATATCACATTTAATACCTTGCTTTCCAAAATGCTTTTCCTGAGAAGAGGGGAAAGCAAGAAAGGATAAGTGGTAATGAAAACAGATAAAATTCAAGAACTGCACATTATCCAAGGCTATGTTATCTATTGCACAGCTCCAAGAGCCCAACTGTTACTGATATACCATGAATAGCTATGGTGCTTAGGAGTTATTATAATCTGTAGCACTGTTTATCTTACTTCTCTGGATTTCTGTTTTATTTCATTTTTTGTCTTCTTGTATATTTATCAAAATACTTGGGAGTGTCTGGTGCATACAAGAATAGTCAGTCTGGTCTGTTACATCCCCCCACCAAAAAAAAAAAGTTAAGAAATATTGAACTACATATTTAAATGCCAACATAACCTGGGTATGTATGCAAGGATTGATGATCTATGACCTGGGCTCCCATCTATCACTTGCTACTTGTCACTCAGAATCGGTCCCTTGAGCTCCCACTTGCTTATCTTCTTGCTCTTGGCGCCTTGCTTTCCCCTCCAGCTTCACATGTCAAGTGCTTTCCTACATTTCAAGGCCCATTTCAAATGGTACCTCCTCCAGGAGCTTCCCATAATCTCCCCTTCTTTGAGCCCCAGGACTCCTAGTACCATCATATGCTCCTGTATACACATACATGCATTATCTTACAGTTAACTGTATATCGTAGTAACTTCCTGCACGACTGTGTTTCATGTGTATCCACCCTGGTCTCAGAATAGTGTCTTGAAATGGAGTAAAAAAAGATTTAAATACTAGGAGTATTTACAACGCTTGGAAAAGATTTATATGAGAGAAAATGCAGCTGTTACCTAATCTTAAAATGAGATTCCCCATTAAGGTTCCCCTTACACTATATTTTCAAAAAAAGTCAAATGAATCTATTTTTACATGAAGTTTAACATTAGAATATCTACGTTGATTCATTATTACCATAATCATGATGATTACCCATGTGGTAATTTTTAAACAAACAAACAAAAAACTATCAAAAGCCTTGAGCTTCTAAATATTTTAATCTTTTTTTCAGAATGAAATGGGCATAATTCCTACCTAATGCGCATATGTTTTAAAATGTTCGAGCAGAATAGTCTTGAGCCATGTTGTAACATTGCTCAGTCTGTGGAACTACATTTTAAAAGAAGCAAACTTATTTTAAAAAATCCTGCTAAAGCTGTAATAATCTGGACCATAAAGGGAAAAAATAATAACTGTCCCAAACAGGGTTATTTAAGGTTCTAGAATAGTAAGTAATATAAAATAAGAATTTACTCTGGAATAATGAGGTGGGATCCATATAAGTTATAAACATATGTCCATAAACTCTCCTGTTGTTTTTTTTTTTTTAATTATTATTATTTTTTTTAAATGAGGGAAAGATTTAAATAAAGTATACTAGGAAGGAGACATTTAAGTAGGCACGCATTACTGTACTATAGGAGGAATGCAGTTTTGGGAATTAGGTTTGAAGATTACTGATGTAAAGACAGAGCAAAATAAAAGCATAATATAAATGCTGAAGAAGAGTATGATAATATTTATTTTGTGACTGATTTTCTTCCTGTAAACTGGATATATACACAACATTTCACAGAGGGAAATGAAGAAAATCATTCAGGGATTTACAGACAATAACATGGTGATATTTAAGTTTGAACTATATAAAGATTCATGGATTAGACTTCCAGTGACATGACAATTCAAGTAGATTATCCCTGCATTATAAATTTATTTTTGTAGCTATTTATCTCCCCAAATTCTTTCCCAAATGTCATGAAAAATACTTGAATATATGTCATGATCACTCTGTAATTACAGATTAACTTTATATTGCCCTGTGTATGTGGATTTTAGAGCTAGATAATAAAATCTGCAACGATTTTTCTGATTTCTGACATATTTATTTTAAAAAGTTCAATAAGTATTTCTTCTTATAGTTTTAGAGTTTAAAAAGAAACATTTATATGTGTGTATTATTTCAAAACGAATTGGAGTATCACTTCTGTTATGACCAATATTTATGAGAAAGAATATAGTTATCACATTCCTTAAAACCATTGCATATATTATACTCTGAGGTTCATTCTCTAGCAGTCTCCTTTTCTTAGGGAACACATTTGGAAAGAGGAGACACTGTAAGCCAGACACATTGTACATATTAAACTAAGGCAGAAACTTTGGAGATTATACAAGGAACATATGACAAGTCAATCACTGACATTGTTTACCTAATGTCACAGATTCCAGGAAGTTTTTCCTCCAAGAGCTCATTTAATCTGTACAACAATGCTGTGAGGTGGATATTATTATCACCTTTTTTATGATGCGAAAGTATGGAACCACAGAGGTCCCAGACTTAAGTGAATGGAGGAGCAGAAATTTGAGTACATTTTTTCCTGACTCGATAGCTCATGCTCCTAATCCTTAAATTGAAGATGCAGAATAAAAGTATAAGGGGGGGAAAAAAGGGGGAGGGGGGAAACCTATACTATCCCTTACCTGGTATACATCTATATTAGCGTTCACAGCATAGAGAGTCATTAACTGTCATATGACCTAAATTATTAGACTTAAGTCAGAACAGAGAATATTATGTTCCAGACAACTGCCTTGATTCACAAGAAGACATTAAGGAATAAAAAGTGAATATATAATATTGCCTCAGGAAAATAAACATAAAAAGAAGATCTGAGATTCACAGGGCAGTTCTAGTCTGTCCTGTAGGGTTGGTATGAGTTGGAAACTGACTGGACGGCAACGGGTTTGGTTTTGGATTTATTGTCAAAACCATAAGAGTAAATTCTTATTTTGTATTATTTACTATGTAGAACCTTAAATAACCCTGTTTGAGACTTTTTATTTTTCTTTATAGGCAAGGTTACTAAAGTTTCAGCAGAATTTTTTACAGAATTAAAATAATAGTAATAAAAATGACTAAAAATCAATCTTTGTTTTTATTATCACCATGTCCCAATAATTCTAAACAATGCTGCTACTGGGATATTCCTACACCCCCAAAACACACACCACATGGTGTACCACTAGTAGTAAATTGCTAGTGTGCTTTACAATCATTTGTTTTATAACTTTAACCTTTATTTTAGTTTTATTTATATAAATTCTCACTATCATCATATGGTGTAAATATATTAGAATGTAAGAATACACATGGAGATGAAATCATTTCTTTATTTAAAAGTAAATTCCATTGCATTTGAGTTTTTATATTATTTTCGTCAGATACATTGAATTTCTACATTCGTAATGACAAAGCCATTGCTCTGTTTGGTTTTTTAATTGATTAGTAAGTGGGACATACTTCTTTGAATTGTTAAAACAATGTGACCTTGAAAAATCCAAAATTCCAAAATTGGTAATTCTCCCTACCTAGAACTGTTTTTCAACAGTTGAAATTCCTTTCCACCATTGTTAGTAAGCAAGAATTCAGTGTTCCATGTTCTTACTTCCCAGGATAAATTTCTTTGGATACTGCTAACACCATGTTTTTGACTAGAAGAAACGACTAAAAAAGAGGAATTTGACAATGTGAGAATTTCCAGAGTAGAGAAAATGCAAAATTTTTCCATGCACGCAAGTAAAATAACAAGTTGTTATAATGACCAGAGCCCTAGTGATGCAGTGGTTAAGAGCTTGGCTGCTAATCGAAAGTTTGGCGGTTCAAATCCACCAGCCAATCCTTAGAAACCCTGTGGGACAGTTTTACTCGGCCGTATAAGATCACTATGACTTGGAATCGACTCGACGGCAACAGATTTGGTTTTCCGGTTTTACTGGATTTGTTTTTTTATTAGGAATTCTACTTTTGTATCCTTGCGAAAATAAAGGAAAAATTCGGTCCATTTTACAGCACTTGGTCACGTTTACTGGAAATCCATGATGTTTTAATAGTTAATTGTTATCTACTGAAATATATAATGATGTAAAATATCAGTGTTTACAATGAAACTGGAATCTAAAGAGAATTTAATATGTTTTTAAAGGGACTTTTAGTCATTGTGTTGGAATTTTGAAGTTCTGAGGGCAGATAATATGATTGGATATATCTAAACTTCATATTTTAAATTCTAGATTCTAAAGCAGTGCTGTTCTTTGCAGAGTGATTCAAGGAGCAGATGAGGTAAAGGTTTTGCCAAGAAGCAGTACCTTGGACAAGGGTACAAGGAGTGTAATTATATGATTTGTTTGCTTACAGTTATTTCCATCTTAATGTGGTGATGATGAGGTTAACTGTTGAGCCTCTCATTTTCAATCACGAAATAAAATTTCTCTTTAATGGTACCACCCAGAGAAGTGGCACAAAATCAGTGTACACTAAATGAAGGAAGATACTTCAAACTTATATTAACCAATTCCAAAGGCTTAAAGATAAAAGTGGATACAAATCTTCCCTTGGAGTGAAGCTTTCTGAGGGCTTGGAGGTAGGGAATTAATAATGTATTGCACAGTAGCGTAGCATAGCTAAGTGTTTAAGAAAATGAACATGTTGATCAAATCTTAACACTACTCCTTTGTGTGTGATGTTGTACAAGTCAGGTAACCTTTCTGTGTCTCAGTTTCTTCATTGTACATTATCTTTATTATGGAATTAGTGAGAAGATTAAATGAGTTAATATTTTTGAACATGTTTAGCAAAGTGCCTGACACTGGTGCATACAATATAAGCATAGACACAGGCACATATACACAGAGAGTGACCAGATGTATTGGGCGTTTTTATAAATTATGCCAATTAATAATTCAGAAACTACTAAATATTACAAAATAAATTGTATAATTTACAAAAAGTATTTTCTTCATTTTACAAATGAACTTAAAAGTTTCAGAGAGTCTCGTAGTTTGCCCAAGTTCATATAGTTAGAAAATCTAAACTGAGACAAAAACCCTGGTTTAGCTCTAAAATACATATTTTTTCACAAAAGTAGTTGTTTCAAATTCTTCTTCACATCATACTGGATAAATAAGAGTAAAGAGAGACTCTGATTGTGAACGAGACACTTACAGCTGTCCCCAGATTTTGAGTGTCCCCAGATCTCCCCAGGAAGCTCCATCAGCCCCTTATACTCTCGCCTTCTCTGTTCTAATTAACAATTTCTCAATTTCATGCAAAGTGATGTGAAAACACAAATTCAGAACCCATCCTCCCCTCACTAACACCAGTGGGTTCTCCATCACTAATACACTGCTGGGTAGAAATGAAATAGCTGTTTTTCCAGGTTTTAATAGAATTCTGAAAATTTTGTGGAGTATTAAAAGCTAATATAACTCAAAACAGTGCAATGATTTCCAGCTACTCAAACTCTCACATGTTTTGAGTGATGGTGTCTCATGAAGGCAGTCACTGAGGGAAATTGAGGTCTGGCTCACACAGTCCAAAGAAGGTCCCTTAGTCTCCAGGGAGCCCCTTTTTGTATCATTATTGGTAATATGGAAATAAGACCTTTCATCATATGACCTTGCATCTGCTCTCGTTCATAGAAAAGCAAGCATTAATTTGCAAAGCTCAGTACTTTATGTATTAATAGTAACAATTATTTGTCACACTTCTCACCTATTCAGCTGAGTAGACAGCATAGGACAGCAATGTTTCAGGACAGCTCTGTTGAGGACTGTTTTGCCACACTGCCCAGCCGGGCTAACATAGTGATTAAAGTAAGTAATGATTTGTACTTTTGACTTCTAAGAAAAACAGTTAAGTTCACTTATTTTGCCTCTGATTTTGTTTCTTGGTGTGTGTGTGTGTGTGTGTGTGTGTGTGTTAACTTCTCTTTGGTCTGATTTCCAAACTACCTATGGCTTAACTTTGGCTTTGTGCATGACTTTGATATCTTTCCTAATTTAAATAAGACCCAAAGGCCTCTAAATCTCAGAATAAAGGAGTCACATAGGAACAGAAAAGGTGAGGAGGAAAAAAAAAAGTGATTGATGTGAAATAAAAAGGAACTTGACAAGAAGAGATACAAATCTTTTCTGTTGCCTGTGTTACAAGTTTGAACAAATCAAAGATTAAAAATCTGTGCAATTTGCCTAAAGTCCCAATTCATCCTCAGATTTTTTTTTTAACACAACCAGTTTAAACACTTTCTATTATCTCCTAGGATCAAAAGAATCAATCAACATCTTCTACAGTCTTATGGATCCTCAGTCATGCTTGCCCAAGGCAATGAAAATCAAATCAAAGCTGCCTCTATGGGTAGGGGGTTATAACTCAATATAATAGAAAATACTGCACTAGTAAAAAAACCTTGCATAAAACGAAATGTAATTCATGCTCATTGAAAACTATACCTTTCAGAGATTATATGGAGATTTTTCTCAATCTGTTCTTTTTCCCTCAAGATGAGGTTTTAAAATGTCAACCTGTTATTTTATCTGAGGCAGAAGATTAATTTTGTAATCAATCTAACACCTACATTCCTAATTTTATAGATTTCTCTTCATTTTAATAGCTATAAAGTATGACATCCCACTTAAATATTTTTCTGAGAAATCAATATTTATTTTGAAAATAATAGTGATCATATCTGTGTATAAACACATGCACCCCTGTATATTTACCAACATAATTAACTGTGCATATGGGTGTGTTGTTAGTGTATGGGTGATAGCTATCAAATGTGTTCTCGACAATACTGGGGTTGGCTAAAAAGTAGAAATAGAAAATTCCATACGTGACAGTCTTTTAATCTGCATTTTAAATATGACTAATTCAAATGCAATAAAGGAAAATTCTCTAAAATGGGTTGTCTGGGTGGTTCATTGCATATAGATCCAAACTTTATTATTGGCTTTACTTTTATGTGCTGTATAAGCATTTGTCATTGAATTGACTCCAACTCATCACAACTCAATGTATGTCAGAGTAGAACTGTGCTCCACAGGGTTTTCAATGGCTGATTTTTTGGAAATTGGTCTCCAAGATTATCTTCCAAGGGGCCTCTGAGTGAACTCGAACCTCCAACCTTTCAGTTAGTAGCGAGTGCACTGTTTGTACCACCCAGGAACTCCTTATCTGCTATATATACAACGTATATTAGAAACAATCCAATAAGAAAGTTTGAGATTTGAAATTTGTCTCTTTTTTTGTGAAATGTAAGACATCCCACACTTCTAATTGTTTAGGTTGGGAAAATGCCTTCTCCACCACCCATTCAGTATTCATTAGGTTCTATGGTGTGCACTCAATTCTTATTACTATTGGAACACTGCTTATTGATACAAGAAGAAAAACAAGTTAAAAGATTGACTTTTGATCACTTACTAAATGTCTGACAAAATTAAACTCCGATAGTTATAATTATATTTCTAGCCATGTCCATGGAGTGGAATGGAAGTGAGGTGCTACCAGACTTTTCCCACACTTTGGAAAGAAAAGAAACATATGTGTTAGTCACATATACCCATATTACATGTACATATATATTTATATACCACCAAACTTAAACTTTTTTGAGAGCAGGGAGGTACCATCCTTGGATTATGCATGGGCTGCATTTATTTGAAGAGTTCCAGTGTTAAATACTAAATCTGCAGTCTTTTTACTGCTAAAAAGGGATCAATATAATGTTTATTTGCACTTTTTTTAACCCAACTCTAGGGCCAAGGCTAAAAGTATTGGAATTACCAAGTTTAAGAAAGCTTATTAGTGTACATATACAGAGTAACAAAATCTATGGTTTATCTTAATACGATTTGTTAATCATTTTCCAAAAAGCTATGCATTTTCTAAACTTATTTGTGACTTTGGTGGGTGAGGGACATGAGGAAGAAAAAGAAACAAACACTTTTGATTAGGGTAATACCAGGTCTGAAAACATGGATTTAGATTGTAATGCCTGGTGTAGATTCTATCCTAAACTCTAGGATATTCAAATAACTTTCACTGAAGTAGTAATAAAGATATCTTGAACTTGATTTATGAAAGATCATCAAAGTTATGGTAGTTGTTATGATTTAAGATCTAAATGTAAAGTACTAAAGGTTTAAATCATGGAAATCCATGACTCTCCTTCCTGGATTTCACTTCTGGAGTTTTGCTTTGAATTGCAATATTAAAATTCACTAAGTGAATTTCAAATTAAATTAAATTTAAACCTGGAATAATATGGAAGTCATGCTGCCAAATTCTGCTTAATAAAATTATGAAATTATAAAAGGCCTTGGACATTTTAAAGTTGGATCAGTTTTATATAATTAGGTAAGCAAACCTTCAAACTATGGAAAAACTAAATTGTTTTCATTGTTGTATCGAATATACTAGGGCACCACTTATCTCATGGGACGTTTTTATATGATATTATAGTATTTTTTTTATAACATAGGTGGCTTTTAGGTGAAATATTTTTAAATAAGTATTTTCTGATTATTTCCAAGTTTTAAATCCCTCATAAAAATATCCAAAGTGTATCTACCTTTTCTCTTAATTATTATGCATGGTAACATATTTATCTAAATTTGCTTTACAAAATGAGAGATTTTAAAGAAGCAGCAATGGGGACTTTATTTTACAAAACTAATAGTGATAATTGAAGCAAGTATATTTTCTAGCATAGATTTGTAAATGTAGGTCTAAAATTTAAATAACTATCAAAACTCACATAAATCTACCTGAACTATTGTTTTTATTCATCAAGCTACAGAAAGTCTTCATATGTAGCGTTTTCACATAATTAAGCCCTATATCAAAAGCATATATTGGAAATAGCAGTAAGCTATATGTTCACATAATTCTTATTAGTTTATCAAATTATTCTATGTCATGTAGAATTCATTTCCTGAACATTAAAAACAGATATGTTCTTTTTGTGGCTAAAATCATTGAAACAGTTGAGGAGATTTATTATGCAATGCCTTCTTGTTTCAGATTGTACATGGCTGAATATTGTCCCTCGATTTCATTGTTCTTGGACATTTTATTATAATTATTATTGAAGGACAGTTATAATTTATTAGTTGATTCATATAAGGAAACAAACAAAGTAATATGCCAAATTTATTCCTCAAGTTTAAAAAAAAAATGAGTTTTCTCTCATTTTACGGAGGCATAAATACTGTTTACTCTTAATGGATAATCTGGAGGAAGAATACCCACTTTAGCTTCAATTTTGTATCATTTCCATTAAAAAATTTTAAATAAAATCTTCCATACTTATTCTTTTCATTGTCAGTCACTTCAACATTAGTTGTACTTTTTATATTGTTTTTCTATTTCTTAATACTTTCTTAAAAGTTCCAAATCCTCTAACTCTCATGAAGAATTTTATGCAGACATTGTAGTCAAAACCACTGCAGCTGGGTGGCAAGTTGAGATGGGACTGGAGTAAAGTAGCAGCAGCACAAATTGTCATATACATAACAGGGAAGTTCCAAGAATGCTGAGAAATTATGTATAGCTTAGTGGTTTCGGGCATGGGTTCTGGAGCTAGCTCATTTGTATTCAAATCTTGGCTATAGGTTATTAATATTGCAACCTGGACAAGTTACTTAGCCACTTTGTGTCTTGGTTTCCTTGATTTTAAAAAGTAATACTAATAGAATCTACCATATAGAGCCACTTTAATGATCATTCCATATGGTAGATACATTTAACACATGTAAAGAACATAAAAGATAGTAAGCATTGAACTGGTTCTTAAGGAAGCACCAAAATAACAGGGGAAACAAAAACAAAGACACTAGAGGAATTTGAAGCCTCTGGTACCTACAGCTACAAAAAAAATATTAACTATAGATGAACTTCTACCTAGATTAACAAAAAACAACACACACACACACATCAAAAGCCTATTTACCTCATTTCTAATTACCTAATATAACATGTTTGGTTTTTAGCAACAACAATGACAAAAATTACAAGACGTGATAAAAGTCAAGAAAAAGTACAATCTGAAGAGACAAAGCAAGTATCAGAAACAGATTCAGATATGACAAAAGATCTTGGAAGTATCAGACAAGGAATTTAAAATAACTAGATGGGTACGTTAAGCATTCTAATGGAGAAAAACTAGACAAGATGCAAGAACAGATGAGTAATGTAAGCAGATGCAGGGAAACTTTAAGAAATAATCAAAAGGAAATGCTAGAAATCAAAAACACTGCAACATAAATTTAAAATAAAAATGTTTTGATAGGGCTTCTGGCAAAATGGCACTCTAGGCAGAAGCACCATGCCATCCCTCCACAGGAAAGATCTGAAAAACTAAGCCAAACAGAGAAAACAGCAATGCCGAAACCCTAAAACATCAAATGAAGAGATAAAGAACTCAGCCAAGCACCAAATGGAGTGAGAAAAGTGACAGAGAATGGAGAGCGAGGAGAGGTTCATGCAGAGGTCCCCTACCAGCTAACGCAGTGCAGATCCACCCTCTTGGATTCCTATCAGAGACCGGCAAATAGAGGATACGAGAAACCAGCTTCACGAAGCTTCCAGCAGAAGAACAACCGGTAATTGGCAATATACACTTTTCCATCCCCCACCCTTCTTCACCCCCACTTGGCCTCCTCTGCTTCCCACGGCCACAGTCTCTTGGCCAGGAAGCACCAGCCGCTTAGATTCTACCCAACCACACTGTCTGACTCCCTGGGTGCCATTTGTTGGCTGCTGGTGTTGCTTTTTTCTGCTTCTTTTGATTTCTTCCTTACCTCTTACCACCTACCCCTTCTTTTGCTCAAATACCTGGCTCCATGCACCATCTTTGCTTCTTCCTAAGGGGCTGTGGAGCTCCATTTGAGTGTGGAACTGCTTCCCAGTCTGGGCTGCCACGCTGGTGGAATCCCAGGACTTTTGTTTGTTTGTTTTGAATTGTTTCTTTCTTTTCTTTTCCTTTTCTCGAGCTGAAAGCCCGTTCTTTCCGGGCAGTGCTTGGGACCTACCCCCTCAGCTTGTGCAAACATGCAGAGGGATCCCTGAGGGCATTTCTTTTTTCTTGGGTTTTTTATTTCTTTTTGTATTTTTGGTTGGCTTTTCATGTTCTTTTCTTTCATATTTTTTTAATTTGTTTTGTTTTCTTTTCCCTCCTTTTCCCTTTTTGTCTTTCTTCATTACTCACTTTCTTATCTGTCTATACCTTACATCTCTTCCTGTCCCTTGAACACCTGGTGCTGAATACCTCTATGCCTTCTATCCAGGCTATACTGCAACATCTGGGAACAACTTCCACAGACCTCATAGCCACACTGGTGGAATCCCTGGGAGCTTTGCTGTTCATTTCTCTTTCAAATTTTTGTCTATTCATTCTTTTCTTTTCTTTTCTTTTTTTTTCCCTTCATCTTCCCCTTTTTGTTTTTCTCTATTTCATAGTCTCTCATCACTTTACTCCAATGGCAAGCTCCCCTAGCACTCTTTTTTGTTTGTATGTTTTTGGCTCCTGTTCCTGTCTCCTCCCTCTCATAGCCATCTTAGCCCCACACATCACAGTCACCCCGCTCCATCCTGCCTACCTGCACGGTGCTCTTAACATCACACCACCAAGCAGCACAGGCACAACCTACCAGAACCTGCCCTGCACTGATTACTGACCCACCCTGGTGGCTGCAGTAAGTGCCACAAACAACCCATCCCAGCAACTCCTCTTCAGCTAGACCTGCCTTGCTGTACCATATCTGAGTGACTGACCCTATCAATTGGAGAAGGAGGTGAAAAGTATCGTGCCCACAAACAAGCAAACAACAAAGAACACACAGCCCAACTGCTCAGACATAGACAAATTTAAAAAAAAAAAAAGGACAAAACAACCAAATCTACAATCAATCAACGAGAAAAATAACTACTGAATGCCCCAAAGACAGCAGACAATATCAAAACATTTACAAAAACAGGACAGAACAGTTCCAGTAGGCATCCAAAATAAAACAACAGATGACTTTCCTGTGGAAGAAAAGGCACTAGAACTACCTGATTGGGAATTCAAATCTCTAATACTCAGAATTATCCAAGAGTTGAAGCAAAAAGCAGAAACAAATGAGGAAAAAATAGACAAATTCATGGAAAATACAGCCAAAAAATGGAAGAATTCAGGAACATAATGCAGGAACAAAATGCCAAAATAAATTCACAACTAGAAATTATACAAAAACAACAAATAGAAATCCAAAAGATAAACAACAAGATTTCAGAAA
>NW_004443947.1:15885527-15905258 GCF_000243295.1 Trichechus manatus latirostris | reverse complement strand
GAGAAATCTACTGGAACTAATAGAAAGATTAAGCAGAGTAGCAGGATACAAGATAAACATACAAAAATCAGCTGGATTCCTATACACCAATAAAGAAAATGATGACAGGGAAATCAGGAAAACAATACCATTTATAATAGCCCCTAAAAAAAAAAAATACTGAGGAATAAATCTAACCAGGGATGCAGAAGACCTATACAAAAAAACTACCAAACACTACTGCAAGAAACCCAAAGGGATCTACATAAATGGAAAAACATCCCATGCTCATGGATAGGTATACTCAACATTGTGAAAATGACAGTTCTACCCAAAGCAATTTACAAATAAAATGCAATCCCAATCCAAATACCAACAACATTCTTCAAAGAGATGGAAAAACTAATCATTAACTTTATATGGAAAGGGAAGATGCCCATAAAAAGTAAAGCACTACTGAAGAGGAAGAAGAAACTTGGAGGACTCACACCACCTGACCTCAGAACCTACTATACAGCTATGGTAGTCAAAACAGCCTGGTACTGGTACAATGACCGATACATTGACCAATGGAACAGAATTGAGAACCCAGATGTAAACCCTTCCACCTACGGTCACCTGATCTTTGACAAGGGCCCAAAGCCCATCAAATGCGGAAAATACAGTCTTTTTAATAAATGGTGATGACAAAACTGGATATCCATCTGCAAAAAATGAAACAGGACCCATACCTCACGTGATATACATAAATTAATTCAAAATGGATCAAAGGAATAAATATAAAGCCAAAAACTATAAAGTTCATAGAAGGAAAAATAGGACCAATGCTACAGGCCCTAATACATGGCATTAACGGGATACAAACCATAACCATCAACACACGAACCCCAGTAGATAAGCTAGATAACTGGGATCTTCTAAAAATCAAACACCTATGCTCTTCAAAAGACTTCACCAAAAGAGTAAAAAGAGAACTTACAGACTGGGAAAAAAATTTGGACAGTACAATCAGACAAGGGTCTAATCTCCATAATCTACAAGAAAATCCAACACCTCTACAACAAGAAGACAAATAATCCTATTAAAAATGAGCAAAGGAAATGAACCAACACTTCACCAAAGGACACACTTAAGCGGCCAACAGACACATGAGGAAATGCTCACGATCACTAGCCATTAGAGAAATGCAAACTAAAACCACAATGAGATACCATATCACCACAGCATTACTGGCACGAATCAAAAACACTGGAAATAACAAATATTGGAGGGGCTGTGGGGAGATCGGAACTCTTATGCACTGCTGGTGGGAATGCAAAATGATACAACCATTTTGGAAAATGATATGGTGCTTCCTTAGAAAGCTAGAAATAGACATACCATATGATCCAGCAATCCCACTCCTAGAAATATATCCTAGAGAAATGAGTCGTCACTCAAATAGATACGTACACATCTATGTTCATGGCAGCATTGTTCACAATAGCAAAACAATGGAAACAACCTAGATGCCCATCAACAGATGAATGGATAAACAAACTATGGTACATATACACAATAGAGTACTATGCAACGATAAAGAACAATGATGAATCTGTGAAGTATCTCATAACATGGATGAAACTTGACATTATTCTGAGTGAAATAAGTCAATCACAAAATGACAAATATTGTATGAGACCTCTACTGTAAAAAGTCATGAAAAAGTTTACACACAGAGTAACAATCTTTGTTGGTTATGAGGGATAGGGGTGGGGAATATGAAGTGCACAGTAGATAAGTGGTAACTTTGGTGAAGGGTAAGACAGTACACAATACTGGGGAAGCCAGCACAACTTGTATAAAGAAAGGTTATGAAAGCTCCATAGACATATCCAAACTCCCTGAGGGAATGACGTGCTGGTCGGAGGGCTGTGGAGACCATGGTCTCGGGGAACATCTAGATCAATTGGCATAACACACTTTATAAAGAAAATGTTCTACATTCTACCCTGATGAGTAGTGTCTGGGGTCTTAAAAGCCTGTGAGCAGCCATCTAAGATTCTCCACTGGTCTTACTCCTTCAGGAGCAAGGGAGAATGAAGAGAACAGGATACAAGGAAAAGATTAGTCCAAAGGACTAATTGTCCACAGCTACAAAGGCCTCCACCGGACTGAGTCCAGTACAGCTAGATGGTGCCCGGCTACCACCACTGACTGCTCTGACCAGGATCACAACAGAGGGTTCTGGACAGAGTTGGAGAAGGATGTAGAACAAAATTCTAACACACACAAAAAAGACCAGATTTTTTGGCCTAAAAGAGAGTGGAGAAACCCTGAGAGTATGGCCCCCAGACACCCTTTTAGTTCAGTGGTGAAGTCACTTCCAAGGTTCACCGTTCAGCCAGGGATTGGACAGCCCCATAAAACAAAACGGGACTAATGAGGCACAGCAGTCCAGGGACAAGGAATAGAAGGCAGAAGAGGACAGCAAAGCTGGTGATAGGGAACCCAAGGTTGAGTAAGGACAGTGTTGATGTGTAGTGGGGTTGTTAACTATTGTCATAGGGCAACATGTGTACTAACTGTTTAATGAGAAACTATTTTGTTCTGTAAACCTTCATCTAAAGTGAGAATAGCAGCATAACTGGAAGAGCATAGTTGATGTCACTGAACTGTGCATATAGAAATTTTTGAAATGGTATATCTTTGGCTGTGTATATTTTTCCCCCGAAAAAAAAAGGTTGAGAAGTTAGAAGGTTGACATGTTGTGGGGTTGTTAACCAATGTCATAAAATAATATGTGTACTACTGTTTAATGAGAAACTATTCTGTCAACCTTCACCTGAAGTACAATAAAAAAATGTTTTGACAGGCATACCAGTAGACTGAATATGGGTCAGTAAAACTGAAGATATGCTAAAAAAAAAAATTTCAAACAGAATTTCAAAGAGAAAGAAACAAAAATGAAAACAAAACAAAAAACAAACAAACAGAAGAAAACCAAGAGGAAAAAAGAAGAACAGACCAGAATATTCAAAACCTGTGCACTGCAAAGCAATTACAAGAGTTGTAACATACATATAATGGGAATTCCAGAAGAAGAAAGACAGAAAGGAGCACAAGAGATGCATGAAGTAATAATGGTTTAGACTTTGCCAAAATTAATGACAGATACCAAACTACAGATACAGAAAACTTACAGAGCAGTAAGCAAAATAAATAACAGAAGGTCTATTCCTAGACATAACACATTCTAACTTCAGAAAACCAAAGAGAAAGAGAATGCCATTAAAGAAAGAAAACATAAGAGGAAAACAAAAAATAATCAAACAAAAACACACTGCCTATAGATGAACAAGGGTAAGAACGACATCAGACTTCTGTTCACAAACCATGGAAGCAAGAAAAGTGGAGTGAAATATTTAGTGTTGAAAGGACTATATATGTGTGTGTGTGTATAACCTGTTGCCATTGAGTCAATTCCGACTCATGGCAACCCTATAGGACAGACCAGGAGTGCCCCATAGGGTTTCCAAGGAGGGGTGGTGGATTCGAAGTGCCGACCTTTTGATTAGCAGCCAAGCTCTTGACCATTGCTCATATATATATATGTACACATATATGACAACCTATAATTCTTTAGACATCGAAATTGTCCTTCAAAATTGAAGGGTAAATAGACTTTCTCAAACAACCAAAAAACAGGGAATTTATCACTAGTAGATCTTCCTTAGGAGCCCTGGTGGCACAGTGTTTAAGCCCTTGGTTGCTAACCAAAAAGTCAGCAGTTTGAACCTACCAGCTGCTCCACAGGAGAATGATATGGCAGTCTGCTTCCATAAAAGTTAATGTCTTGGAAACTCTACGGGGCAGTTCTATTCTGTCCTATAGGGTCACTATGAGTCAGAATTCACTTGACGGTAATTGGTTTGGTTTTTGGTTTAGAATTGCCTTGCAAGGAATGTTAAAAGACAATATTCAGAGACAAGGAAAATGATATACCTTAGAAACTCAGATCTATATAAAGAAAGAAGGAGAGTTAGAAAAGGAATAAATGAAGGTAAAATAAAACCTTTTGTTTTTCTTATTCTTAATTGATCTAGCAGATAATTGTTTAAAATAATAATAGTAATAATATATTGAATGATTATAACTTAATGTATAAGTAAAACAAATTATAGCAGTGTTTTAAGGAATGAGAGAGGAATTGGGCACACTCTGTTGTAAGATACTTGTACTAACTGTGAAGTGATATAAAATGGATTGAATGGTGTCCACCAAAAATATGTAATGAAGTCCCAGCCCCTCTACCTGTGGATGTGATCCTGTTTGAAAATAGCAGAGCTTCGAACCAGTTAGAAATGGTTCGGTCATGGCTGACAGACAGAAACAAGGGCAGTGTATGCATTGCATAGCAACCAAATCTCTTGTGCATCGGATTTTGACCTGAGTAGGAAACAGGCAGTGGTGCCCTGATCAAAGATGGTGACTGACCGTGCCACTGTACACATTCAAAGTGGCATGGTCAGCCGCCATCTTTGAATTGGACACCGCTGCCTGTTTCCTACTCTGGTTAAAATCCAACATGCAAGAGATTTGGTTGCTATGCCACGTATATGCTGCCCTTGTTTCTGTCAGTCATGACTGAGCCATTTTAAACCAGTTCAAAGCCCTGGAAAATAGGCTTGTTTGTTTGTTTGTTATGTTAATAAGTTCATACTAGAGTCAGGTGATTTGTAAATCTAATTTCTGTGAGTTATAAAAAGAGGAGGCTAGACACAGAGACACACAAATGGAGAAGACAGATGCCAAGGAGCACTAAAGAATGCCAAGGAACACCAAGAAACACCAAGGAACTCCTAGGCTACCAAAAAGGAAGGACCATCTCCTAGCGATGATGCCCTGACTTGGACTTCCAGCCTTCAGAACTGTGAAAAAACAAATTTCTGTTCTACAAAGCCACTCACTTGTATTTATGTTATGGCAGCACTAGGTAACTAAGACCTGGATTTACCATAAAGCTACAATAATTAAGACAATGTGGTATTGTCAAAAGAATAGACATATGGATCAGTGAAAAGAATAGAGAGCCCAGAAATAGACCCACACAAATAGTCAAATGATATGGACAAATGAACAAAAGCAATTTAATAGGGAAAGGATAGTCTTTTCAACAAATTGAAATGTTGGATGTTCACATGCAAAAAAAAAAAACAGAATAGAGATACAGACCTCACAACTTTCATCAAAAAAGTATCAAAATAAATCATAGATCAAAATTCGAAATTATAAAAATTCTAGAAAAACACATAAGAAAAAATAATTCTAGGTGATAACGTGTTTGACTATGAGGTTCCGACACAATATTGAAACCATAAGTCATTGTCATGGATTGAATTGTGTGCCCCAAAAATATATGTCAACTTGACTAGGCCATGAGTCCCAGTATTGTGTGGTTGTCCTCTCTTTTGTGATCTGATGTAATTATCCTTCATTTTGTGATATGCTGTAAATCCTAACCTCTATCTGTTAATGAGGCAAGATTACAGTGGGGTGTATCTTGAGTCACAGCCTTATGAGAGGGTGTGATTCAAGTCATACCCTCACTCAAGTCACACCCTCACTCAGGTCACACCTTTGCTTGAGTCACACCTTTTATCTTATAAGTTAAAAGGAGAGAGAAACAAATAGAGAGAAGAGGGAACTTACTACTACCAAGAAAGACGAGCCAGGAGCAAAGCATGTCCTTTTAACCAAGGGTCCCTGTGCCGAGAGCCTTCTAGACCCAGGGGAAGATTGATGCCAAGACACATGGTGATCTCTAAGGAACCAGAAAGCAGAAGCTTAAGAGACAAGGACTTTCCTCCAGAGCCAGGAGAGAGAAAAAGCCTTCCCCTAGAGGCAGCACTCTGAATTCGGACTTCTAACCACCTAAAATGTGAGAAAATAAATTTCTATTTGTTAAAGCCACCCACTTGTGGTATTTGTGTTATAGCAGCACTAGATAACTAAGACATCCATGAAAGAAAAATTGGGCAAGTAGGATTTTTTAAAAATTAAAATTTCTACTCTGTTAAAGACATTTTTAAAATAATAGACAAACCACAGAATAAGATAAAATATTTGTAAGACACATATCTGATTAAAAAAAATCTTAAAACTCAACAACAGAAACACAAATAATCCACTTATAAAATAGGCAAAAATTTGAACAGATACCTAATCAGAGAAGTTATATAGATGGTAAGTAATCATATCAAAATATGCTAAATATTATATGTTATTAAACTAAAAAAAAAAAAAAACCTATTGCCACTGAGTCGATTCCAACTCATAGTGACCCTATAGGACAGATTAGAACTGCTCCATAGGGTTTCCAAGGAGCAGCTAGTGGATTCAAACTGCCAACCTTTTGTTTAGCAGCCACAGCTCTTAACCACTGCACCACCAGGGCTCCTATATGTCATTGGAGACTGCAAATTAAAACAACAATGGGATACCAGTAAACACCTACTAAAATGTGAAAAATCGAGAAAAAGCCCGAACGGTAGTAATTTCTGGTAAGCATGAGCACCAACTGAAACTCTCATCATTGCTGTTGGGAATACCAAAT
This sequence comes from Trichechus manatus latirostris, assembly GCF_000243295.1. Taxonomy (NCBI): domain Eukaryota; kingdom Metazoa; phylum Chordata; class Mammalia; order Sirenia; family Trichechidae; genus Trichechus; species Trichechus manatus. The sequence goes on along the minus strand of NW_004443947.1, from coordinate 15,898,684 downwards.
TGTACAGCCATTTTTGTAGACAATTTGGCAGTTTCTTATAAATCTAAACACAGTTTTACCATATGATCTATCAATCATGCTTTTAGGTATTTACCCAACTGATTCGATAACATGTCCACACAAAATGCTGCACGTGAACATGCAGAGCAGACTCATTCATAATTGCCACAAACTGAAAGCAACAAAAATGTCCTCTAATATGTGATTTGATAACCTGCATTATATCCATGCAATGGAGTATTACTCAGTAATGAAAATAAATAAGCTATAAAACCCTGAGAAGACCTAGATTAATCTTAAATGCATTTTGCTAAGTAAAAAAAAAAAAAAGTCTGCAAAGCCTATATACTGTATAATTTACAATTTTATTAAATTCTAAAGAAGGCAAAACTATAGCCATGATAAAAGGTAAGTGGTTGCTAAGGGGTTCGAGAGGGTAGTTAATAGGTGAAACCACGTGATATTTTAGAGTATCTGTGTTATACTCTATTTGTGGATATCTGACACTATGCATTTCTAAAACCCATAAAATTTTACAGAACAAAGAGTGAAACTTATATTAAAAAAGAAAAAAAATCAGAACACTGGAGGATTCTCGGGATGGAATACAGAATGTGGCAAAACAACTGAAATGTATTACAAATGTATCAGACAATCTCACTGAAGGAGCTGGGCGAAAAGAGGCTAGCCTAAATAACTTTTGAAATGCATGGAGTCTTTAAGATCAAAGCCAAAATAATTCATACATAAGCACTATTCTCTAGTTGATAACGTTGTTTCTCATAGAGATATTAGTTAACAAGTTTAATACACCTATACCTGTCTACTGGAATTTGTCAAACAAGTGCAGGTAGTCCCCCAACTTATGACAGAGTTTCGTTCTGGGTGACTCTGTTGTTAACAGTTCTGACGTAAATTGAATATCTCTATTTTTTTTTTTTTTTGGTTTTCATTTTTATTCCATTTTATTATGAGTATCTTTATAAATCTGGCGGTATTTTGAACAGTAAATCATAATATTGAACATCTGCGAGTGAACATCTGAGAACGATAACATCAGCAAATTACCCACTGTAACATACTGCTAATGGTAAAATGCACAGAAAAAAAGACAATCGAAGTACAGTTCATCGTAACTAGAATACATAGTAAGTTGGGAACTAGCTGTAAATGGATGGCAGATGGTGGAATCCAGACTCTCACTGTTGGAGTAGGAGTTTACAGATCAGCAAGGGGAGGAGGTTAGAATTATCCATGTGGTAATGGATTATAATTGCAGACATCAGTGTGAACTGATATTTAGCTTAATATACATACAGTTGGCTACATATAGAAATATTTCTGGATATGTGTATATGCACAGGTTAGCATACACGTACACGTATGTATTTCCTTGCTCTGTCAGTTGAAAGGACCTAGAAGCAAGGACACCCCAGGAGCGAAGATCACTGCTAACACTCAGATTTTGGTATCTAATACCATTCTCCAATAAAAGGAACCCGGGTTTCTTGGAGAAACGGATGCTTCTGAAACAGGAAATATACAAGATGATTCTACAGTATCTTGGAGTTTCAGGAAGTAAGGATATACTTTAAAAAGCTATAATGATTGGGGGTATGTCGAAGAGGCACAGGAACCACCTGAAAGTTATCCCAATGGCCAAAACTGTAACAATTTAAACATAATAAATAATGTAGTATCAGATTGTAACCCAATGTATAAAATAAAAATCCATCAGTTTATACTCATGTAAATTAATGACTGAACACATCAAGAAATGGGGGAGAAAAGACAAATATCACATGCAGTAAAATTCTAAATAATTAATGTAGACCCTTCATCCTCAAGGAGGAACAACATTACTATTTCTTAAGTATTACACACACATAGCCTTTTTGCCAAAGCATATGATATAGAAAGGGGCAAGGAGGCATTAAAACTAATTTTACAGTGGAAAAACCTGAAAAACTCTACCTTAGCCATATGATCAATGTTATTAACATCAACAGTTATGCCATGTTGGTAGTATGTACCCTTGATATGGTGTGATGAAAATGGCACTTTAGCTTTGTAGTCTTCCTCCCCCAAACTGGTAACTCCAGTCTAATCATGATAAGGATCTGTGGTGGTGCAGTTGTTAAGAGCTCGGCTGCTAACCGAAATATTGGCAGTTTGAATCCACCAGCTGCTCCTTGGAAACCCTATGGGGCAGTTCTACTCTGTCCTATAGGGTCACTATGAGTTGGAATCTACTCGACAGAAACTTTGGTTTAGTTTGGTTGGGATCATGACAAAATATCAGACAAATTCCAATTAAAGAACAGTCCATAAAATATCTGACCAGTTCTCCTCATGCTGTCAAAGTCATCAGAAACAAAGAAAGTCTCAGAAACTGTCATGGCTAAGAGGAGTCTAAACAGGCATGATAACTAAATGTAATATGGTATCCTGGATAGGATCCTGGAATGTAGAAAGGACATTTCATAAAAACCAAAGAAACTGAACAGAGTCTGAACTATGGTTAATAATAATGCACTGGTATTGGTTCACAAGTTTTAACAAATACCCCTGTCTTAGTCATCTAGTGCTGCTATAACAGAAATACCACAAGTGGATGGTTTTAACAAAGAGAAGTTTATTTCCTCACAGTCAAAGTAGGCTAAAAGTCCAAATTCAGGGTGTCAGCCCAAGGGGAAGTCTTTATATCTCTGTCAGCCTTCTCATCAGTGTTCCCCCAGACTAGGAGCTTCTCAGCACAGGGACCCATGTCCAAAGGATGTGCTCTGCTCCTGGCACTACTTTCTTGATGGTATGAGTTCCCCAACTCTCTACTTGCTTCCCTTTCCTTTTATCTCTTGAGAGATAAAAGGTGGTGCAGGCCACACCCCAGGGAAACTCCCTTTACATTGGATCAGGGATGTGACCTGGGTAAAGATGGTGTTACAATCCCACCCTAATCCTCTTTAACATAAAATTACAATCACAAAAGGGAGGCCAACCACACAATTCTGGGAATCACAGCCCAGCCAAATTGATACACACATTTTGTGGGGGACATAATTCAAACCATGACAACACCATCCTAATATTTGGTATTAATTCTAAGGAAAACTAGATGAGGGGTATATGCGAATTTTCGGGACTATCTTTGCAGGTGTTCTGTAAACTTAAAGCCGTTCTGAAAAATAAGATTTAAAGAAATGGATTAACTAAGATCTAACCACTGGAAAACCTGATTCCACAGGTCTAGCATGAAGCCCCATACATGTCATTTGTAACAGCACTAGGAGCCCTGGTGGTGCAGTGGTTAAGAGCTAGGCTGCTAACCAAAAGGATGCCAGTTTAATCCACCAATGGCTCCTTGGAAAATCTATTGGGCAGTTCTATTCTGTTTTATAGGGTTGCTATGAGTCAGAATTGACTTGATGGCAAAGGGGGTTATGAAGCGCTAAGAAACACAGCCAGAATTAAGAGACACAAGCAATCTTTTAAGTGAAGCTCACTTTTTTATCAATACACCGTGCCACAGTGTCCAGCACCTACCCATTGCCATCAAGTCAATTCCGACTCATAGTAACCCTATAAGACAGAGTAGAACTGTCCCATAGGGTTTCCAGGGAGCAGCTGGTGGACTCAAACTGCCAACATTTTAGTTAGCAGCTGAACGCTTAGATACTGCACCGCCAGAGCTCCATCCGGCACATGGTAGACAGTAAATTAAATATTTCTTGAAGAAATGAATCATAAAATACTATAGTGAGAAGTAAGGACCTTGCGTGTTGCAAATGGTTTGCGATCAGCTGCTAACCTAAAGGTTGACGGTTGGAACCCACCCAGAAAAACCTGGTGAACTGCTTGCTTCCATAAAGATTACAGCCAAGGAAACCCTATGGAGCAGATCTACTCTAACACGTGATTGCTATGAGTCGGAATATACTCAATGGCAATAGGGTTTGTTTTTTATAGTGAGAAGTGAAGCATAGCAAAAGCCATACTTTTAACTTGTATCTAAATTTTTCTGATGTAGGCACATTTATTAAAAAACAAAATACAGTAATTAAAACATTTTTATTCTGCATAATATCTGTTGATATGTACAAAATGCATATTTGCCATATTGCACAAATAATTAAGCAATTATAGTCTTTGTGTCACAATATTGGAATCTTTTGTGTTGATGAGAAAAAGATTACATTTCAAAACGGCATTGAGAATATAAACAGAAGTAGTATGCTAATAAAGTATTTTAATTTTATATTTCCAGTCTATAACAAATACTGTTTTTTGAAAATATTTTATATGTATTTATACATGTTTGTGTAACTAAATTTTGATATTGTCTGCATGCTCATTTCTAAATACCTATTATCTAGCATAGTAGAAGGAGCACTGGTGGTGCAGTGGTTAAGCAATTGACTGCTAACTGAAAGGTCAGTGGTTTGAACGCGCCAGCCAGTCTGTGGGAGAAAAATGTGGTAATCTGCTTCCGTAAGGATTTATGACCTTGGAAACCCCATGGGGCAGTTCCACTCTACTACAGAATCGCAATGAGTTGCAATTGACTCAATGTTGGTGAGTTTTGGTCTTAGTGTAGCAGAAAATGCAAACATAAAAGATTACAGAAAAAGTAAATACATGAGTAAATACTGGAATAAGTGCGTATACTGAAGGTCAGGAAAGATACCTGAACGCTTGGAAGGAGGCTTATGCTGAATTCCATAATTGTAATTCTATTATTGATTACCTCAGTTTTGTATCTTCGTTCACCTTTCATAATAAGTATGTGTGTATATGTATGTGTGGAGCCCTGGTGGCACAGTGGTTAAGCGTTCGGCTGCTAACCAAGAGGTCTACAGTTTGAATCCACCAGCCACTCCTTGGAAACCCTACAGGGCAGTTCTACTCTGTCCAATAGGGTCACTATGAGTCAGAATGGGTTTATATATGTATGCATAGATGTATATATTATATATATATATATATAAATATGTGTTTTGTTTACAAAGATGTTAAGAAACTAAGGAAATAATATTTTAATGATTTCCATAGAGTCAAACATATTCTAGCCGTCACTTACAAACTAATTGACCAGTTTTAAGAAAATACTTTGCCAGAATATCTTCCTTGTTCAAATTCTGATTTAGTAATTTTCTGCAAATTAACATTTCCACCAGAGGGTGCAAAAAAGAACAAAATTAAGGTTTGTCTCACATTTTGTAATAAAAAAGGATGAAGACTGAAGCTATTGGCCAAAACTATGTTTAAACAAATGAACAAAAAAACCCATTGCCATTGAGTTGATGCAACTCATAGCAACCCTGTAGGATAGAGTAGAACTGCACATGAGGGTTTCCAAGGTTGTAATCTTAATAGAAGCAGACTGCCGTGTCTTTCTCCACTGGAGCAGCTGGTGGGTTCCAACTGCCGACTTGTGGTTATTAGCTGAGCACTTAACCACTGTGCCTCCAGGCCTCCTAAAGTATCTAAAAATCTTTAGATTTAATTAATCCATTTAGAGAGTGTAAGTGTCTTCATATCCAGTTTGGGGAGGCAGTGCTGTATAGAAAAGTGGTCAAAGATGGTCTCTGGTGTAGAAAAGTTGAGTTTAAATTCTACTTTGATACTCATTATTGGGTTTTCATGTTGGGCAAGTATCTTAGTCCTCTTGTTTTCCTTATTTCTAACTTGTTTTCAGGCATCCACCACAAATCCCAGATTCTGTTTTTCACCATCCAGAATTTTATGTTCAGTTCCAAGATCATTCTCAAGCAGCCCTATATTTTTAGTTCATAAATTTGTGCATGGATTGAATGAGACAATTTTTAAAAATTATTTAATTCATCTCATGACACAGAATGGTAAATAACTGGTAGCTGATGTTTCCTCTGCTTCTGTTCTCACTTTTTTACTCATTCTCCTCCTTCTCTGCCTCCCTCTTTACAGTGATGCTATTTGTTCAAATGAACATGCCCTCCATTAAACTAGCTTTACAAATATTGATGACATGTAGGATGGTTATTATAGCCAAAGAATTAAGAAAATGCCTTAATCCAGTTGCATATCAAAAAGCACACTTTATCACCCCCCCCCTTTTTAAATTGTGCTTTAGGTGAAAGTTTACAGCTCAAGTTAATTTGTCATACAACAATTTATACATATACTGTTTTGTGACATTAGTTGCAGTCCCTACAATGTGGCAGCACACTCCCCCTTTCCACCCCTATTTCTTGTGTCCATTCACCAGTTTCTGTCCCTTTTTGCCTTCTCATCCTGCTTATGGACAGGAGCCACCCATTTGGTCTGGTGTATCTGGTTGAACTAAGAAGCACACTCCTCACGAGTATTATTCTTTGTTTTATAATCCAGTCTAATCTTTGTCTGAAATGTGGGCTTCAGAAATGGTTTTAATTCTGGATTAACAGAGCATCCAGGGGCCATAATTTTGGGGGTTCCTCCAGTCTCTGTCAGACCATTAAGTCTGATCTTTTTGTGTGAATTTGAATTCTGCTCCACACTTTTCTCCCACTCCATCCAGGACTCTCTGTTGTGTTCCCTGTCAGGGTGGTCATTGGTAGTAGCCGGGCGCCATCTAATTCTTCTGGTCGCAGGTAATGGAGTCTCTGGTTTATGTGGACCTTTTGTCTCTTGGGCTATATTTTCTTTGCGTCTATGGTGTTCTTCCTTCTCCTTTGCACCAAGTGGGTTGGGGCCAATTGATGCATCTTAGATGGCTGCTCACAAGCTTTTAAGACCCCAGACACCACTCACCAAAGTGGGATTCAGAACACTTTCTTAATAAATTTTGTTATGCCGATTGACCTAGATGTCCCCCGAAACCATGGTCCCCAGACCCCAGCCCCAGCTACTCTGTCCCTCAAAGTATTTGGGTGTGTTCAGGAAACTTCTTAGTTTTTGTTTTGGTCCCGTTGTGCTGACTTCCCCTGTATTGTGTGTTATCCTTTCCTTCACCTAAGATGATTCTTGTCTACTATCTAGTTAGTGAATTCCTCTCTCCCTCCCTCCCCACCCATGTAACCATCAGCAAATGCTTTCTACTGTTTAAACATTTTCTTGAGTTCTTATAATAGTGGTCTCATACAATATTTGTTCTTTTGTGACTGACTAATTTCACTCAGCATAATGTGCTCCAGATTCGTCCATGTTGTGAGATGTTTTGCGGATTCATCATTGTTCTTTATCGTTGCGTAGTATTCCATTGTGTGTATCTACCATAGTTTGTTTATCCATTCGTCTGTTAATAGGCACCTAGGTTGTTTCCATCTTTTTACTATTTTGAACAGTGCTGCAATGAACATGAGTGTGCATATATCTATTCGTGTGATGGCTCTTATTTCTCTAGGATATATTCCAAAGAGTGGGATTGCTGGATTGTTTGGTCCTTCTATTTCTAGCTGTTGAAGGAAGTGATAAATTGCTTTCCAAAAAGGTTGTACCATTTTACATTCCCACTGGCAGTACATCAGTGTTCCAGTCTCTCCACAACCTCTCTAACATTTATTATTTTGTGTTTTTTGGATTCAGCGCCAGCCTTGTTGTGGTGAGATTGTATCTCATAGTAGTTTTGATTTGCATTTGTCTAATGGCTAATGATCGTAAGCATTTCCTCATGTACCTGTTAGCCACCTGAATGTCTTTTTTAGTGAAGTTCCTGTTCATATTCTTTGCCCATTTTTTAACTGTGTTGTCTTTTTGTTGTTGAGCTGTTGCAGTATCTTGTAGATTTTAGAGATTAAACCCTTATCTGATATGTCATAGCCAAAAATTTTTTCCCAGTCTGTAGGTTGTCTTTTTATTCTTTTGATGAAGTCTTTTGATGAGCATAAGTGTTTGATTTTTAGGAGCTCCCAGTTATCTAGTTTCTCTTCTAGTGTTTATGCATTGTTAATTATGGTTTGTATTCTGTTTATGCCATGTATTAGGACTCCTAGTGCCATACCTGTTTTTTCTTCCAAGATCTTTATCATTTTAGAATTTGTATTTAGATCTTTCATCCATTTTAAGTTGGTTTTTGTACATAGTACGAGGTATGGATCTTGTTTCAGTTTTTTTGTAGATGGATATCCGGTCGTTCCAGCACCATTTGTTAAAGAGACTGTCTTTTCCCCAATTAGCGGACTTTGGACCTTTGTCAAATATCAGCTGCTCATAGGCGGATGTATTTACGTCTGGATTTTCAATTCTGTTCCATTGGTCTGTGTCTATTGTTGTACTAGTACCAGGCTGTTTTGACTACTATGGCAGTGTAATAGGTTCTAAAATTAGGTAGTCTGAGGCCTTCCACTTTGTTCTTCTTCTTCAGTAAATCTTCACTTGTTCTGGGCCTCTTCCCTTTCCATATGAACTTGGTGATTTGTTTCTCTACCTCGTTCAAAAATATTGTTGGAATTTGGATCAGGATTGCATCATATCTGTAGATTGCTTTGGTTAGAATTAACATTTTCACAATGTTGAGTCTTCCTATCCATGAGCATGGTATGTTGTTCCACTTATGTAGGTCTCTTTTGGTTTCTTACATTACTGTCTTGTGATTTTCTTTGTATAGGTCTATTACATCTCTGTTTAGGTTTATTCCTAAGTCCTTTGTCTTCTTGGGGGCTATTGTAAATGGTATTGATTTGGTGATTTCCTTTTCAAAGTTCTCTTTGTTGATGTAGAGAAATCCAACTGATTTTTGTATGTTTATCTTGAATCCTGATACTTTGCTGAAATCTTCTGTTAGTTCCAGTAGTTTTCTTATGGATTCTTTGGGGTTTTCTGTGTATAAGACCATATCATCTGCAGATAGGGATACTTTTACTCTTCCTTACCAATTTGGATGCCCTTTATTTCTTTTTCTTGCCTTTACAAAGAACCAGCTTTTGGTCTTGTTGACTCTTTCAATTGTTTTTCTCTTCTCTGTTTCATTTATTTCTGCTCCAGTCTTTATTATTTCCTTCCATCTGATGCCTGAGGGCTTCTTTTGCAGTTCTCTTTTTATTATTCAAGTTGTAGGGTTAATGTTTTGATCTTGACCCTGTTAAATGTGTGCATTTATTGCTATACACTGACCTCTGAGGACTGCTTTTGCTGTGTCACAAAGGTTCTGGTAATACGTGTTTTCATTCTCATTTGATTCTATGAATTTCTTTATTCTGTCCATGATTTCTTCTATAACCCAGTAGTTTTTGAGCAAGGTGTTGTTCAGTTTCCATGTATTTGATTTTTTTTTCCTTGCTGTTTATGTTATTGATTTCTACATTTGTGGCTTTATAGTCAGAAAAGATGCTTTGTAATATGTAGATGTTTTGGATTCTGTTAAGGCTTGCTTTGTGACCTAATATGTGGTCTATTATGGAAAATGTTCCATGTGCTTTGGAAAAGAATGTATATCGGGCTGCTGTTGGGTGGAGTGTTTTGTATATGTCTGTGGGGTCAAGTTGATTGTGGCATTTAGATCTTCTGTGTCTTTTTTGAGTTTCTTTCTAGATGTTCTGTCCTTCCCCAAAAGTGGTTGGTTGAAGTCTCCTACTATTATTGTGGGGCTGTCTATTTCTCTTTTCAATGCTGTTAGAGTTTATGTATTTTGGAGCCCTGTAATTGGGTGCATAAATATTTATTATAGTTATGTCCTCCTGGTGTATTGACCCTTTAATCATTATAAAGTGTCCTTCCTTATCCTTTGTGGTGGATTTTACTTTAAAGTCTGTTTTGTCAGAGATTAATATTGCCGCTTATGCTCTTTTTGGCTTGTTGTTAGCTTGATATATTTTTTTCCATCCTTTGAGTTTTAATTTGTTTGTGTCTCTGAGTCTAAGCTGTGTCTTTTGTAGGCAGCATATAGACGGATTGTGTTTTTTTATCCATTCTGCCACTCTCTGTCTCTTTATTGGTACATCTAGCCCATTTACATTCAGTGTAATTTTCTATAGGTATGAGTTTACTACTGTCATTTTGATGTAATTGTTGTGTGTATGTTGTTGACAGTTTCTTTGTTCCACTGAATTTTTGGTGCTGAGTCGTTTTTCTTTATGTATTTTCTTTTCATCTTTTTCATTATTGTTCATTCTGTGTTTGCTGAGTCTATATGTTTTTCTTCTTTTTTATTTTGATGAGTAGATTTGTTAGTTTCCTTTGTAGTTACCTTAAAATTTACCTTTATTTTTCTAAGTTTAAACCAATCTTTTGTTTCTTGATATCGCCCTACCTTCCTTTCCGTATGAAAGTTTTATGATTACACTATTTAGTCCTTCTTTTTGCTTCAGTCTTGTCATTGTATACATATTGATATCTCTGTTTCCCTATTTTTAGACTTTTAACTTTGACTTAATTTTTCAACTTCCATATCTGTTTTGGTATCTGGTGTTCTAGTCTTGGGTTGTGGTCTGATATTGTTGGCTTTGTAGCAGAAGGTCTCCCCGTAATATTTCTTGTAATTTTGGTTTCGTTTTTATTAATTCCCTTAACTTCTGTTTTTCTGGAAATGCCCTAATTTCACTATCATATTTTGGAGAGAGTTTTGCTGGATATGTAATTCTTGGCTGGCTTTTTTTTTTTCTTCAAGGCTTTGTATGTGTCATTCCATTTCCTTCTTGCTTGCATGGTTTCTGCTGAGTAGACTGAGCTTATTCTTATTGACCCTCCTTTGTAGATGACTTTTCCTTTATCCCTATGTGCTCTTAAGATTCTATCTTTATCTTTAGTTTTGGCAAATTTGATAGTAATAGGTCTCGGTGTCTTTGTTTTGAGATCTATCCTGTGTGGGGTTTGATGAGCTTCTTGGAGAGGGAAAATAGGGACACAAAAATAGGGAAAAAGGACACAGATTGAAACAATAGAGAGGGTTTCCCCCCCTTGTTTTAAAAGGATCTCATCATTTGGAACTGCTTGCTTAGTTCTCTTCCCATTTCATTTACGCAGATCATTTACTAAGCAGTGCAGTAGTATTTTCACAGAACTGAGAAAATGTGTCAAAGTTCTTGTCAAAGAAGTTTAAAATATATAGCAAAATTGATTTGCCATATAATTTCAGAAGGCAGTTTTCAGGACTTCATTTTGCTCATCTGAAAGTAGAAATTTAACCACATCAAATAACTCATTGTTTTATGAATTGCTCCAAGATAAAGATACAAATTTATTATTAAATGTTACCAAATAATTTTGCATGAAGTATAATGTGTTGTGATCCACATATTAGGCCTTTTTTATGTGACCATTTGAAGTGAAACATTTAGGGCTATTTGCTTAAAATCATTAGTTTATAATAATACTCATTCACATCTTTCTGATTATAGAATAAAAGATCATTATAGAAATTTTGGAAAAATTGAAAACAGATTTGTTTCTTTCTAGTCTTTTAAAAAGTTTTTCTATGCAAATATATTGATTATTACAAAATTGGTATAATACTGCATTGTATAATGTACATCATATTGTGAGACTTTCCCCATGTTATTAAATGTTTTGAAAGTATTATCTTAATAACTATGTAATATTTCATCATTTGAATATATCAAAATTCATTTAATCATTCTCCTTTTGTTGGACATATGAATTGTTTTCAATATTCTGGTTGTATAAATAATAATTTAAAAAAAATTTATTGTACTTTAGATGAAGGTTTACAGAACAAATACTTTCTCATTAAACATACATACATTGTTTTATGACAATGGTTAACAACCCCACAATATGTCAACACTGTCCCTTCTCAAACTTGTGTTCCCTATTACCAGCTTTCCTGTACACTCCTGCCTTCTAGTCCTTGTCCCTGGACTGTTGTGCCCCATTAGTCTCATTTTGTTTTATGGGGCTGTCTAATCTTTGGCTGATGGTGAACCACATGAGTGACTTCATTACTGAGCTAAAAGGGTATCTAGTGGCCATACTCTCAGGGTTTCTCCAGTCTCTGTCAAGTAAGTAAGTCTGGTCTTTCTTTGTGAGTAAGAATTTTGTTCTACACTTTCCTCCAGCTCTGTCCAGGACTCTCTGTTGTGATCCCGATCAGAGCAGTCAGTGGTGGTAGCCAGGCACCATCTAGTTATACTGGGCTCAGTCTGGTGGAGGCCATGGTAGTTGTGGTCTATTACTCCTTTGGACTAATCTTTCCTTTGTAAATTCTTTTCTTCATTCTCCCCTGCTGCCAAAGGGTTGAGACCAGTGGTGTATCTTAGATGGCTGCTCACAGGCTTTTAAGACCCCAGACGCTACTCATCAGGGTAGAATGTAGAACTTTTTATTTGTAAAGTGTGTTATGCCAATTGATCTAGATGTTCCCCGAGACCATGGTTCCCACAGCCCTCCGACCAGCACTTCATTCCCTGAGGGAGTTTGGATATGTCTATGGAGCTTCCATAACCTTTCTTTATACAAGTTGTGCTGGCTTCCTCATTAATGTGTACTGTCTTACCCATCACCAAAGTTACCACTTATCTGTTGTGCACTTCATATTCCCCCCCACCCCTCCCATCCCTCATAACCAACAAAGATTGTTACTCTGTGTGTAAACTTTTTCATGACTTTTTACAGTAAAGGTCTCATACAATATTTGTCCTTTCATGATTGACTTATTTCACTCAGCATAATGTCCTCTAGTTTCATCCATGTTATGAGATACTTCACAGATTCATCATTATTCTTTATCTTTGTATAATACTCCATTGTGTGTACATACCATAGTTTGTTTATCCTTTCATCTGTTGATGGGCATCTAGGTTGTTTCTATCTTTTTTTATATCCTGAACAATGCTGCAATGAACATGGATGAGCAAATATCTGCCCACGTGACGGCTCTTATTTCTCTAGGATATATTCCTAGGAGTGGGATTGTTGGATCGTATGGTATTTCTATTTCTAGCTTTCTAAGGGAGCGCCATATCCTTTTCCAAAATGGTTGTATCATTTTGCATTCTCACCAGCAGTGCATAAGAGTTCCGATCTCCCTGCAGCCTCTCCTACATTTGTTATTTCCAGTGTTTTTGATTCATGCCAGTAATGCTGGGGTGAGATGGTATCTCATTGTGGTTTTAATTTGTATTTCTCTAATGGCTAGTGATCGCGAGCATTTCCTCATGTGTCTGTTGGCCGGTTGACTGTCTTCTTTGGTGAAGTGTCTGTTCATTTCCTTTGCCCAATTTTTAATTGATTATTTGTCTTTTTGT
>NW_004443947.1:15876586-15885427 GCF_000243295.1 Trichechus manatus latirostris | reverse complement strand
TGCCTTTTCTTCTACTAGAAAGTCATCTGGTGTTTTATTTTGGATGCCTGCTGGAAGCATCCTGTCTTGTTTTTGTAAATGTTTTGATATTGTCTGCTGTCTTTGGGACATTTGGTGGTTATTTTCCTCATTTATTGATTGTAGATTTGTTTGTTTCATCCTGCATTTTTGTTTTTCTTGGTTATGTCTGAGCAGGCAGGCTGTGTGTTCTTTGTTGTTTGCTCATCTGTGGGCACAATACTTTTTGCCTCCTTCTCCAACTGGCAGGGTCAGTCACTCACATATGGTATAGCAGGGCAGGTCTAGCAGAAGAGGAGTTGCTGGGATGGGTTTTTTGTGGCACGTACTAGGGCCAACAGGGTGGGCCGGGAATCAGTGCAGGGCAGGTTCTGGTAGACCATGCCTGTGCTGCTTGGGGATGTGATGTTCAGTGCAAGGTGCAGGTAGGCAGGATGGAGGAGAGATATTGTGATGTGTGGAGCTGAGATGGTTTGAGTAAGAGGAGAGAGGAACGGGAGCCAGAAACATACAAACAAACAAAAAAGAGTGCTAAGAGAGCTTGCCATTGGAGTGGAGATATGAGAGACTGAGAAATGGAGAAAAACAAAACGGAGAAGAAGAAGAAACAATGAATAAATAAAAATTAGAAAGAAAAAAGGAAAGAAAAGCCCCCAGGGATCACACTGGTGCAGCTGTGAGGTTGGGGAAGTTGCTTCCAGGTAGTGAAGTACAGCCTGGCTAGAAGGAGTTAGAGGTGTCACTCAGAGCCAGGTATTCAAGATACAGGAAGAGAAGGTAAGTATAGAGAGACGAGAAATTGAGTAATGAAGAAAGACAAAAAGAGAAAAAGATAGAAAAGAAAATAAAACAGACAAATAAAAAAAGAACAAGAAGAAACAAACAAAAAAAAAAAAAGAAAGAAATGCCTTCAGGGATCCCTCTGCATGTCTGTGCAAACTGAGGGGGTAGGTCCCAAGCCGTGTAGTACAGCCTGGCTAGAACAGGCTCCCAATTTGAGAAAAGAGAACAAACACATCAAAACATACAAACAAGAGCCCCAGGATCCCACCAGCATGGCAGCACAGGCTGGGAAGCAGTTTCAAATTCAAGCGGTGTTTCACAGCCTTTCAGGAAGAAGCAAAGATGGCACATGGAGCCAGGTATTTGAAAGAAAGGAGGGGGAGTTGGTGAGAGGTATGGAAGAAATAGAAAGAAGTGGAAAAAAGCAACACCAGCAGCCAACAAATGGCACTCAAGGAGCCGGCCAGTGCGGGCATGTGGAATCTAAGCAGCACTGGGGTGAAGCCTGTGCTTTCTGGGCAAGAGGCTGTGGCCACAGGAAGCAGAGGAGGCCGAGTGGGGGTGAAGAAGGGTGGAGGGGTGGGAAAGTGTATATCGCTGGTTACCGATTGTTCTGTCTCCTGCTGGAAGCTCCGGGTGCTGCTTTCCTGTACCCTCTGTTCACCGATCTCAGATAGGAGTCAAAGATGGTGGATCTATGCTGCATTAGCTGATAGGGGACCTCTGCATGTCTCTCTGCTCACTCTCTGTTCTCTGTCAGTTTATTATTCCATTCGGTGCTTGACTGAATTCTTTATCTCTTCATTTGATGCTTAGGGTTTCAGGATTGACATGTGTCTCTGTTTGGCTTAGTTTTTTGGGTCTTTGCTGTGGAGCGATGGTGTGGTGCTTCTGTCTATAGTGCCATGTTGCCTGTATAAATAATATTTTGATAAGAAAAAAAAAACACTCTTTGTGGTCCTGGAGTAAGACATATATCTTAGAAACAATAGTATCATGTTAGTATTAACCAGGTCTGGGCCTAAAATTTAAGTGCACACAGTGTTGGGGCACAGATAAGTGAATACATGAGTAGAGTACAGCCAAACCACACACATTAAGTTTATCGCTTGTGTGGAGCTTCTAGTTAAAAATATGAGAGAAAAAAACATGTGTTCCTGAACCTATAAGGGCATCATTTCCCTCCCATCTGAGTTTAAGTTTTAAGTCAGTCTCCCATATCTACCTTGGCAATATACTCATTTCTAAACATTCTTTAAAACTATACTCAGAAAGATACCAGACATGCCCACTTACCCTCACTTCCCTCATAAAATCATTGTTGTACTTAACATCAGGTGCCAGGATGAAACTGTGTTCAAGTTGCCACTAGAAAATAACAACATTATACATGATACTTTTGAACTCTCAAATATTTGGTAGGTTTTTTTCTCAAGTACCCATCATAAATCCCAGATGCTTTTCTGCACCATCCAGTATGTTACTTCCAATTTCAAGCAGACCTACAATTTTGATCTGTGGTTCACATCCATTCAGATCTTCTCATATCTCATCATTTAGAATTATCCCCGATACTCACACAAATATTTACAGTGGTTTATGTCATCTAACATTTACTTGGAGGACCAAATCCAAACCCTTTGAAAAAATATGAAACGTTAGTTAATAGAATAATCTTTAGCTTTATTTCCATGAGTTTTAGTGTTTTCATTTCTCATGGGCTATGGCCAAGAGAAAAACAGACAAGTCCTCTGATGGTTTAGTGAAATTCGTATGATGTTGTGATGGTTAAGATTGTGTGTCAACTTGGCAGGGCCATGATTCTCAGTGTTTATATGTGATCACTCCCATGATTGAATGTGCTGTGAGTATCCAATCAGATGAAAGGGAGTTTCCTTGGGGATGTGGCCTGCATCTGAATATAAGCAGACATTCTTGCTTTTTGCTCACTCTGGATCCTGCGGCTGCCTCCTGTCATCTCACCTCTGGTTCTTGGGATTTGAGCTGTCAGCTTATCTGCTGAACTTGGGATTCGTCAGCCTTTACGGCCTCTGAGAAGAGCCCTGCTCTCTGACCTGTCAATCTTGGGTTTACCAGCCCCTGCATCTATGGGAATCAGGAGAGACCTTGAGGTCTTGCCTGCTGATCTTGGAGTTCGTGACCTTCACAGCCTATGAGCGGGAGTCCTGCTCTCTGACCTGCCAATCTTGGGCTCGCCAGCTTCTGCGGCTGCATGAATTGGGAGAGGCCTCCACCCTGATCCACAGTCTTGGGATGTTCTAGTCTCTACAATTGCATGAGCTGTTTCCTTGAGATAAACTTCTCTCTATACATATTTATACGCTTTACTGGTTTTGTTTCTGTAGAGAGCCCAGCCTAAGACTAGATTCCATGCTTATAACGCCTTTATTTCATACATTTAAATATCCTACCTGATATCCAGAAGGAGCCCTAGTGGCACAGTGGTTAAGAGTTCAGCTGTTAATCAAAAGGTCAGCAGTTTGAATCCACCAGCCACTCCTTGGAAACCTGATGGGGCAGTTCTACTCTGTCCTATAGGTGGCTATGAATTGGAATCCACTAGATGGCAACATGTTTGGGTTTTTTGTTTGTTTGTTTTTGGATATTCATAAAGACCCACTCATTCTCAGCAATTAATGCAGCTAATTACTGTTGTAAAGACTATTTGACAACATGTTAACCATCCAACTGGTGGTTCTAAAAGACTGAAATCTACATGATCTTTTGAGTGCTATATTGGCTTCAAATTCTCTGGGTTGGTTGTCATTAATGGACTAATGCTAGCATTCATAGTGCCTCATGAACTATTCTTCCACTGTCTATAGCAAAGTATAATGTATAGATTAATGGGAAAAACTGTTATAGAGCTTGAGGATGTCAGACATGCCTCAGTATTAAGTAATCAATGTATTTCCTCTCCTTGGCACAGTACCATTTGGATGAGACCCCCCAACACATTAGTACAATAAGGCACTATGTCTATTTCAGTTGATATTTGATCTAGACTGAGGAGCTAGAAATATTCCTGTATCTTAACAAAGGATATTTCTTGCCCTTTTGCTCCTCCTCAGAGCACAACATCAGTTCCTTGTCAATATATCAATCATAAGTCATGTTAAATCTCTCCCATTTTATACTACAAATATTTGTGATTGATTTTCCAAAATCCAAAGAGTGTAGGACCTTCATTTGTGAAATAAAAATAAACAAAAAAAACATTATGCTTGTATTAACATTTCAAATTCCTTTCCACTGCAGATAATAATTATTTAAATAATGTCCTTGAAAATGAAAGATAATGAAATAAAAAGCAGAAAAACACACTGTATACATACCTGGACAGTAACTCACAGGTTAAGAACTAGAACAAGTTTATAATTCTTTGTAATAGATAGTACTTGTTCTTGAAAGCTTATACAAATGACATTAGTTTTTATAGAAGTCACAAAAATGTGAACGTCAACAAATTAGAAGTTATGATGATGTATTCAGGCCAAGGTTGTGTATAGTTATGGAGAATAAAATCTTTTTTTAAACTATTGGAATACTACAGAATACAATAGTATTTAGAGTTAGACTAGACAAAATGCTTGATGCTCCTGAATAGCAAGGATATTAACTTAACTAATGATCCTTTAAATGGGTATGTAAAATATAATTTAAACTACTTGCAACATGCAAAAGACAGGCATCATTTGTTACTGCCAAAAATCACTGGCCGTGGAAATCAGAAAATCATTACCCTTGATAGGAATTGCTAATGCAACAGGGAAGAGAACACATTATTTAGAGTAGTTAAATGACAATTGATACAACTACTGGTGAAATGCAGAAAAAAGTGGATACGATTTAGTGAAGATAAATTCTGCACTTAGTATTTATGCATGCAAAGGAACGGAAATCTTTGCTCATTAACCAATGCACTTAGACTGTGAGCCAAAATGCTTCAGGCTGTAGCCCTAATTGTCATAAATGTTTATCTCTGTGCAAGTTTAATTTAGATTTTTAAAATAAATGTTATCCTGAGTGATGAATATTCTACATCTTTTTTATCTTCTTCATCAGTCTAAGCTTGTTAGCTCAAACCCCTGCTTATATCCGTCCTCCTCCACGGGGTCTCCCAGATGCCCCCAGCTAGAATTAATCTTTTTTTTTTTTTTCCATTATGCTCAACTCTTTTTACGTCTATTGTAACAGTGAGCCTAATGGTATGTTTACAGGCATACCCCATTTAACATTGCCTTCTAGAGCACCAGTTTGTCATAGCTGTTTAGCAGAGCGTCTACAGTGCTTTCCTCAGTTTGAATGGCACTTGCCAATCTCTTTTATTTATGCTCTTGAATCTCTTTGCCATTAACAAACTATTCCTGTGATAATGTCTTTGATTCTCAGTAAACATATTGAAATTTTCTCCAACTTAGAGCAAACGTGAATCATTGTAATAATTAAAACATAGGGATGATATGGAGCACCACAAGTGAGAGCAGTAGTTGGATGTGGACTGTGTTGTAGGCCAAGCCATTCCATCTTTTGAACAGCTTTAAGAATAAGGCCTGCCAATCCACTTCTGAAAAATTAGCCATTGGAAACTCTATGCAGCAAAGTTTTACTCCGACACACACGGGCTTGCCATGAGTTGGAATCAACTTCAGAGCAATGACTTTTTGTTTGTTTAAAGACGAAAGAGAAGTCAGTGAATTACCCCATACTTTAATGTTAATTTATTTGTGAATTACTATGCAGGGAATACATCTTCATACAGTCTATCATGACCTTGATTTCCTTATAACTAACAATTACAGAACTCACTTCCATTCCACACTCAAGTAAAATAGCATTAATAGTTGAGTTATGTACATTTCATTAAATTATATAATTTGTGATAAAATTAACATATATAAATATATCTCAGCCATGTTGTATCTATAAAAATTATAAAGGAAATTTTATATATCTGCTTCTGAAATTTACATTGGTACTGGTGATATATTGAGTTCCTTTTTCAGTGTTGATGGGGTCTATACAATTAAAATATCATCTTAAAAATGTTGCATCCTTGTTTTAGAAAAATAGGAAATTGAAATTACATAATGAGTCCCATGTCTAAGTGACAGTCTTATTATTTTATCCAAACATTAATTTTCAAAAAATAAAATCTAGTAAAAATGTACATTTTTAAATTGATACCTGCAAATATTTATTGTACTAGACAAACCTTGGTACATATTGGAGACTTATTTATTTTTTGGATTCCTCATGGCAATGCTGAGTTAAGGAGACTAATATACTCTGAAGTCCAGTTGCTCCATACTCACTAGCCATTATGTCCCCTTAAAACAATAAACATGTTTTGTTGCAGAAGGAATGCAGAACAGGATTACTCTAGAAAATTATAACTTACTAATATCAAATCCAATCAAGTTCAGATCAAATTTCTCCTCTTTTGCATTGTATGGTTTAGGAAGCTACAGATGGAATTACAATATCCACCAGCAAAATCTACTCTGTTAGGAATTTTATGTGGTTGACACAAGAGTACAACTCAAATTGACTTATCCTAAAAGGTAGATGTATCATATGACCTCTAGATCTTTTGTGAAACTCCAGGATTGCAATGTTGTTGGTCCATGAAATGACTGGTATCGTGGATTTGACCAGATTGAGAACTTTTTATCTCTCGTCTTCACTCCTGTCTGTATCTGTTTTATTTATTTCCCTTCTCTTTAGACTAATTTACTCTGCAGATGCTTCCGACATCATCTACGATTTAGACCTCATAGTCTAGGCCTTTAGGGAGAGAAGATCATGCTGTGAGTCTTGGTCCAAAAATATCAGGGAAGAGAATCCTTGGCCCAGCTTGGATCAAGTGTCAACTCCTGAACCAATGAAAAATTGCCAGAAGTAGATTACACTGTTAAATGACAGCTTCCATTGTAGCCATGAATGTTATTAGAGGAGAAGAAGTTCAAAAAAGAAGGATGGGTAAATTTTTAAAGAAGGGGTTATGTACTGTTGGGCAGAAACTTAAGTATTTATGTACCACTGTATTTGTCTATGCATTTAATTTGCTTAAGACATCTACTATAAGTAAAATTTAAAGCAGGTAGTAATCAACTTGCTTAGATTTGAAGTAAACTAAGGGAGCACAAATGGTTAAGTGCTTGATCACTATCCAAAAGAACCCACCCAGAGGCATCTGGGAAGACAGGCCTGGCAATCTACTTCCAAAAGTTTGTGGCCTTAAAAACACTAGGGACCAGTTCTACTCTGCACACATGTGATCGCCATGAATCAGAATGACTTGACTACAACTAACAACAACAAGGGGACTTTCATACAATTCTGTATTCCCTGGTAGCTGGAAAAAACTAATACTAATTCAACAGGAGACACAAACATCCTAACATTACCCTTGGACCTCATCTGGTCTGATACCCTAAAGTTTTAGCAAAGGAATTGGAGGGCCAAAGAGATTAAGTAAATTATCTAGTCACGTTACTTGTGTAAGGAGCCCTGGTGGTGGAGTGGTTGAAGTACTCAGCTGCTAACTGAAAGGTGAGCGGTTCAGATGCAACAGCTGCTTCATGGGAGAAAGATACGGCAGTCCGCTTCCATAAACATTTACAGCCCTGGAAACCCTATGCGGCAGTTCTGCTCTGTCCTATAGGGTCACTATGAGTTGGAATCAATTCGATGGCAATGGGTCACATTGCTTGTAAGTGCCAGGAACTAAATTGTCCGATTATAAACCTGTTGTTGTTGTTGTTAGGTGTTGTCAAGCCATTTCCGACTCATAGCGACCCTGTGCGCTGCAGAACAAAACACTGCCCGGTCCTGTACCATACTCCCTATCGTTGTTTTGCTTGAGCCCTCTGATGCTGCCACGGTGTCAATCCATCTTGTTGAGGATCTTCCTCTTTTTCGCTGACCATGTACTTTACCAAGAATGATGTCCTTCTCCAGGGACTGATCCCTCCTGATAACCTGTCCAAAGTATGTAAGAGGTAGTCTTGCCATCCTTGCTTCTAAGAAACATTCTGTTTGTACTTCTTCCCAGACAGATTTGTTCGTTCTTTTGGCAGTCCGTGGTATATTCAATATTCTTCGCCAATACCACAATTCAAAGGTGTCAATTCTTCAGTCTTCCTTATTCATTGTCCAGCTTTCACGTGCATATGATGCGATTGAAAATACCATGGCTTGGGTCAGGTGCACCATAGTCTTCAAGGTGACATCTTTACTTTTCAACACTTAACAGAGATCTTTTGCAACAGATTTGCTCAATGCAATGCGTCTTTTGATATCTTGACTGCTGCTTAACATGGGTATTGATTGTGGATCCAAGTAAAATGAAATCCTTGACAACTTCAATCTTTTCTCCGTTTATCATGATGTTGCTTATGATCCAGTTGTGAGGATTTTTGTTTTCTTTTTGTTAAGCTGTAATCTACACTGAAGGCCGTTGTCTTTGATATTCATCAGTGAGTGCTTCAAGTCCTTCAGTGTCTGTCAGTTTGTTGTACTGGAATTATAAACCTACATCTACACACACACACACATATATATGCATATATAATTATATACGTATATATGTATTATAAATATATACATGTATATGTATTATAATTATAGATTATGATTATTATAGAATTATAATTATATAATTATTTATATTATAATATATGTATATAAACCATAATTATATATATGTATATGTGTATGTGTGTATATATATATAATTATTTATTTGGAACTAAGAATTTAAGCATTCAAATATTGTTCATGACAGTGTTTGTCAGGTTGGTCTCTGGATTGCCCACATCAGAACAATTAAAAATACACTCTTGGACCCAGTTCCAGATATACTGAATCACAAACACTGTTAATTATAGTTTGAAGAAATTAACAAAACACATACTATTTTTTTTTTTATTGTACTTCAGGTGAAGGCTTACAGAACAAATAGTTTCTCATGAAACAGTAGTACACATATTGTTTTATGACATTGGTTAACAACCC
>NW_004443947.1:15862247-15872407 GCF_000243295.1 Trichechus manatus latirostris | reverse complement strand
AAATTCACATCTTTGTTTCTAAGGTGTGTCTCTTGTAGACAGCATATTGATGGATCCTGTTTTCTTATCCATTCTGTCACTCTCTGTCTCTTTATGGGTGCATTGAGTCCATTTACATTGAGTGTAATTATTGATAGATGTGAGTTTGTTGCTTTCATTTTGTAGTGCTTTTTTTTGTGGTGCTGAAGTTTTCTTTGTTCTTCTTACTCTCTTGTGCTTAGTTACTTTTGTTTATGGATTACTTTTTCATTTCTTTTGTGTTTGTAGGTTTTGTTTTTGCTGAGACTGTATGTTTTTCCTCTTTTTTTTAATGAGTATGTTGTTAACTTTCTTTGTGGATACCATTAATTTTACCCTTATCGTTTTAAGTTTGAAGCAGTCTACCATTACTTGGTATCACTTTGCCTTCCTCTCCATTAGGAGGTTCTGTACCTATGCCATTTATTACCTCTTTGTTGTTTTGATGTTGTTGTCATTTACTGATTTACTGCTCTGATTTCCTGTTGTATTTCTTTTGGTTTTGAATAGTCCTTGAGAGTTCATTTCCTAGATTGGTATCTAGCTGGTACAAGCCTGCATCCTAGGTTCTGCCTGTCAGCCGAGGTTGTTTATCCTCAGATCGAAGAACTCCCTTAATTCTTGTAAGTTTGGTTTGACTTTTACATATTCCCTTAATTTCTGTTAATCTGGAAATGACCTAATTTCACCATCAAATTTGAACAAGAGTTTTGCAGAATATATTATTCTTGGATGGCAACTTTTTTCTTTCAATATTTTATGTATGTCATCCCATTGCCTTCTTGACTGCATGGTTTCTGCTGAATAATCTGAGCTTAGTCTTATTGTTTCTCCTCTATATGTGACTTCTTCTTTTTTACAAGCTGCTCTCAGGATTCTTTGTTTGTCTTTGGTTTTGGCAAGTGTGATTATGATATGCCTCAGTGATTTTCTTTTGGGGTCTCTTCTATATGGGGTTCGTTGAGCTTCTTGGATGGCCAGCTTTTCATCTTTTATGATTTTGGGGAAGTTTTCTGTCAGCAGTTCTTCAATGATCCTCTCTGTGTTTTCTGTTTTCTCCCCATTCTGTAATTCCAATCACTTGCAAATTTTTGCTTTTGATTGTATCCCACATAACTCTCAGGGTCTCTTCATTTTTCTTTTTACTGAGTTTTCCTGAAACAGAGTTGTATCCAAGTGTTTGTCTTCAATTCCACTGATCCTGTCTTCCATCGTTTCAAATCTGTTTTTCAGCCCTTCTATGACACCGTCCATTTCTGAAATCTTGTTGTTTATCTTTAGGATTTCTAATTGTTGCCTTTGTATAATTTCAAGTTGTGTATGTATTTTGACATTTTGTTCCTGCATTATTTTTTCTGAATTCTTCCCATATTTTGTCTGTATTTTGCATGAAGTTGTCTATTTTTTTCTCATGTTTGTCAGCTTTTTGCCTCAGCTCTTGGAGAATTCTGAGTATTTGAGATTTTAATTCCCTATCAGGTAATTCTAATGCCTTTTCTCCCACTGGAAAGTCATCTGGTGTTTTATTTTGGTTGCCTACTGGAACCATCCTGTCCAGTTTTTGTAAATGTTTTGATATTGTCTGCTGTCTTCAGGGCATTGAGTAGTTATTTTTCTCGTTTATTGATTGTAGATTTGTTTGTTTCATCCCTTTTTTAAAAAAAAATTGACTATATCTGAGAGGGCAGACTGTGTGTTCTTTGTTGTTTGCTCATGTGTGGATACAATACTTTTTGCCTCCTTCTCCATTGGCAGGGTCATTCACTCAGATATGGTATTGCAGGGCCGGTCTAGCTGAAGAGGAATTACTGGGACGGCTTGTTTGTGGCACTTAGTACCGCCAACAGGGCGGGTCGGTAATCAATGCAAGGCAGGTTCCAGTAGGCTATGCCTGTGCTGCTTTGTGGTGTGATGTTAAGTGCACGGTGCAGTTAGGCAGGATGTAGCAGGGAGATTGTTATGTATGGAGCTAAGATGGATGTGGGAGAGAGGAGAGAGGAACAGGAGCCAAAAACATACAAAAAAACAAAAAAGAATGCTAGGGCAGCTTGCCGTTGGAGTGGAGAGATGAGAGACTATGAAGCCGAGAAAAACAGAAAGGGGAAGTGGAAGAAAAGAAAAGAATGAATAAATAAAAATTGGAAAGTTTAAAGAACCACAAAGTTCCCAGGGATCCCACCGGTGCAGCTATGAGGTCTGGGGAAGTCGCTCTCAGGTGTTGCAGTACAGTCTGGCTAGAAGGCATAGAGGTATAGAACGCCAGGTATTCAGGGAACAGAATGAGAAGGAAGATATAGAGAGACGAGAAACTGAGTAATGAAGAAAGACAAAAAGGGAAATAGGGGGAAAAGAAAACAAAACAAATTTAAAAAAAAAAGAAAGAACAAGAAAAGCCCCCCAAAAAACAGGAAAAAAAAAACCCAGCGAAAAAAGAAATGCTCTCAGGGATCCCTCTGCACATCTGTGCAAGCCAATGGGGTAGTCTCCTTTCCATGCAGCACTGCCCGGCCAGAAAGGGCACCCAACTCAAGAAAAGGAAAAGAAAACAAACAAACAATTCAAAACAAGCAAACAAACAAAAGCCTTGGGATCCCACCAGCGTGGCAGCCAGACTGGGAAGCAGCTCCACACTCTAACGGAGCTCCAAAACCCCTCAGGAAGAAACAAAGATGGTGCACGGAGCCAGGTATTTGAGCGAAAGGAGGGGGAGGTGGTGAGAGGTAAGGAAGAAATCAAAAGAAACAGAACAAAAAGCAACACCAGCAACCAACTAATGGCACTCAGAGAGCCAGCTAGTGTGGGCTGGTGGAATATAAGCAGCCCGTGTTCCTCGGACAAGAGACCATGTCTGCGGGAAGCAGAGAGGGCCGAGTGTGGGTGAAGAAGGGTAGGGAGTGGAGAAGCGTATATTACAAATTACCGGAGCTCTGCAGCCCCTCAGGAAGAAGCAAAGATGGCACACGGAGCCAGGTATTTGAGCGAAAGGAGGAGGAGGTGGTGAGAGGTAAGGAAGAAATCAAAAGAAGTGGAAAAAAGCAACACCAGCAGCCAACAAATGACACTCAGAGAGCCGGCCCGTTCGGGTGTGTGGAATCCAGGCAGCCGGTGTTTCCCGGACAAGAGATTGTGGCCGCAGGAAGCAGACGAGGCCGAGTTGGGGTGAAGAAGGGTGGGGGGTGGGAAAGCGTATATCTCAAATTACCAGTTGTTTTGTCTCCTACTGGAAGCTCTGTGAAGCTGCTTTCTCGTGCCCCCTGTTTGCTGGTCTTTGATAGGAGTCCAAGATGGTGGATCCGCTCTGCGTTAGCTGGTAGGGGACCTCTGCATGAATCTCTCCTTGCTCTCCGTTCTCTGTCAGTTTTCTCACTCCATTTCGTGCTTGGCTGAGTTCTTTTATCTTCATTTGATGTTTTAGAGTTTCAGGATTGTTGTTTTCTCTGTTTGGCTTAGTTTTTCGGATCTTTGCTGTGGAGCGAAGGCATGGTGCTTCTGCCTAGAGCGCCATTTTGCTGGAAGATTCACACGTATGATTTTTATGTATGTTACGTGAGTTTTATACCTGCTGAATTTTGAAAACTACTGCAGTGTGATACTCCCAAGCTCTTGATGGAGAAGGATTAGTTGACAAATAACTGGAAGTAATTTAAGCCCCAGAGGGACTAGAAGGACAACAGTGAAGTACCTAAATGTGATTGAAAAGGTAGAAAAAGATCCTTGACCTAATTCAGATTTTCCCATTAGATTGCCTCTACTATTGTTTTTAATTCACTATTGCAATCTTTAAACTGTTCCTTCTACAAAGGAGAAAATGGTGTATTAATTTTTAAAAATACCTTGTAAACAGGGAAATAAAGTAATATTCAGTGAATCAGATCCTAACATTGTTATCTGAACAGTATCAGTGTTATTTACAAAACGCTTTTCCAGAGCCATGTTTTTCCTAACTACTATTGCATGCATTTGAGTCATCCCATTGGACTATATTTATATGCATCTTAATATTTTATAAATATACTTTAACATTACTGAAAATAAAATGCATAAACTTATTCAAATACCGTAGATGAATTTTTTTCCAAGTTTTAAATGATTGGTCTTTGCTGTCTAATTACAGAGGTATAAAAATTTAATAGTAAAGCATATGCACATTATTGTGGCATTACTTGCATTTCCATAGCTCATTCTTTCCAAGGAAGCTTAAAGAGTAATGTGATGGTTTAAATTTTATTGATAGATTTCCCTAAACTGTGTTAGAAATTCTTTGTGTGTTTATACTTTGATGCAATCTGGAATAAAATGAAGTAATCTTCCTCTCCAGAAATTTTAAGAAATAAAATGCAAGAATTACTGAATCTTTAAAGTTATTCCACATATGAAAATTATACTGCAATTTATTTTTAGTACACTATACAGATTACTGTATCTATATATCTTTAAATTCTATAAACATAGTGAGGTTAAAAAAAGTCTATATTTCAATTTGGATGTATAATAAAATATTAAAACCATTAATAATACATTAGCCTAAAATGTCTTGATTTTTATGCTTTCATGTAACAATTCAGTTTTTAAAAGCTTTAAAATATCAGTTTGTGGCATTAAGTACATATTTTTAATGTCTTTAAAAATACTTGCCTATTCACACAAACACGAATCCAACTTTGTGCATGTATAATCAACCTTTGAAACCCACATCATTGTGAAAAGATAGATTGGGCAATTCACATTTTTTCAATTTAATTTTATATTCCATGGATTTGAGAAAGATTATACAGTGTTTTAGTCTCTAAAATATCTCAGAATCTAACAGCAAATAAAACATTATAAATTGTGGGACCAAATCAGTTTATTACCCATTTTTGTTTAATTTCACTAATGAGAACTTAAAAATAAGATTTACTTCCTAAAAGCCTGCTGTAGTAGTCAAGGTTCTTAAGACATAGGGTATAACTGAAGTGATTTGAATCAAGATTAAAATATTATGACCTGTGAAAGGATAATGGAAGTTGTATAGGTTGCTTTACATTTGAAATTATATTATATTCCTAGAGTAGCCCAGTCTACTGTAGTGGATGAGTAAAATTGTTTGGGATCTGTCCCTTGGAAGAAAGTAGATTATTTGAAGAGAGTCCAGAGAAACTGGGAATGATTGATTAGAAAAATGCCACGTGTATGTATTACTAGATTTAATCCTTTTTTGATAATTCCATATCTGGAAGAATGTTAGTACAATTTTTTTTGGCTTATTTTAACACTTTCCAGCATAATCTAAAAGGAATGTGCGCATACCTACATCACATATGGAGCTTTAGAATGTCTCTTTTGAACCCTTCAAAAATGTATAAATGATTATTAGTATTATGAGTTATTCATTGTTAATTTCCAGGTTAATATCTGCATTTCAGGAAAAAAATTGATTATTTTCACCTGTGCACATTCATAGTCAAACGGCATTACAGAGCCTTTTCTAATTTGTTTCATAATCATTTGCTTTTTAAAAACTATTTTTCTCAAAACTGTGAATCATTTTACCTACTGTTTTAGATGACAGTTTTAAGTTTATATTTAGATTAAAAAAAATAGGAGTTCCTCAGAGAAAATATCAGAATAATTGAGAAGTAGCCACCTATCATAGAAAATCTTTTAATCTTAAATGTATTCCCAGTCAATCATATCCTATTAGGGACATATACCAAAAGTAGGAAAGTTTCCAAACACATCACATCTTTGAAAAGTGATTCATACTCTTCCCACCTCCCATTGGCTAGTCCAGGCAGGAGTGCTTCTCCCCTTAACAATGCAATCAGTAGTACTGGACTTGCTCCTGAACACGTGTTCTGTCCTAGACAACTCGTAGGGACAGTCATTTTTGAAAGAGCTATTCATAGCCAGCCACTAAGGTTGCAGGACAAACTATGTCTCTGTATCTATACACATAGAGTCTTTAACACTGTTTTTCACTGAAATATTCTTCTTTTAATATAGGTTGATTGATTTTCTTGGATAATCACATTCTGCTATGAAATGATGTGAATGAAGTGAAAACATACATATATCATACCCCATAGGGAATTTACCTGTGTACTAACTAGTTTGTTGCCGCTGTGGCTGAAAATCTGGAGACCTTTGTATGTTTGATCCTGTTTAACAATGTCATCTCTTCTGCTTATCTTTCAAGGAAGACAGTCTAGAATTGAGAACTTGTTTAGAAATGGTACTTGAGATTTATTGAATTAATTTCTAATTGTGGTGGACTGTTACGGCTCAAGGAGCACTGGTGACCCAGTGGTTAAGAGCTCGGCTGCTAACCGAAAGGTTGCAGGTTTGAACCCACCAACCACTCCGTGGGAAAAAGATGAGGTAGTAACCACTGTGCCACCAAGGTTCCTCGAATAAAATGGAGAAGGTGTGAAAGTCAGGCCGAAAATTTTACTATTCCAGTAGTGACCCTAGAAAATGGTGTGGCATTGGTTCATTGAACTAACCTCTCTTAGCTGATCAATAACTTGCAGTTAAAGGGGTATTTGGAAATTTTAAAAAAAAAATGATGTATGTAAAGGGCTCCATGTGGTACTGGTCCGTGATTTGTGTTCTTCTACATGCAAGTTTCTTTCCTCTTTCTCTCTCAGAATAGTGTGTTGCAAAAATGGAGTTGTCTGGTATATCTCAATAAATTACTGAATGAAATTTATATTGCCTTGGAATAATTAGCACCTTCTCACACTTTTAAAAAGCAAATCTAAACCTTATGAGGTCAGTTTTACCCTGTGAAAGAAGTGTCTGAAATTCTATCAGTTTAGTTGCTGAATTAATTGTCTAATTTTGGAGTACCAAGTACCTCCAATTTCTTATAGAAAATATACCGGTATATAATTTGTCATCTTCATCTTCAAATTATCTACCCCTTCCCCCCAAACAACAACTGAACTAGCAGCAATGACCTTAGAACTAGAGGAAAGCACATTCGGTTTACTTGGTACGTGTCTTAGAGCTGAAATCCCAAATGCCACCAAAGTCAAATTTTTAATAAGAGCTGGTTTTTGAAAAGCTATATAAAATTCCTCCTTCTTGTTTCCTCTTTGGCTGTAAAGACATGAAGAGTTCTCACATGCTCCCCACCCCCACTCGAGCACGGTAAAACTCAAACCCAAACCCAGTGCCATCAAGTTGATTCCAACTCATAGCGACCCTATAGGACAGAATAGCACTGCTCCATAGAGTTTCCAAGGAGCGGCTGGTGGATTTGAACTGCCAACCTTTTTGTTAGCAGCTGAGCTCTTAACCACTGCACCACCAGGGCTCCCTAGCACAGCAGTACATATATTTATCACATAATATGTCATTTGACATTCTAGGGCAGTATCTTACAAATTTTTTAACCTTCGTTATTTTACTATTCTTTGAAAAAAAAGATTATAATCTCCTTAAATACTATTTGAACTTTCAAAATATTTTAACAACATGAATACAAACAAAAAATACCCGAAGCATTTACAGTGTTTCACATTCCGATGTGTCCCATCTTCTCTCTTTTCTCAAAAGCTTCCTTTCCCTTTCAGAATCACTACTCTGGAGCTAGTTTTAATATAACACATTGCACACATGTGTGAATTGATCATTATTTTTCTGAAAATTACAATATAGAAAATAGTCTCTGAAAAAATATTTAAAATGAACACTACTGTAGTAATTAAGGAAATTTTTACATATACATAAATTTTACATATAAACAATCATATTTGTTGATCAGTGTGATATTCACATATAGATTTGTTTTAGAAAGGACATTTTATTTTGACTTTGAGGAACTTTGATTAATCTCATTTTCATAAAAGACCTCTTCCTTCATGTGTGCAAAAATACCATAATAAATATAATTCCTTCTTTCAATATACATGAGACTCATATGCATAGTGTAGTAGCATATATGCCATTCTATCAGCGTTTATTCTTTAAAGCAATTTGACATTGGAATTCTTAGGCTCAACTGAAAGATTAGTGAGTATTATTTTCTTTCTATTGTATATTTTTATTCATATTGAGCATTAGAAGTTTCTGTGCATTTAGTTTCCAGTAATATTTTGCAATTGTTAAACATATAGCATAGAAATTAAGCTGGTTTATTACTACACGTTGAAAGATTATTTTATTTTTGATAGAATTATCAGTCAGGACACCCTTAATGGTATTTCAAACCTAATATAATATCTGTGAAGTTATGATTAGATAATTTGTAACCCTGTAGTATTAAAAAAAATAACTTTCAGAAATTTTACTATTAAAATGTATTCATTGGCCACAAGCTAATCTTTTCATTAGGGATGTGATTCAAGTTCGAAAGGAGAATGTAGAAATCTTCAATAATATCCAGGTGGCAAATTGTGATTGAAAGCCACATCAACACACTGCAATCGGTAATTTCCATGAGAAACATGCAACTAAAATGAGAAAGAAATCACCTTGATGATGACATATTTCCTCCTGATAATTCCTGTTTTCTGGGAACAATAGTCAATTAGACCGACAGCATAGAGAACTGTGGTTTTCTACCTCTGTTGCTCATCAGATTGCTCATGGCTTTTTAAAAATTTGTGCATATCTAGACTTCTACTCCTCATGGGTGAGAACCAAGAATATTTATTTTTTTAAAAAATCACAAGAGATTCTGAAGTTCAAAAAGGACAAAATTACTGATAATTAATTAGTTAAGTAACTACGAGGTCTACTTGGGCATTGGGTGGCTTCATGGGAGCATTTTGAGAAGCACTTCATCTGCGTATAGGTAAAAAGTAAGGTGGAGACAGAATTTGGATTAACCTTTTTACTCTTACATTTACTCTCCTATGACTAGACATTTGATTCAGAGCACTAAAACAATTTTGTCCTGGGCCTTCCACGGCTACTTTATTTCTTACCACTGTCCCGGTGGCTTTCGGGTCATACTTACCTTGGCTTCAAGGCTTGGCACTGCCTTCCTCCACCTGGTGTTCCCATTGCCTGGATCTCTCATGATTCACTCCTTTACATCATTCATCACTCTGATCAAACAAGCTACTCAAGAGAGGCCACCCTAACTACACTGTGTAAATGATCCTCACCCCATTACATCTTTATGGATCCTGTCACTATCTGAAATTATGCTGTTTAATTATATGTTTATCTGTTCATTGTGTGTCTCACCGCCACTCACTCCCTTACATTCCATGAGGACAGAGATCTTATTTTCGTCATTCCTTTTTGGCATATAATAGGTGCTCAAATAATTTGTTGGAAGAAATGAATTGACCTTAGAAGAAATGTCCAATTTCTCTTCCATGATCTGCCTGATCTGGCCTTTTCCTGGAACTCCCTTCCTATAACTCTTCACAGAGTTCTCTCCTTCTTATTTTTGGGACAGCTTTTGTAAACATCGTATTTAAGTATCACTTATATTTTGCATCCTAGCAATCTATTCATTTCTTTCTTAGTATATATTATGTTTTATTTACTCATTTGTTGACCTGTTTATAAGTATTTTATATATTCATTTATGTGCATGTCTGTATTATTTTTTTCCTCTCAGAATGCAAGTTTCATGGGAGTGGGACTTTTATCTCTTCTGCTCATTGCCGTGTCCTTAATTTTCAAGGAATTAAAAATTTTCTGGAGAAGACATGTTGACAAAGAAATAATTAAAATTCAATGAACGTAAAACATAATAATTATACCCTGGTTGTAGGGATAAGTAGAGGAGACAGCAATTCACTCTCCAAGGGGAGGATCACTGAAAACATCAGAGAACAAGAAGGAGTGTCTCAGAAGGAGAATTTAAGAACATCTTCCAACTGGCTCAAGAAACTAGGTGGATGGTGGCACAGCTAAAAGCCTCAAATCCAACAATGTAAAAGGAAGAATATTTCTCTACTTAATTGGAGAGAAGTGATGAAGAAGAAGTTTAAGAAGACTAATGAGTGGAATAGGCAGTTGAAGAAATGAGAGAGGACATTTGTTGTGTATTTTTGTCAAATAGAGAACTCTTCCTAGATAGACAACAATGCAAACTATTGTATTCTCCAGTCATAACTGTCGAATGAAAATCTGACTGACCATATACTTATGTTTCCTCAATTTGCATTACAGTATTATGTTTTTTTTTTTTTTTA
>NW_004443947.1:15851384-15853748 GCF_000243295.1 Trichechus manatus latirostris | reverse complement strand
TGCAAGCTCTTTAATCTCCAAAATAATTAAGACCTGCAGAATAGCTTCTTGCTAAGTGGGGAAGTAATAGGTCCCCAGGACAATTGGACTGGTCCCTTTCAATTATGGCAGACCTATTTCCTTTGTGAAAATGCCAAGCTAGTCCTGTATGTATCTAAATGAGTATATAGCCAGGGATTTGATTGTAAATCTCATAACAATAACTTCAAAATAAATCTATAGCAATGACACAAATAGACATATGCACACCTATAATTGTTGCTGCATAGGTCACAATAGCAAAAAGATGGAAACAATCTAAGTGTCCATCAGCAGATGAATGGAGAAAGAAATTATGGTAGATACCTACAATGGAATACTACCCAACTATAAAGAGTAATGATGAGTGTTCAAAACATAACATGGATGAACCTGGAGGATATTAAGCTGAGTGAAATAAGAAAATCACAAAGGGACAAATACTGTATGAACTCACATTTAGAAAAAGGCGAGCATAGGTATACATACAGAAAGCAATGTTCTTTGTTGGTTACCAGGAATGGTGGGGAGGAAGGGGAAATCACTTTCTAGATAGTAGACATTTATTATTTTTGGTGATGGGAAAGGCAATACTGAATATGGGTGGAGTCTACACAACTGGACCAAGATAAATGATGACACTAAGAAGTACATGAGAATAAGTGACCTTTTTGGTAAATGCTATAATGGCACCTAACAACAACAACAATAACATACAATTCTGCAACAAGCAATAACAACCAAAAAGTATGTATGTGGTTACATAGGCGGATATGTATAGGAAGGCATATGTAAGTATATGAGTGTGCATGTATAGTTGTATCTGTAGGCATATGTATATACATGTTTGTGTGTGTTGCATATATATTTATATATTTAATAAAGCACCTAAGGGGCACAGAAACGGATACTTCTTAGACATAACCAAACACCTCACAGGATTGTTTTACTAAGTTTGAAGGTTTAGGACCATAGTCTTTTGGAACAGCTCAGTCAATTGGCATAACGTAGTTCATAAAGTTTATGTTCTGCATCCTAGTTTGGCGAGTAGCATCTGGGGTCTTAAAAGCTTATGAGCAGCCATCTAAAATACAACTATTGGTCTCTACTAGTCTGGGCCAAAAGAGAAAGAAGGAAACCAAAGTCTCAAAGAAGAA
The DNA here is from genome assembly GCF_000243295.1 of Trichechus manatus latirostris. Taxonomy (NCBI): domain Eukaryota; kingdom Metazoa; phylum Chordata; class Mammalia; order Sirenia; family Trichechidae; genus Trichechus; species Trichechus manatus. The sequence goes on along the minus strand of NW_004443947.1, from coordinate 15,852,573 downwards.
ACTACTCTACAAGACTAATAGACCACACGAACCACTGCCTCATCTATACTGAGACCAGAAGAACTAGATGGTACCCAGCTAAGACTACTGATTTTTCTGACCAGGGCACTATAGATGGTCCCCAAAAGAATGGGAGAAAAATGTAGAACAAAACTTAAATTCTTAAAAAATGCCAGACTTACTTGATCAGTAGAGACTAGAGGAAACCCAGGACTGTCTCTCTGAGATAATTTTAGCTCTTTCATGAACCAATTATTTTCTACTTTGAGTATTTTGTTGATACCATGTGTTTTCATTTGTGGAAGCATGCTAAATTATTGAGTGTGTCTGAATTTTTAGTAGGTCATATGGATTTTTTTTTTTGCCTCCTCCCACAAAACTATCCTAGGTGTTTAGTGGTACATATGAAGTACCACTGTTTATACCTCAGAGTCCCCACCGGGGCCTATTGGTACATATGTGCAACAAATAACAATTTTCAAAATTTCTATTTTTCCTACCAAAACTTCAGACACCTCATACAATAACCTGTAAAAACTAATTTTCAGCACACGCCATTTCTTTGTTTTCAAACATCATGAAGGCCCCTGCCTTGTGGAAGCATGCAACATCAGTGGTGCAACAACTTTCCAATAAAGCTTCAGAGGCAGAAAAATACTTGGTCCCTAGAGGTACCCATAAGCATGAAAGGGCTGGAACTGAAACCATTCTCAGATGTCACCTTTCAATTAAATAACAGACTGGCCCATAAAATAAACAGTATCACCCATGAGTACTGTGCTCTTTTGAAAAATCATATAAACAAGACCTAAAGCAAAGATGAGAAGGTAAGGGGAGGAGGGGTAGGGAAGCTAGATTAATTGAAATGGAACAGGCAGAATGGAAATAATGAGAATGTTGAGACATTGTGAAAAATATAACCAATGCCAGGGAGACGCTTCCCTCCCAGACACTCAGGGGCAGCTGTCAGCCCCCTGCCTTGCTCAGTCTGTGTCCCCCTACTGCAGCCAGCTACCTGTGCCTACACCAATCACCCATGCCAGTCTAGGACTGTAGATGAGAGCCTGCACCACACACTTGGAGACCGACTACCTGGACACCTGAGCTGAATCCGTGCAAGAAAAATAAACAGAATCCTGTGCTCACATACTTAGTAACAGATCTAACCACCTGGTGACAGGATGTTAGC
>NW_004443947.1:15848339-15850337 GCF_000243295.1 Trichechus manatus latirostris | reverse complement strand
AAAATTATAAGAAATACTAAAGGCAGTCCTCTGGTTAGAAAATCAGTAACATCAGATAATAACCCAAGAGTAGAACACAGGAGACAACAACGAGATACCAACCCAGTTAGGGAAGTCACAAAAATAAACCAAAGCTAAAACACTGAAAATAGAGAGAGATACCAATATGTAAACGATGAGAACATTAAAACAAAAAAGAGGGACTAAAAAATGTAGGCATAGATTTTTCATAAGAAGAGGAAGTTAAGGCAATATAAAGTAATAAAAGACTGGTTTAAACTTAGAAAAATAGAGGTAAATATTAAGGTAAGCACAAATGAAACTAACCATCCTACACATCAAAATAAAAAAAAGAAAACTATAAAGACTTAGCAAATACAAAATCAACAACAATGAAAAACATAAAGAAAAATATAACCAATGCCACTGAGTAATATATATAGAAATTATTAATGGAAATCTAATCTGCTGTGTAAGCTTTCACCATAAATTACACACAAAAAAGTAAATCTAAAAGCAAAATGGGCAGTTTGTAAAAAACCATAACTGAAAAACAGATTTACACACAAATAGACAATAGTAGTTTCTTAATTTACTATAATTGAAAATAAGTTACTTACGTCATATACATATGATTAGAAAGTTTTTTATATGTTAATAAATATGTCAAATTGAGCTATTTTCTGAGTTATTCAAACCATTCATGTAGAATGAGATGAAATATTCAAACTGATATGTTTACAGTTTACTCATATTTTTATAATTTTGAGTGCTAAAGGTTAGTCACCCTACAAAGTCATATAAGATTATCAAAGTGTTCATGATTCTTACTTAGTTTCCTAGGTATGTTGATAGGTATATTTTATTTTGTGTGTTATCTTTCCTTAAATGGCATTGTTTTACACTGAACTTATGGTACAGGAATACACAAGCAGATCAATGAAACAGTACAGATAGTTCAGAAACAGTAATGGGAATATTTGTAAATTTTATATATATTTGGCATTTCAAAGCAGTGGAACAAATTTGGAATAGTAAGTTTTTTGGCATTGTTTGGAAAAAAAAGTTTGCCATTTTACATCACAAACATATACTAGATGAATTAGGATCATTTTAATGAACAGGTGACATTTATTGAGCCCTTACTAAGCAAAACAAATTGTTTCAGTTATGCAATTTTTTCAACAACTTTATAACATGGGTACTGTTATTATCCCTACATTGTCAAAGAAGAAACTGAGACAGGAATGATTAACTAAACTTGTTAACATTACAATTTTGAACAGTCTCTCTACAGAGATTCTCAGTTGTTTTAAAATTAAATGTGCTTTTTTTTTTTTGATGGAGGAGGTGAGGTAAATGCACGTGTCTTTTCAAGCAGCAATACAATCTTTAGGAAACTCTAGAAATAAACTTACAACTATGCAGTGCATGAGGATGCTTATGAATATATTGCTTTTAGAGTGAAAAATTGAAAACAACCTACATTTCTTCCTATCAACTAGAAAAATTATGGTAACTCCAAATTATGAAAATCTCTAGAGCTGTTTGGGAGAATGAGGATAATCTACTAGATTGATAAAGATGGATAACCAAGATATATATTTTGAGTAAACAAAAACAAATTGTAAAACAATATGTATGTAATATCATATATTGAACAAATGCATAAAATACAAATGTATATAGATATCTATTTTATTGTTGTTTTGTTGTTAGATGCTGATGAGTCTGTTATGACTCACAGCAACCCTGTGTACAACAAAATGAAACACTGCCTGGTCCTGTGCCATCCTCACAATCATTGCTGTGTTTGAGCCCATTGTTGCAGTCACTGTGTCAATTCATCTTGTTGAATGTCTTCCTCTTTTTCACTGACCCTCTACTTTACCAAGCATGATGATATATTTTACAGAAATATATAATGCAAATGCATTATGCAAAAATGATCTGGAATGATACATGTTGCTGTTAGTTACCATCAGTTGATTCCAATTC
>NW_004443947.1:15845446-15847708 GCF_000243295.1 Trichechus manatus latirostris | reverse complement strand
ATATGAGAAATGGGAGTTGGGGGAAATGATGGTGATTCCCACTTTTAAAAATTACTCTTCTATATTACTTGATAATTTCTCTTTAATTAGGCCATTACTCATTTTAAAATTTAAAAAGTAAAGCCCTTTGTTTGAAGTATTGAGGAAAAAAATATATATTGACCCCTACCTTTGTTTTTGAATTTTACAAATAAATATTTTACAAATATATTCATTGTCTAAGTAACTTTGAGAGACTGCATATATATGTTTCACATTATTAAAGTGATTCCATGATATGCAACGGTCAATCTCATAATGTTCTCTTCTACTGGGACTTTCCATCAATATTAATACTAAAAATGAATTTAGTTCTGAAATATTCACACTTTTTTCTTATCCTAGATCAAATAGGTAACAATAATGAATTAGGAAATTATAAGCTTGTGCTCAAATTCCATCACTATGTGACAGCAAATAAGGCATGCTGCATCTCCCCATCTCCAAGATCAGTAATATAATGCGGCAAATTCCCATTTTAATCAAATTGCATTTAAAAGAAGATATCAATTTCTATGGTATAAAAGTGCTTGCGGTGATTTGTAACATAAAATTTGCATAACTCCCAGCAATTCTCAGTGCCTCAGCAAATATTTGCATCTGACAATATGCCTGAAAACCCATTATGCTTTCATTGGGCAGTATTTATATTTTGTGATTAGAAATATCTTTAATATCAAATGGACCAAATTACAATTCCTCTTCTGACTCTTTATTTTTCATGTTGCAGAGTCTCCTTTTCCTCATCAGTGAAATAGTGCTAATGCTATTGTCTTATGAAGTTGTTTTAGGAATTAAACCAAGTTACATGTGATGATGTTAGTTCAAATTCAATATAAAAACCCGAGGCCAAATCTGTCACCATTGAGTCAACTCTGACTCACGACAACTCTACTGGGCAGAGTAGAACTGTCCCATAGGTTTTCTAAGGGTGTAATCTTTACAGAAGCAGACTGCTATATTTTTCTCCCACAGAGTGGCTTGTGGATTTGAACCGCTGACCTTTCAGTTAGCAACCGAGCACTTAACCATTGCTCCACCAGGATTCTCTATTAGTTCCCTTCACTATCCCTGTACCAGGTCAAATACTAGTTCCCTTCCTTATCATGAGTACCAGTGCCAGTAATCTTTGAGTCAGTTCTGACTCATGGCAACCCCATGTGTGTCAGAATAGAATCATGCTCTGTAGTGTTTTCAGTGGTTGATTTTTGAAATAGATCACCAGACATTTCCGGGTGGATTAAAAATTCCAATCATTCAGTTAGCAGCCAAATACATTAACAATTTGCACCACCCATGCCCCCTTGAAAAGAAACTCAGATAGGAAATCTGCATCAATTTCCTTCATCTGAGTACAAATATTTTATTCAGTCTCCTACCCTGATTCATTATATTCTAGAACTCACACATTTTCATAACCAAACATCACGCAAGATTCCAAAGGGGAACATAAAACTGATTAGCTATAGTAGTATAAGACAATATTGTAGGATTTGAGTCAAAGATCTTCAGTTCTAATCTTGGCTTTGATACTTACTTCTGTCTGGCTGAAGGCAGATTAACAACACTGATCCTCAGTTTTCTCCTTTTCAAAATAGATACGAAAGCAACTATCCCACTTAACTAATAGGTAAGTGGTACAATCTATTGTTTAAGAACATAGATTCATCCTAGAACTGAATTACCTGAGCTCAAACCCTGGCATCTCCAATTCCTGGCTGTGAGAGCTTGAGTAAATGCGTTAAACTCTCTGTACCTGAATTTCCTCCTTTGTTAAACAAAGATAATAATTTTACCTTCCTCATACATATTATTGTGAGGATTAAATAAGATAATATGCAGAAAGCATTTATTGTAATGTGCATTAAGCAATTATCGCTATGTGCTTGCTTTTCTAAAATTATTATCAGACTGTTTTGAGGATTAAATGAGATAGACAATATTCATAATAGTATAATTATGATGCAAAGAATATAATAGGATTATTAATTCTGGATGCCATTCTTATTATTGTATACCCTTTCTCATAAACATATCAGTTCACTTGGAGCCCAGAAGATTAACCAACTCATGGTGGTATAAATGGTTAATGTGTTCAGCTGCTAACCAAAAGGTTGGAGGATTGAGTCTACCCAGAGGCACCTTGGTAGAAGGTGATCTACTTCCAAAAAATTAGCCATTGAAATCCTATGGAGCACAGTTGTACTCTGACAAACATGGGGC
>NW_004443947.1:15841975-15843325 GCF_000243295.1 Trichechus manatus latirostris | reverse complement strand
CTATCCAAAAGTTGAAGCAAAATGCAGACACAAATGAGGAAAAAACAGACAAATTAATGGAAAAGGCAGATAAATTCATGGAAAATACAGACCAAAAAATGGAAGAATTCAGGAAAACATTACAGGAACAAAATGCTAAAATAAATTCACAACTAGAAATCGTATAAAAACAAGAATTAGAAATCCAAAAGGTAACAACAAGATTTCAGAAATGGACAGCGTCATAGAAGGGCTGAGGAGTAGATTTGAAACGCTGGAAGATAGAATCAGCAAAATTGAAGACAAACACTTGGGTACAATTCTGTGTTTGGAAAAATCAGAAAAAAGAACCAAGAGAAATGAAGAAACCTGGAAAATTATGTGGGATACAATCAAAACCAAAAATTTTCAAGTGATCTGGAGTTCCAGAACAGGGGGAGCAAACAGAAAACACAGACAGGCTCATTGAAGAACTGCTAACAGAAAACATCCCCAATATCATGAAAGATGAAAGGCTGACCATCCAAGAAGGTCAATGAACCCAATATAGGATAGACCCAAAAAGAAAATCACCAAAGCATATCATAATCACACTGGCTACAACCAAGGACAAAGAATCCTGACAGCAGCTCGAGAAAAAACAAAAAGTCACATACAGAGGAGAAATAATACTACTAAGCTCAGATTATTTGGCAGAAACCATGCAGGCGAGAAGGCAATGGGATAACATATATAAAACCTTGAAAGAGAAAAATTGCCAGCCAAGAATAATATATCCTGCAAAACTCTCTTTCAGATATGATGGTGAAATTAGGACATTTCCAGATAAACAGAAATTAATTGACTATGTAAAAATCAAACCAAACTTACAAGAATTACTAAAGGTAGTCCCTCGATCTGAGAACAAACAACATCATACCACAGGCTGAATCTAGGATGAAGGATCATACCAGCCAGATACAAACCTAGGAAATGAACTCTCAAGGAGTATTCAAAACCAAAAGAATTACAACAGGGAACCCGAGAGGTTAATGACAACAACATCAGAACAATAAAAGAAAGAATAAATGGTGTAGGTATAGAACCTTCTAATGGAGACGAAGGCAAGGCAATACCGAGTAATAATAGATGGGTTCAAACATAGGAAGATAAGGGTAAATTTCAAGGTAAACACAAAGAAAGTTAACAAATCTACTCATCAAAATAAAGAAGAAAAACATAAATTCTCATTTAAAACAAAACCTACAAAGACAAAAGAAATGGAAAAAAAAAACCCTACAAACTAAAGGAGTTCAGCACAGCAGAGTAAGAGGAACAAAGAGAACGTCAGCACCACAAAAAAAGGCACTACAGAATGACAGCAATAAACTC
>NW_004443947.1:15812897-15838218 GCF_000243295.1 Trichechus manatus latirostris | reverse complement strand
GTAAAAAAGAAATTCTGTATGGGAGACTAACTTGAAATGTAAACTTCATTTAATTACAATAAAATAAACAAAAAACAATATGTGTACTGCTTAACGAGAAACTCTTCTGCAAACCTTCATGTAAAGTACAATTTAAAAATATTAGTAAATCTAAACTATCTAAGATGAAGTGCAACGTAAGAATGGCGTGGTGGCAGCATCTGACATCTTCTAACTTCACAAGGGGGAAAGAGAATTAGGATTAACGGCCCAAGGCTGATTCCTATGAGGCAGAGGTCAGACATGCTTCCTCCCTCAGCCATCTTTTCTAATTCTGACACCAACCATCCCTCCAATGGCACTCTCTCTGCTTCTCTTCTGCGTTCGATAATTCATTGCAATGGCTACATAGAACTCACAGACGATACTCAGGATTATGGAGTTTATTTGGGAAGTAACAGGTTACAATTCAGGTTGAGGAATGCTCAGGATACAGTTCTATCATCTGGACAGCCTCTTCCCAACTGTGCCAGCAGGCATGCCTCTCTGGCCATCTGCCTCTGTCCAGCTCAGGCAAGTGTTACAAAGCTCTTTTAGCTCTGCAGATAAGTACCGAGAGGCACCCCACTCTGCTAGTAAGCCTCACCCCGAATGTGCTTAGCTCTAGCTCCCTGGATCTACAAACCTAGCTCCACCAAGTGCCCGCAGGCACCGTACTCCTTCAGCAAGCCTCCTGCCCAAAGGCACTCAGCTTTCTTGCTCCATGGGCAGGAAGCCCACTGTGCCATCTCCTGCCGGTCTCTCCTGCTGCTGTTTCTCTGCCACTGCTTCTTACCATCTTCAGTATTACAGCTCCCTCTCTCTTGGTCTTCTAGTTCCAGGAGCTTCTTAGCACAGGGATCCCTGGTCCAAAGGATGCACACTGCTCTTGCCTCTTCTTCCTTGGTGGTGTTGAGAGACTCTCTTCCTACCTCTGGGATGGCTCATTGTAAGCTTAGCGGGATGGCAAAACTGACCAATGCCCTTGGTGGGCCACAATTACCTTATCTTCACAGTCCCACCGAATCGTTTTGGTGCAAGTTATAAGACCATGACGAGAAAGGACACACAAAAGCAATCCATTGCACAGAATATGATCAGTTAGACAAAGACATACATGCATAAACAGAATCTTAAGTTTTTTATCATTTTTCTAAATTACAGAGAAGCCATTTAATCTTTATTAAAATTTAAACTTTTAAGGCAAAGAGAAAACAATGTGATCATAACTCTGACCTTTCTGGCATAGAGATACTCTAATCTGCAATTCAGCTAGCCAGCATAATTTTTACTTATTTTTTTATAAACCTGTTTACTTGTGAGTTTACATGCCTGGCATGGTCCTAATTGTAACTGATATTACACAAATAAATTAGCTAAATATGATAATGAACCAAATTATTATAAATCAGAGGATTATGCATGACTTTAACACTGACTCCCAAAGTAAAACAATAAAACCATATTCTTAAAACTCAATTCTAAGTAGAGTTGAAGATATTGATACTAAAACTACTCCTCAAGTCAGCTCTTTTTTTAAGAATTCAAGCACTTAGAGAAATATTCTGATTCCCTATAACTAGCACTTGCTGTTATGCTATGTTACAGTCTTTCAATAATTTTTGAACTCTAACTTGAAGAAGTTTTTAGAAGTAGAATTCAAGTAGACAGGAGAAAGTAAATTTTTGTAGAATTAATGATGCTATTATTTTCCGCCTTGATGTAAGAGAAAGCAATGAAAACAATATTGTTGTTTTAAGGTGCTGTCAAGTTAGTTCCGACTCATAGTGACCCTGTGTACAACAGAATGAAACAATGCCCAGTCCTGCACCATCCTCACAACATTGCTATGCTTGGGCCCATTTTGCATCAATTGTGTCAGTCCATCTCATTGAGGATCTTCCTCTCTTTTGCTGACTCTCTACTTTACCAAGCATGATGTCCTTCTCCAGAGACTGATAACATGTCCTGATAATATGTCCAAAATAAGGAGCATTCTGGCTGTACTTCTGCCAAGACAGATTTGTTCATTCTTCTGGTAGCCCTGTTTTCATCTCTGCCAGATAAAAACAATATCTGCTATCTATTCTCACTAAACCTTAGAATGTTGATGTTTTCATCATCCACAGAGCCCTTGACTCTTTGTGCCTCTATGATGACAATAAAAAAAAACAAAACTGTTACCGTCAAGTTGATTCCGACTATGACCACCCCATGCCTTACAGAGTAGAACTGCTCCACAGAGTTTTTTTGTAGGGTCGCCATGAGTTGGAATCCACTCCATAGCAAGGGGTTTGGTTTGGTTTGGAAAATTTCTGGAAGCAGTTCACCAGGCCTTTTTCCCATGAGGCACTTTCGAGCCACCAACCTTGAGGTTGGTAGACAAGGGCAAGCCATCTGCGCCACCAAGGGAGACAAGGTGACAATAGAACAATACAAATTATTGTTCAACATTAAGGATCATCTTATCAGATTTCTGATTTTCCAGGCTCATTTGTTTTTTATCTCACCATACTGAGGCAGAACTATAGCTCTTGCACAGTGTGCCTTTCTCCCTAGCATTACCCAAATGTTATTTCATGAAACTGTTTCGCAAGGAACTCAGACATAGTGTATGTGGTGAAATAAGGTATGAAAACACTGTATACTGCATTCCAGTTTTATACAGTAATACTTGAAACGTCTGGGAGGTAATATAAAGGACACTAATTATTGTTTAGCAATATTATCCACTTTATTACAATAGGATTTTTTTGTCAATATTCTGTAAGCTTTATTGGACCGCCCACTGGAAAATACTCCTTTACCTGTTATATTTTACTATGATATGTACCTATTTCTTTTGATCTATGCCAGCATTATATGTTTTCAGTGCTTCACCTTATTCATTAGTTTCATCTCTGAAATCATTTATAAGTTACATTCATTCAGTGACCTCAAAAAATATTTATTGAGTGACTAATGCGTGTCAGGCACCCTTCTAGGCACTAAGCATACACCAGTGATAAGCTTTAAAAATCCCTTCTCCTGTGAATTTACCTTCCTGCTACGAGCAGGCCAATAATAAACAAACTAATAATGAAATATACAATACGTTAGATGATAATAATAGCCATGAGAAAATGTAAAGTTACAAAAGGGATAGGAAGCATGGAGTTGGTTGCAATTTTAGATGGATTGGTTGACACTGAAGATGATGAAAAGGTGAAAGGTTGAGTCATGTTGAGTGTCTGAGAGATGAGTATCTGGGGCAGAGGGAACACAAAGTACAGATGCACAGAGCTAGGCATGTGCCTGGTGCATTTAAAGACCAGCAAGGAGGCCAGAAAACTTAAAAGGAAAGGGCAAAGGATAAGAAAAGCAGAACACAAGGTCAAATATATAACAGAGGACCATATCTTTAAGGATCTTATGTTGCTGTTAGTTGTCAAGTCTATTCCAACTCATGGCAACCCCATGTGTGCAGAGTAGAACTGCTCCATAGGGTTTTCAAGGCTGTGACCTTTGGGAAGCAGATACTCTGGACTATCTTCCAAGGTGCCTCTGGGTGAGTTTGAACTGCCAACCTTTTGGCTAATGGTGGAGTGCTTAACAATTTGCAACATCCAGGGACTTTTGTAGATCATTGTAAGCATGTACGTTTTTACTCTAGGTTAATTGAAAACCACCAGAGGGTTGTGAATGGAAGAGCGAGATGATCTGACTTATATTCTAACAGAATCATTCTGACTGCTGTACTGGGAATAGATAGAAGGAGCAGGGCAAGAGCAATAGCAGAGAGACCACTTAGGATGCTGCTACACTAATTAATGTGAGAGAGGATGGTGGTTTGGGCCAGCTTGTAACGGTGTAGATCATGGGGCATGGTTAGATTCTGGATATATTCTGAGGGTAGATTTAACAGGATTTCCTAACAAAAGAATGACTTGAAACTTTGGTGCCTTAACTAATTAGAAAGAGGCAACTGTAGTTCTCTAGGTTGTGGACCACATTTTGATAGAGAAGATGAGGATCTCAGTTTTTAACAAGTAAAGTTTGACAGGATAATATTGGATAGACAGTTGAATATAAAGTCTGTAGCTCACCAGAGCTATCCAGGTTGGGACTCTTCAGTATAGTGATGATATTTAAAGCAACAATATTGTAAAGTGCTAATAAAGGGAAGAGGTATAAGGACAAAATTATTCCAATATTAAAAGGTCCAAAATAGAAGGGAAACCAGCAAAGAAGATAGAGAAAGAAAAGCCAATACGGCAAGTTGAAATCCAGGAGAGTAGAGGCTCCTGGAAGCCAAGTGAATAAAGTATTTCACAGAAGAAGGACTGATCAAACTTCTGATATTTTAATTTATTATATTTTTTGTTATTGCCCTTTATGTTTTCAACAATCTTTTCCCATTCCCTCTATTTTTATTCATAGCATCTTACTGGGTACATTAACTACAGTCATACCTTAATTAATAATTTAGATGAATATAATCGAGGGCCTGATATATGTGACATGTTAACATCTATGCATTATACATAATATGTTAAGGCTAATACCCTTAAGTATCTCATTTTCTATCTAAATGACAGATGCTTTACCTTTATAATACATTATAATAAGTGTTGTCAGAGAGATTCAGAACCCCAATTTTGCATAGGAGTATAGAAGAGGAAGGAGAAAGAAAGCATGACAAAGAATCACCAAAAATGAAATGTTGCTGCTGAGTCTTAAAAAATATTATGAGATTTTCAAGAAAAGAAGGAGGATTAGAGCGATTACAGGTAGAGCGAAAGGAGCATACACAATGGCTTTTCGTGGTATGAGAGGCATATCAAATTTTGGGACCAGTAGTTACCTTGATATGGCTAGGGCTCAGGGAGGCTGAGAGAGATGAATTCAAAAGGTAAGCAGGAGTCATAGAATGAGGGACCTCATGTACATGCTAAAGAGTTTTCAAAAATTTTTATAAGTGATAAGAATTATTGAAGGATTTTAAGTAATACAAGTGTGTGTTTAAGAAAAACGGTTAAGCACTCGGCTGCTAATTGAAAGGTTGGTGATTCAAACCCACCCAAAGGTTCCGTGGAAGGAAGAACTGGCAATCTACTCCTGTGTAGATTACAGTCTAGAAAACCCTATGGGGAAGTTGTACTCTGTCACACAGGGTCGCTATGAGTCAAAAATCAACTTGACCACATCTAACAACAACACCACCTCTTTGGAGGATGAATTGGTTATAATTAAGACCAGTGAGTAAGTTACTACAATAGTTCAGATAGGAATTTCTGGGATATTAAATGCAAGCAACACTTCCTATCTGTCAGTTTGTCATACTGTGTTGGCCTGTGTGTTGCTGAGATGCATTCCGACTCATGGTAACCCCATGTATGCAGAGTAGAACGGCTTCATACCGTTTTCAGGGTTGTGACCTTTCAGAAGCAGGTTGCTAGGCCTGACTTCCGAGGTGCCTCTGGGTGGATTAGAACCACCAAACTTTCAGCTAGTAGTTGGTTGCTTAAATGTTTGCACCAGCGCTGGACAGAAATACACACAGGAATTCTTATGTGTATTCATTATTGCAGAAAACTTTTCATAGAATTTGACAATGTAAGTCTAAAATTTATATGGAAATGCAAAGATGCTAAGATGGCAAGAAAAAAAAAAGCCAAAGAAGTTTGAAATTAGAGAAGTCATTGTTGCTTGAGAAATTGATAATTTAATTGCACTTTTCACTATTGATACTATTTGTAAATAAATATTAAATAACTTTATTGGTATATATTTGCTGATAATCACATGGTAGTTGGATGTGATTTATGAGATTATTTCAAGCTTAACAACCTTTGAAAAGTCTTAATCACCACCGTTGCAAGAATTTAGACTACCGAAGCCTTGGAAAGTTTTGTTACATTGGGATATTACTCAAAAATACATTTAAAATTTTTTGAAAACTGAGTTACTGCAAGTGAATTCTGTATGATGTGTTGCTTTTGAATTAGCAGTTTGAATAATTCTTTTCTTGTTAATTAGAGTCTATATGAGATAAGGAGCACTGCTGGTGCAGTGGTTAAGAGCTCTGTTGCTGACCAAAAGATTAGCAGTTGAAATCCATCAGCCGCTCCTTGAAAACCCTATTGGACAGTTCTATTCCGTCCTATAGGGTTGCTATGTGTTGAAACTGAATTAATGGCAATGAGTTTGGGTTTTTTGGTTTTTATATGAGGTAAAGTTAAAATGTCATAATTATTATTATTTTTTTTGATATTTTATTGTACTTCAGGTGAAGGCTTACAGAACAAATAGTTTCTCATGTAACAGTAGCACACATGCTGTTTTATGACATTGGTTAACAACCCCACAACATTTTAACCCTCTAAATTCTCAACCTTTTTTTTTTTGGTGAAAATACACATAGCCAAAGATACACCATTTCAAAAATTTTTACATACACATTTAAGTGAAAATGTCATAATTATTATTTTGTAAATTTCTTTTAAAATTCTTCAGAACTCACGTTACATGTAAAAGAAAGCATGCCTAAAACAACCAGTAACATAATGTGAAGTTATATAAAATACAAGGAAATCATTTTTTTGAGAACTAGCTGTTCTTCACTCCATCCTTCTGACCCCACACCCCAGCTACCAACATGAACGAGTGGCCATTTGTCCCTACAAACCTCCTTTAAATTCTCATCTATTACCACTGTCCAATAGAATTTTCTGAGATGATAGAAATATTCTCTTCTGTGTTGTCCAATACAAGGGCCACTGCCCACTTGTGGTTATTGGGTACGTGAAAAGTGTTAGTGTGATATTTTAAGTTTTGTTAAATGTCAGTTGCTTTTAATTCAAATAGCAGCACTTTGCTAAAGGCTACTAATGATTAATGTTAAAATTTTTGAGTGCTTATATATCAGGCACTGTTATAAGAAGTTTATATGTACGAACTCGTTTAATTCTTACAATAAATATATCAGATAGGAGCTTTTACTATCTCCATTTTAGAGATGAAGAAACAGATATGAGAGGTTACGAAGCTGACTTAATAACAAAATCAATAACAAATTGTATGTTATTTATCCAGCACTTACTAGTACCAGTCACTGTGCTAAGTGACTAGTACTAGTCATTAGTCTAGAACTAGACACTTAAACTGGTCCTAGTCAGTAGTCACAACCACACAGTAGGGTATGTTATTATCCCGCTTTCAGATGAAAAGGAAAACAAAACAAAATGAAAATAACCAGGCTTGAAAGCGGTTAGGTGAGTTGATCAAGGTCACGGTCAGAAAGTGATGGGACCCAAATAGGAGAGCAGCTTCTCTGACCTCATAACTCACTTTCTTCAGTTGCCAAATAGTAGTTCTTTCTGATAAGTAGTAAAAAGAGAGTACATATTCTGGATGAATCTAAACAACCGTGGACACATTTTCTTGGATTTCTCTTTATCATTTTCCCACCTCCTGCAACAATGAAAAGCACTTTGAATTTAAGAAACCACCCCCCGCCCTGGCCCTGCTCTCCATTTTCCTTCCCACCGACAGAGAAAATCCTGTCTCTTATTAAATTTGCCAAATAATCTTCATATTCTAAAGAGTGTCTCCATTTATACAAGAACAAAATAGTAGAAGAATGGTAGAAAGTCTATTTGGAATTTGTTAATAAGTAACTCCAGTGTCCCTGGGTGGTACAAATGGTTATTATGATTGGCTGCTAACCAGAAGGTTGCAGGTTTGAGTCCAACCGGAGGCCCCTTGGATAAAAGGCATAGTGATCTACTTCTGAAAAATCAGTCCCTGAAAACCCGATAGAGTACAGTTCTATTCTGACACACATGGGGTTACCATGAACTGGAATCGACTCAAAGGCAAATGGTGGTGATGATAGTGGTGACTTTGATCAGAGCTCACCTGTTAGAGCCCTTGTATCTATGAGTGTGGCTTTGCCTAACCTGCTTCTCCTTTGTTTATCGCTACATTTGCCTTTGGCTAAAACAGGAGATGAGTTTTACTTCTAGAACAATTGCTTCTACTTTGCACTGAAAAACGGAATTGTTTCATAATCTTTCTGTAGGAAATTTGGCTATGTCACTCCACTGACATTTTCAGTCTCCTAAGTGTTATTCAAATCATAACTTTTGGCAGAGCTGTGTGTTATAGACTTGATATTTTAATATGAGGTTTTCTTTAATAACTTAATAGATGACATTTTACAAGCTAAAAAAAATGATTTTTTTGCCTTCACACACTAATCTTGAATCACAAAAAAATCTGTGATTATACCAATTAAATCTAAATGCATTGCCTTAAAAACACAATATACTGTGATTTGTTGTCATAATTCTGAAATTCAGTGAGCTCAAGTCATGATTTATTAGAGCTGAACTCTTCTCATATCTGACTTAACTTTTTTTTTTTTTTATTTGATTGATTGGCCATATTGTTATTTAGGCTCTGACAGAGCATGGAGAAATAATGTGCATGAGACATTAATCAGGAAATTATGCATTGCTTTCACAACTGGACTTTACTCTGTAATATTGTATTAGCTCTTAACATGCAAATTATTTTAGGTAATTGCCTCATTTTTCAGTGGCCATTTGATGGATACAAGTTTCATGCAGATTCTTCTGTGTAATTTAAAATCTTGCAGTGGTTTGTGTCTTTTCTTGCTCATAAAAATCCCAGTTTGAATTGTCATACATCAGACCCATGAGGCTAGTTGTAGAAAATCCTAGTTGTAGAAGCTCATTTTCTCAGTTGCTTTTAACCCTAATTGAAGCTGGAAATTTGAGCAAGAGTTACAAAAGAAAAAAGCGTCGTTTCCACATCTAAAACTGTGTCTACGATTTGTGTTTTTGAATCACTGAAGTAAAAGCTGAGATACTTTCTAGCCCCATGGGTAGACCAAGATGCATAATTAAAGTAGGTTTTGCTGTCTTTCTACCCAGTACAACTTGCAAACTTGTTATTTTCTTCTAAGAGAAAAATAAGTGTGTGTGTGTGTGTGTGTGTGTGTGTGTGTGTGTTGCCTCAAACATTCACAGAAAATTCCACTTTAAAAATGCATGTTTGTACTTTACAGGCTCAGTATTAGTTTACCTAATATTGAAAAGAGTATCACTCAAATTAATATTGCAATATGGTAAATAAAAATAAGTAGGCTATTCTTATACATGTCATAATTGTGGTTGTCAAACACATGCAATGTTTTAGCAGCCCTGTGATCCAGAGTTTTATTAGATATATTCATATATGTGAACTGCCCAGAACATTTAGATCATCCTTTCCCTATATTTTTCAATCCAACATGTCATACAATCATGAACA
Organism: Trichechus manatus latirostris; assembly: GCF_000243295.1. Classification (NCBI taxonomy): domain Eukaryota; kingdom Metazoa; phylum Chordata; class Mammalia; order Sirenia; family Trichechidae; genus Trichechus; species Trichechus manatus. Next base: position 15,828,882 of record NW_004443947.1, on the reverse strand, counting down.
TTTGTTGTGATCTTGTCTACTCAGAAGCCTGCTGCTGTAAAATAGCTTCCCCATAAATGTCAAGTAACGTAAAATTGAATGCCTATATTTAAATAGATTGTAACAGAGAATAAAACTCTTGAGATTAAAATGGTTTCATTCAGGGAGGCAGACAATTCTTTCCACAGTGTGCAATTTATGTGTCACGTTATGTAAAATACAATTTTAAAAGTACTTTTTTAAAAAAGCACAAATGAAAAATATCTATTGAATAAAAAATAAAGGAAGCTAGTGTTCTCTTCGCAGGTCTAGTTGAAAATGTGAAATATAATGACAAGGTACAAACTTCTATTTTCTAAACATTGCTGTAACTCGATCTGCTTCTTGCTAATTCCTGTGGGGGTTATTCCAGAGATTTAAACTATCAAAACAAAATTTGTACTCACAACCTAACCTTTCTTCATTTCAGACAAAACAAAGGAATTAGAGAATTTTGACATGCTATTAAATGAAGCGTAAGAGAAAATTGCTTTTCCATTTACAGGTATGCATTTGTCACCTTATCAAGGAACACCCAGAGATATCATGCTTACAATTGGCTCACCAGCACAAAGACTGTATCTTGTCTCTTGAGATAATAGCTACTGACATTCTTTCACTCACTAAATATTAAAATGGATGTGTAATATTAGATGTCTGATAAATAGTCCCCCCTCCCCCCCACCCCAAGGAAGAGATATTTTGGACGAGAAAATATTCAGCAGTCTCTACTGTGATTTGCAGGTAGGAAAGATAGAAAGTTGAAAGCCCAATTAGATTGCCAAATGTTTTATGCACGAGGGAAAAACAATTTCATTTGTAAGGGGAGGGGAACAAGTGGATTCCGAAAGAGGAGTCACATTTGAGAGTGTCAATACTCTCAAGCCAAAGACCACCAAGATTACCCTTGAGTTAAAAGTTTGGTTTATTCACTTGTTGCAAACAGGGAGATTACATGCAGTAGGGAACAGTGGGTGGAATGTCTATTAAAAGGGTATTAGAAAAGACTTAGGTCCCTGGGTAGCATAAATGGTTAGTGCTCAACTACTAATCTAAAGTTTGGCAGTGTGAATTTACCCAGTTGCACTGCAGAAGAAAGGCCTGGTGATCTGTTTCTATAAAGATTATTGTTGTTGCTAGTTGCCAGTGAGTTGATTCCATGTAAACTCTATGGAGCAATTCTGTTCTGTAACACACAAGTTGGAATCAACTCAATGACATTTGGTTTGGTTTAGCTTAGAAGGGCCTTATAGGGTTGGAGTTTGTGTTAGGTGATTTGGGGGAGGGTTCAAGGAAATGGATGCAATTCAGTGGTTGGGGAATCCTAATAATTCTTACTTAGAAAGCAGAAAGAATAAAGCAAGACTAATGCTCAGCAATCCTCATGTTAGTAAAGATACGGGAATGTTAGTTCATTAAGCTATTTTTGTTGTTTTGATAATCTAGTTTTTGTCCGAGTACAGCCATGATTAGGAAGTGCTGTTGTTGCTGTTATTACTTTTGTTTTTTTGTTTTGTCTGGATTCAACATGGCCATAGAGTGCCCTGTCTGATGTTCAATACAACCCAGCCTAGCTGCCAGTGCCACATCAGCTCTTGGCTGGCAAGGGCTTCTTTTCTCATTCTCAAAAATTTTACAGACAAAGAATTGACATTTTAAAAGGGCTGATTGCATATAAGGTTTACATTTGGAGAAAATGGTAATCAACATTTTAAAAATATATTTGCTGGGCTAATTTTTTACTTATGTCATTTCATTTAATCCAAAGAGTTAGATTATATTATCCACGTCCATCTAACGGATCAGAAACTAGTGGTTAGGATCAATTAGGTACTTTGCCTGGGAACACACAGATAATAGCAGGAAAGGCAGGATTTGATCTGATATTTCAGATTCTGAAGTATATAGTCTTTCTACTTCAGCAGTACATGGATCATATATTTCAAGTAAGAATTGCAAGAGAGTTATGATGTCATGGGCAGAATTTGGCAGTTCAATATGGGAGTTGATTTGGAAGAGAAAAACTCTGGGTTTCTTTTTAAACGTGTTAAGTTTGAAGCTGTGATGGAGTATCATTCATTCATTTATCTGTGATTAACTTCATTTTTAACTTTTTAAATTGTGAAACACAAAAAAGGACAAATAGCAAAAAATGTACAGAACAATAACGTAACACAAAAATGGACACTTTTGTAACCGCCAAAGAGATTATAATACACAGAGTACTCCCAACATCTGAATTTCCCTTCACGTCCCTCTCTGTCAGTCATTACCTGCTTTCACTCTGCTGAAGATAGCTAATATCTTGATGCTTATGGTAATATTTCCATGAATTCTTTATCTTTTACTACCTGAACTTATATCCATACATAGTGTAGTAAATTTTTTCCTTTTTTTTTTTACACCTTATATAAATGAAAATGTAGAGAATGTAGTCTTTTTTATTTAGTTATTCTTGCTCAAAATTATGATTGTGAGATGCACCCATGTTATAGTTGTCTAGTTATAGTTTGTTCAGTTTCATTGCTGTGTGATGTTCCTTTGGATGATTTTTTTTTTTAATTATACTTTTTTTGAGAATTTTAAAATTTATTTTAAAGTCCTCCTGTCAATGAACAAGTGGGTCATATCCAGGTTTTGGCCCTTACAAATATACATTTTTGTATATGTTTCTTGATCTATATAAAGGAAGCATTTCTCTTCAGTATAAACCTAAGAATGAGATTTCTGGATCAGATGACATGCCTATCTTCAAATTTAGTAATTAATATAAACCTGTTTTCCAAAGTGGTTATACAAATTTACAGTTTCTCCACCGGTATATGAAGATGGCCTTTGTTTCAGATTCTTGGTATCATTGTCTTTTAAATGTTGGCCTTTCTAGACTGTGTGTTATAGTAATAGTAGTGTTTTTTCTTACTTTGCATGCCTCTGATTATTAATAAAGTTCAATACCTATTTGCAAGTTCATTGGCCATTTGGATATTGTTTTTTGTGAATTCTCTTGGACATTTTTGGAGGGGTGTCATTTTTTTTTTACTGGTATGTAGGAGTTATTTGTACATTCTGGATTTAAGCCCTTTGGGAATTATTGCAAATATCTTTTCACACACTGTAATTTATTTTTCACTTCTTTGATGACATAGTTTTTATGAATGGAAGTTCTTTATTTTAATCTAGTCAGTTTAATCACACTTTCTTGGATTACTGCTTTGTGGTTCCTCAGTTTAAAAAATTTTACTACCTTGAGATTGTAAAAATATTCTTCTGTTTTGTCATCAAGAAAATCTTGATTATTTTATCTTTCACATTAGAGTATTTAAATTTCTGGAATTAATTTCTGTGTACCCTGGGGGAAACATTTTTTTCTCCTCTCTTTTTTACAGTCAATTGTTACAACACTGTTAAATTGCAAACATTTTTATTATCCACTGTTTTACAGTGTTATTTGACATAAATTAAAGCTCTTGGCACAGTGATTAAGAGCTTGGCTACTAACCAAAAGATCAGCAGCTCAAATCCATCAGCCGCTTCTTGGAAATGCTATGGGGCAGTTCTACTCTGTCCTACAGGATCACTATGAGTCGGAATTGACTCAATGGCAACCAGTTTGTTTGTTTGTTTTATATTGTAGCTCTGTTTTAGGGTTCTCTATTCTATGCCTTTGGAGCCCTGGTGGTGCAGTGGTTAAGAGCTTGGCTGCTAACCAAAAGGTTGGCAGTTCAAATCCACCAGCTGCTCCTTGGAAACCCTATGGGGAAGTTCTACTCTGTCCTATAGGGTTGCTATATGTCGTCTTCGATGCGATGGCAATGGTTTTTTTTTGTTTGTTTGTTTGTTTGTTTTTTCAGTTGGTTTATTCTATACCTTTTGTCAATTGAGTTATTTCTAGTTTTGGACTACTATGAACAAAGCTACTCTGAACATTCTTGTTCAAGTCTTTGTGTGGACTTAAACGTTTTATTTTCTTTTGGATAGACTACTTTCCTTAATTTATTTACTTATGTTTTGTAGTTTTCCTTGAAGAGGCCATGCACATATTTTGTTAACCATTTCATATTTTGGGGACTACTATAAATGGTATATTTTTAATTTTAATTACTATTTGTTTGTTGTTAGTATACAGAAATACATTTTTTCATTACTTTTATTAGGCTATAATTTACATTCAGTAAAATTTATCACATTTACTGTATAGTTCTGCATTTTTGACAAACACACAGCTGTGTAACTATCACCAAAATCATAAAGAACAGTTCCATAACTCCAGAAATTCTCTTGTGCTCTTTTATAGTAAAGCCCTCCATTCAACTCTACTCATTGGAAACCACCTTTCTGCTCTTTGACCCAATAACTTTACTTTTTTTCAAATATTATACGTGTATAAATGGAATCAGAGTGTAGATAGCCTTTTGAGTCTTGCTACTTTCATTTAGAATAATGCATTTGAGATTTACCCATGTTGCTTTGTGTTTCAAAGTAGTTGGATTAATTCGTTCTTTATTAATGTTGAGTAGTATTCCATTGTACGTATATACCACATTGTGTTTATCCATCTACCAATTAAGGACATTTGGATTTTTTATGAATAATCATTTGTTTAGGTAAATATCTAGAAGTAGAACTACTGAGGGTAAATGATAAGTACATCATAAACTTTATAAGAAAATTACAAACTATTTTCCAAAGTGCTTTGTACCATTTTATATTACCACAAGCAATGTACTGAAGTTTGGTTGCTCCATAGTATCACTTACGAATTGGCAGTATTGTTTGTACGTGAGTGAAGTTGATTATTTTTCCACTTTTTGTTTATTTGTTTTAATTTTACCTTTCTAACTTTTTGGTATATAGTGGTATGTAGTGGTTTTAATGGTCATTTTCCATACATCCAGTAATATCAAAGATTATTTTATGTGCTGATTTGTCATCCAAATATAAATATGAAGTGTTCGTTCCAATATTTTGCTATTTTTTTAATTGGGTTATTTGTTTTTGTCGTTGAGTTTTAAGATTTCATCATATATTTTTATACAAGTCCTTTATCAGATATGTTTTTGAAAATGTTTTCTCCTAGATTATGCTTGTCTTTTCATCTTTTTTACAATGTCTTTTGAAGAGTAGTAGTTAATAATTCTGGTCAAGGCCAAATTATAACTATTTTTATGAATAGTGCTTTTGTGATAGTGTCTAAGAAAGCTTTGCCTAACGCACCCTGGGTGGCACAAATGATCAAGTGCTCAACTACCAGCTGACAGGTTGGCAGTTCAAACTCAACCAGAGAAGCCTCAGAAGACAGGTCTGGCAATCTGCTTCCAAAAGGTTGCAGCCTTGAAAACCCTATGAAGCAGTTTTACTCTGCACACATGGGGTCACCACGAGTTGGAACTAAGTCTCTTGCAAGTAACACAAAAACAACCCAAGGTGACAAAAATTCTGTAATACTTTTTCATATGGAAATCTGATAATTTTAGGTTTTATATTTATGTCTTCTATTCAGTTGGAGTTAATTTTTATACGATATGAGGTATCAATTAAATAAAACCCATTGCCGTCGAGTTGATTTCGAATTAAATAGGTTCTTTCATTTATTGACTGACTGATTTTCATCATATGGATGTACACCTGAAAAGGTGATCCTTTTTGCTTTGAATTGTCTTGTCATCCTTGTGGAAAATCAATTAACCATTTATGTGGTGACATATTTATTGTCAGGCTTATTAGAATTTTATCAATTTAATCTTTCTTTTCAAAGAACCAGCTTTTGATTTCATTGATTTTTCTCTCTGACTTTTCTGTTTTTAGTATTATTGATGCCTGATCTTATTTTCATTATTTCTTCCTGTCTACTAGCTTTGAAAATAATTTTCTATTATTTTCCTAATTTCTTAAGATGGAAGCTTAACTCTTTTATTTGAAACCTTTCTTACTTTCTAATACAAGTATTTAATGCAATGAGTTTTCCTCTAAGTATTGCTTTGGCTGCATCCCCCATAATTATAGTATCATGGGGCTTCATTTTCTTCCAATTCAAAGTATTTTCTGATCTCTCCCTATTTATTTTGTTGATTAATAAATTATTTACAAGAATGTTACTGTCTGAATTGGGACATAGTTATTTGATGTAATGTAAAAATAGGGTGTTTGGACCAGAAGGAACAGGGCAATAACTATTAATAATCTGTAATATTAATCACAGAATCAATACTAAAAGTCATCTATGCTGACTCCTCTGAACCCGTATACCACAGCATGGAAATTTACTGTGTGAATTTTGTAAATACTAAGTTTTTAATGCCTAGGATATGGTCTTTCAGATTTCAAGGGCCAAATTGCTTTTCTATTTTTACCTTCTGTTTCTCACTACTTCGTTTTACAATGGCAGTTATGTATATAACACTCTGATGCAGGGAGAGAAGTTTTTAATATTTTATAAAAAGTAAAATGCCCTTCAATAAATGGTTAATAAGATATAAATCATGGGCTTGCTTGTGCAAAAACTCTTTGCATTATTTAAACCAGACAAACAAAAGCTTAAGAGGAAAAATTTTAGCACTGGGGGAAAAAAAAAAAAAGTCCATTGTTCATTCTTTTCAACCCATGGTATGCGGTGTGTCTGAATATTTTCCTGAAAGAACAGGAAATTGATAGGATATTGGTGAACAGCAGAATAGGAATGAAAATCATATATTTTTTTCCTTTCCAGAGGATTAAATGGGATTATTTGTAAACACATTTGGTCTTTTATGGTTGGCTAAGATACTGACAACCTTTCTAGTTGTGTGGTATCTTTGTATTGTTATAATTATTCTTGGTCTTTATTCTGAACATAGTGAAGTTATTTGGAAACAACATGATCTTTTTGGGTCATGCTTTTAAGCTTTGTTATTTGGGACCAGGGCTGCACTTAGTTTAAATTTCTTTCCTCCTGAGGCAAGACACTTCCTATTACTCTAACCAGTGTCTTTGAATTTGAGATTTTCCACTCTTGCTGTTGGAAACAGGACTCTTCTCATGGGCACTGTTTTCTCTCATCTTTCAGGCTGCTCTTTCCCTAGCTTTGGGTAGCTTCTTCACATGCATGCGCTAATCCATACTGAACAGAATACTCAAAGGAGACCCTCTGAAAATTTCTGGAGTTTTCTCTCTCTGCAGCTCTCGCCTCTATGTTCTCTCTTCTGCAAACTCTAGCCACCTTGGCTTCGCCATACTTCCAGCTCTGTCTTCTCAACTCAAGGAGATCACCAGGATCTGACTAGGTTCCCCTCTGTGTGCCATGTTCTGACAACTTTCTCCAGCTAAGGCTATCTTAAGGTTTACCTCATTTATTTCCTGTCTCTTAGGGATCACTATCTTTTTTTTTTTTTTTTTTATCGAACAGTTTTCTTAAGTGCCTGTATCTCTTACTAGGTTTTTATAAAAATCAAATTGGAAATGTATGAAAATGCTTTGTAAGCCACAAAGTTCTATGTAATCAAATTGTTTTGCTGCTATTTGAAAATTAATTGAATTTTAGTGGCCCAATACTCTATAATAACTTAAATTTTCCAACTTTAGAGTTATTAATTATATCTAAATAGCATACTTTAAAAGAAAGAAACAATGATGAATACCTTTATATGATACAGGTATACAGAAAATCAAGTTAATCTTGATGGTAAGACAAATTATACTATAGGTTCTACTGGACACCAGACCTGAAACTTATCATAGAGGCTCTGATTACTTTGTGTTGCATCTTTTTATCTTATGACTATCTTAATTATTATCATCTACTTACAATTTTTTCATATATTTTATTCTTATTCACATGGTACAACTCTGTGATGATATCTTTTTTTTTTTTCTGTTTTCTCCCCTACAGGCCTCGATTTCTATTTTCCAATAGATATCTGATTGCTGAGAAGAGCATACAATGACTCTGTTTTTGCTTACATGAGATACTTTTGTTTATGTAATGTAAGTAACTATTGAATGTCTGTCTTTTTATGTTGCAGGGTATATGAAGTCTGGGGGTAAGACCTACAGTGATTTAACTTAAGGTAGGGGCACTTTCATTTTTTTGTAATTGCATTTGTTTAGAACAACCCGTACAAAGCACAGTTATCAATTATCTAAGGATGTTGACCTTATTAAAATGCAGATTATGAGGGAAAGGAAAAACTCATCCTAAGACATGTTTTTCAAAGACAATTTGATATATCCCCTCTTCAAAGCTTTGCCTGGAATCACCCCAAATCTTGAAATACTGAGATATTTTAAATAAGTATAAGTTGGGTGATTTCCTCAGTCTGCTCTGTCTTCAACCACTTAATGAAACAGTAATGCAGAGGGGGAGAAAAAAAGTGATTTTCTTATGGAAAACCAGTGCAAATTATATGATGCACTTGCTTAATATTAAATATTTCATAAAGATGTTTCTAACAAACCCATGCAGGAAATAATAGGAAACTTAGTTTGCAAAGAAGGGATTGAACAGCCTATAGTTACCGATTTTGGGGCATGTACAATGGCACACAACAACAATAACAAGTGAGGAATATGAGTAGAAAGTGGAATAAATACCAGATATTAAAAATATTGAAATCAAAATATGGATGGATGGTTTGAAATTGAGGGAGAAATGGTCTCAGGCACACGTGTTTATTATATTTTTTACCAGAACTTGCACTCCTCCCATTCAGATTTGAACAGGTAAGATCCATGGGTACAAATGATGGGACATGCTGACCACATGGCACTGAAAGTTGATGTTGAGTGTGTATCAGTTCAGCACACCCAGTCCACTTGGGTTGTGTCTATTCAAGTACAGAAAAAACTGATTATTCAGTTTAGCCAAGCAACTAAGATGTTCATGGGTGGTGGGGTTTGGGGACTGTGAGTGATTTATATTAACTAGATTTTTTGGACTGATTAAGATAGTCCCTGGTAAATGACACTAGACATTGAGTCTGCTTAGTATTTGGATAATGACAAAATATTTCCTTTGTGTTTTTATTTTTATATGTGGCAAATTAAATGTCAAGTCAATCAAGTGAAATGGTTTCCCTTTGGAAAACAGAAAACAAAATTTGAAGAGCTCTCAAAGTATTAAACTAAATGTCCAGGGGCTATGAAGAGAGGCTTCATGAAGAAGCATGTTTAAATAGGTGCAGATTACCTTGTCAATGCTGCACGGGTCTTAATATAAACCAGACAGCTCAACACAGCAGGTACTGCGCATCTGTGCAATACTAGGTAAATTAGTAGAAAGGAATAGCTTAAATTTTGGCACCTCTTTACTTAAATTGGAAAACTTTTTTATCTCTTTAAAATCCTATTCAATAAGTTATTAGAAAGTTTTATTTTTTTCCTTAAGATAGATGGGTTAAAAATATGTGACGAGGAGATGAAGATTTCAGTCTAAATTGTAATTATTTCCTACTTCTGTTCTGATACATTTAGAATGGTTTGTGCTTGTAAATTAGGTGTTAATGAAATGAAAATGTTGTAACCATGTGGAACATCAGAATTGCAATTGACTAAAGAAGATTCTGTAAATTCTCCAAGGATACTCTACTGCAATGAAAACTCTTGTGTGCTACCCATTACACACAAAATTATGCCTTTATACACTTAACTGTTACATTTTAAAGTTGCCAAAGGGAAGCATTGCTAAGAACTACCTTTTAAAGACAAGCATTTCACCTTTATTACTTTGTCTCTATTTTGTTTCTGATCTAGTCAGCTGCACATTGTGTAAAAGGCATGATGTTTTATAGCCTTCTAGGTCCATTCTGTAGGGATACAGACTGAGAGATGTGCCAAGCTGTTTTTAGAAGATGAGCTGGTAGCAGTGATGGTTTGCTTTGCTTGCCTATTGTTCTTCTTCATGTCCTAATTGTACTCTCTGTGTTGTTCTCCTGAAATGAATTTTACTCCTGCTAACTAGAGGATATTGTAGTTGTATTTTTGTTCAACCTAATGCCCAGTTCAATGAATTTCCCATTTCTATGAAATATATTTGCATCCACAAGATGAAATATACCCACAGTGAAACCGTTCCAAAGAAAAGTCTTCCAAACATATACTTTGGTAGTAGTTTTATATTTATATTCTGTAATATGGAAACTTACTTTGGTATCGTTTTTAAGCTAGTAAAGCTAAACGTTAGAATTTTAAATTATACTTCCCAGTGTTAATGTATGTATAGAAGTGATAGTTTAACTAGTTTTTTTTTTTTCACTTTGTGCAAGATGAAGAAATACTTTTGCCAGTGAAATATATGTAAAAATTAATAATAGCTAGAAGAGTTTGTTAATAAAGAATCATGTTGTAAAATAAAAAAAGAGGTGCAAATACTTATTTATTGACAACTTTATGCCCTGTAAAATAAAAAAAAGCATTTATTGATTTGTTTGATAGTTCTAAATATGTAGCCCAATATTCAAATTTTCTTTTATTCTTTCTTCCTTTAAACGATACCCCCACCCGCCCCCCGAATTTGAAACAGAAGATTGAGGAATTATACTTAAAAAAAGATATCACTTATGAGACATTTTCTTCCTAAGTCTTAGAAATCTTACTTCTTCAAAGATTGTTTAATTTGTCAAGCCATTCAAAAGAGAGTTCCCAAAGCGTTTGTCTTCCATATCTTTTACTAGGTATATCAAAGCAATTAGAGATAAAAACTACAAGTTTTAAAGCACCTAGATCAACTAATCTCCATTGGTGTTCTTTCTGACCAATGTTTGTTGACCTGACATACAGATCAGGTTTTGTAACTTAATACAGATTTCTTTTTGTCTGGACTATTGTTCTTCCAGATATTACCCTATGGCTAATAAATAGATTTGAGAGATTTTTAAATGTAAGTAAAATCAATTGTGGCACAATGATTAAACTGAAGCTTAATCTTTATTTCCTAAATTAACATTGCATAATAATTTAACTGGCTGATTCCAAGCAAGTTATTCAGTATATCTCAGTATATTTGTTAACAGTGAAATAGAATTTTTCTTTGTTTATTAAATGAACTTATGAAAAAATGTGTTTCACAATATTTAGGAAGTATCTTCTCTTAAATATATTTTAGTTTGACCAATGGTAGACAATGACTTACAGACTTCAATTAAAGTAAGTGAAAGCTGTGATTACTAAAACAAAAATTACTTAATTTTCCTAATTCATTTATAATAAAATTGAGATTTGAAAGGAAAGGAAAGAAAAGAAAGCAGAAGACTTGAAAGAAAAATAGGGATTATCTAGACACAGTGTTAACATCCAAGTAAGATGGCTGTTTATGAATTTTTTAAAAAGCTCCAAAGCAACTTTTTTATGTACCTTACTAACTTGTATTCTTGTAAGATAGAAACTTCTTCATACACATAATATAACTGCCTCTTTTTTTTGCAATGTACATGCAACATTCTCACCTTGTTATGTCTTCTATATGATTGAGAAAGTATGTGATGCCTATATGGTGGAGAAACTTTTGTGTTCTTGAAGGTGGCTTTCTCCTTTTTTTCTAACCCATTTTAACAAGCATTACAACATTCCCTCGTCTATCTTAACGCGACTACTTTTTCTCTAGTAATCTACTAATTTTTAAAATGAAGGTATGTAAATATAGTACTAAAGTCCTAGAAAATTCTAAGGACATCCAAACTACAGATAGGTACATTCCCAATGTTTGTTCATTAGATGGATATTTGGAACTTAGGGCGTATTTCCTATACAGTTGGTGTTATACATAGATTATTTCCATAGGTTATATTCTAAAACACTTACTTAAGTCATAATATACTGAAATAAATTCCACATTAGTACTTATATTTCAAAGAAAATGTATATTAAGATATTTTATTGTAAACAGTAGATTAGAGGTTGAGATTAATTTTTAAAAAATCACTCGAAATTAAGGAAGTCCTGAAATTCTAGAATTTGCCATTAAACATGAGCTATTAAAGTTTTATAAGACTTTTAGGAAAGTAAACATGTACAATGCTGCTCCTTTTCACTTTAGACTGCTGTCATATCATTGGAGAAATCCTGGTGGCATAGTGATTAAAAACTACAGTTGCTAACCAAAAAGTTGGCAATTTGAATCTACCCGGCTCTCCTATACTCTGTCCTATAGGGTCACCATGAGTCACCATGAGTCAAAATCGACTTGGTGACAACGGGTTTGTTGTTTTTGGTTTTTGGTATCATTGGCTACTCTGGGAGGTTTTCCAACTTTGGTTCCTACTAAGTCATTTGAAGTTCTGAAGATAAAACTGTAGTTTTGGTCCTTCAATTTTGTCTCAATGGTTATAATGAGATGACCCAGGTAGAAATTGGCTTTCTATAGCTTCTCTTTTCAATTGCACTGCATTAAAAATGTTCAGAAACTAACAATTTTATCTGATATGTGCATGGAAGAAGGGTCTCTTTGCAAAGGTAGTCACCTTTGTTGGGCTGAAAAGGCGCAAATGATTTTTTTATCATCCATTAAAAAAGGAATATTGTCATACCTAGTGTCCTATGGTGAAATCAACTTTTTTTTCTTTCCCTCTCCCTAACACAGTGAAGTATTTTGGCCACTACTAAAGTACTCACATAGTTTATAAGACTTGCACTGAGCCTATGTTACAGTTAAAAAAAAAAAAAAGTGATGTTCATTTTATTCTTGTAATAATATGTTTATCAATCAAAAGAATTCATGGAGTCATGCCAAATAACTTTGTCGTAAATATTATTATGATCATTATTTTAATTTTATAATCCACATACAATCCTATTTCTGATATCAGATTTGGGATGTTACACATTGCAGATGAAAATATTTTTCTTCGAACACAAACTCAAAATAACAGAACATTCTTTAATAAAGCTTTTGTGGGCTTTCATCCCTAGATCATATTTTCCCTTGGAATAACGGTTTGATTGACCACTTTTAAGGATAGTAAATTCAGTAGTTGCTACAGTCATTTTCTACATGTTAGATGGCTATTATGAACACTCCGTTTCTTCTCTATTCTTATATAGGCATTCACTTTCGCTCCCACTCTTTGATGTTTCAAACACCTTCAACATTCTCACAACTTTTCCATGACATACATTATTTTGCCTATGTCTCTTTTCACATGGAATGCTTTTTGTAGACCAGTCTCAAAGGAGAACATCGTGTTTGCTCAGATACGCTAGTCTCCTGAGAAATGTGTGAATAGTTGATATCCCCAACTCCTCTCCCTTCATTGAATTTTTGAAAAGTAAGAACTATGTATTAATTGTGATGGTTCTCTAATGAGAGGAAGTTTGGGCAATATGATCAAATAAAGGGAGAACCTTCTGGATTGTGAGGAAGGAATTTCCTGGGCAGTGCTGAAATTTTTAGCACTAAACAATTGCTTCTTCTCTTTCTTAGTTTCTTTCTCCACTTCTGAACTCAAATGTTCCATGAATCTACAAGTTTTGTTGTTGTTTTATTTTGTTTTTCCATAGCATTTCATTTATACCAATTCTATTACAGATGGTGGAATTGAAATTGAGTCTAAAGGAAAGGAAGACGGAGGGCAATATGCAAACAAGTCCTTTGTAAATTGGAAACCACTTGTTCTACATATTCTGGCCATCACCAAAAACCCAGTTAGGATTCGACTTTGTCTAATTGTCTCCCCGAGTTTGAGCATATTGCATTGTTTGAAAATAGCTGTGGAGGAACTTGCCCTGCCCACCCCTCAAATAACATTTTTCAGCATGGCTCCAGTTTAAAAACAAACAAACAACAGTGTATATTGCACACTAGGGTACTACAGTATACTTTTCTTGCATCACAGGACATTTCAATGAAAACATGTGAGAATGCTCCCATTTGCAGGGGTTACTTTTTTTAAGTAGTTTCCTGTTATGCAATTTTTAACATGATAGTAGAAGTGCTAATTGCTATAGTGATCTGAAAGGCGAAATCTTACCTCAGGTTCTATGACTTAATTGTGCATCTTTATCTAAACCTTTGGTTAAATGGCCTAAAGCTGAAAATGACAACAAACTATTATTTTGCATTTTAGCCTTTATCAGGGAGACAGAAAAGGGTCCTTTGGGAGGAGAACTATGGAAACATTCTCAAGCGCTGACAGTCGTACCTGCTGACTGACTTTGTTAAAAGATTCTTTGTATTCTTAACATGGTAAATGTACTTTTAGAATTCAAAGCTTTTCAATTTTCTTATTCAAAGTGTATTTTGTAAGTATTTAAAAGACAATAAACATCCAATGCTTTTTTTTTCACATTTCTTTCTTTCTAATCTGCCAGATGTGTTTTTTTATTTCCTCTTCCCTTTAATCACATATAGAAAAGAGATTGTGTGTGTCACTTAGTAATTCTTCAGCCTAGATATTTTCAACTATATTACAATGGACAGGTAACTTCTTAGATTTCAACCAATTTAATAGACCAAGCAAGTTAGTATTTGGAAAATAGAAAAAAAATTCAAATTCCTGCCATAAATTCAAACTAGATCTCCTCTTATATACCAGCTATGAGAATATTTCCTGAAGCATATTAGAAGTGAAGGAGATTTTGGAATTAAGATTCATCGCCATTTAGTATTATCCTGATTCATATTAAAAAAAAAGGAGGACTGGATCTTTTATTCTATTTCAAATTTACAATTTGATTACTGTGATTAATGGATTTCCTTAACAGTTTTGTTTTGTTCAGCATCACATTGGGTCCTATTGCACAGGGTTTCCTGACAGTGTTCTAACAGTTTAATCAATTGCCTTAAAACATGTTACACTTACTAATATTGATATTATTATATTTAAAACACTAGAATAGACTCATAGAAAATGTATAATGATGAATAAGCTTGAGCTTGCACATAAGGAACTAGTCTTGGTAGGTTGGATAGAAATAGAGATTTTTAGATGCCAGAATTGAGTTCATTTAAAACCAAGCATAAAAAGTTTCAGGTTTCCATGTTAAAAAAAAAAACAAAACAAAAAACCCCTTCACGACTTTTTGCCAACAAAACTCATTTTTCCAAAATGACTCCTAAGCAATTGCTACAGCTATTCCAAATACTCCTTCAGCTTCTCCAATTGACCCAGTTAATCCCCCTAAGCTCTAGATACCTTGCCTTATCCAGCTTCTCCTACCACTTATTCAGTGTAGCCAAGTTCTTCTAACTATCCCAGGTCCCTCCAGTTGACCTTACAATGTCAATTAGACTAGATCCTGTGATCAACAAAGCTTTTTCAAGTGATGCAACTCCTCTTCCAAATGGTACTGTTACTATTCCAACTAGCTCAGCCACTTGACTGAGCCAGCTATTCCTGATTAATTTGTCTAGTCTTTTTTGAGACAGCTGTTTCTATTTCTCAAACTCCTTTTGCTCACCCTTCATAATTTTCAGTAGATCTAGCTAATGTCACAGAGCAGCTATTCATATCTCAACTTCTCTTTGAATTCCTTAACACTAGAACCAGCTTTCTGACCTCTGAATTACCAGCTCCTCTACAGCCTCAGTACTATGTATTATTCCTCATTTTGTCCACTTTACTGGAGTGTTTTTTTAGAGTTCCTGTTCTTACTTCTTATTTATGTTTCTAATTTGACCTTACTCAGGCCCCTATGCTCTTTCCCTTCTTTCAAAAATGTAGTTTTCTAAAAAGAAGGAGAAAAAAGTAACAGTAGAACCCTATGTTGTTGTTGTTGTTAGGTGCCGTTGAGTTAGTTCCAACGTATGGCAACCCTACGTACTACAGAACAAAACACTGTCCGGTCCTGCTGTATGCTCACAATCATTGTTATGCTTGAGCCCATTGTTGCAGCCACTGTGTCAATCTATCTCGTTGAGGGTCTTCCTCTTTTTCACTGACCCTCTACTTTACCAAGCATGATGACCTTCTCCAGGAACTGATCCTCCTGACAACATGTCTGAAGTATGTAAGACAGAGTCTTGCCATCCTTGCTTCTAAGGGGCATTCTAGTTGTACTTCTT
>NW_004443947.1:15776246-15812126 GCF_000243295.1 Trichechus manatus latirostris | reverse complement strand
CCCTGTTGATATACTGCTGCAGCCACTTTTGAATGATCTTCAGCAAAATTTTACTTGCATGTGATATTAATGATATTGTTTGATGGTTTTCTGCATTCGGTTGGATCACCTTTCTTGGGAATAGGCATAAATATGGATCTCTTCCAGTCGGTTGGCCAGGTAGCTGTCTTCCAAATTTCTTGGCATAGACAAGTGAGCACTTCCAGCGCTGTATCTGTTTGTTGAAACATCTCAACTGATATTCCGTCAATTCCTGGAGCCTTGTTTTTCGACAATGCCTTCAGTGCAGCTTGAACTTCAGTACTATTGGTTCCTGATCATATGCTACCTCTTGAAATAGTTGAACGTTGACCAATTCTTTTTGGTATAATGACTCTGTGTATTACTTTCATCTTCTTTTGATGCTTCCTCCATCGTTTAATATTTTCCCCATAGAATCCTTCACTATTGCAATTTGAGGCTTGAATTTTTTCTTCATTTCTTTCAGCTTGAGAAATGCCCTATATCTACATAAAATCTTACGCAGATCCTCCAAATAAAAAACAGGTAAAAAGTGGAAATTCTCTTCCTATTTTTGTTACTAAGAATCAGGGTAACACTAATTGACGATGAATCTTAATTTCAAAAGCTCTCTACTTCTAATATGCTTCAGAATATATTCTCATAGCAGGCTTATAAGAAGAGCTGTAGTTTGAATTTATGGCTTCTGATTTGTATCTCAAGTTGGCACCTGGAGCAGTTACATAGAAATATATGTATGTTTCATACGCATGGTTTGAAAATAAATATTCTATGTCAGAGGCTAGCAAACTCTGGTCCGTGGTTCAAATCGAGCCATTACTTGTTTTTGTACAGCCTATGAGTGAAGGATGTTTTGTAACATTTTTAAATGGTTGAAAAAAAAGTGAGAAGAAGAAGAATATTTCTTGACATGTGACAAGTACATGAAATTAAAATTTGAGTGTCTGTAAATGAAGATGTATTGGAATATAGTCAGTCTTATTCACACACCCACACCCACACCCACATATATATATGTATATGTAGAGAGAGAGATTGAGATTTACTTCTAGGAAATGGGGAGCTGGCAAGTCCCAAATCCATGGGCCAGGTGGTAGGTGGCAGGCTGAAGACTTCTGCTGGCTCACTTGGTAGTAAACTGAAACTGAAACTGTTGCTGTTGAGTCGATTCTGACTTATAGCAACCCTATAGGACAGAGTAGAACTGCCCCATAGGGTTTCCAAGGAGTGGCTGGTGGATTTAAACTGCTGACCTTTTGGTTAGCAGCCAAACGGTTAACGACTGCACCATCAGGGCTCCCACTTGGTTGTAGGGACTGCAAAATAAAAAATCTACAGGTCCGGTAGCAGGCTGCAGACATCTGGTGGCTCACAGGGTTGCAAGGGCTGACAAATCCATAATCTGCAAGTCAGGTGGCAGGCTGAAGACTTCTGGAGGCTTACATCCCAAGAAACAGAGGGCAAGTGACAAGAAGAGTGCATGGTTGAGAGAGAGGGAGAGTGCTTTGCCAGAGCATCCATTTATATACTGGAGGTTGGACACATCTCCAAGAAACCTCTCCTTTCCACTGATTGGCTCATCATATCAGATCACGTCATGTAGGTGACTGCATTGTATTAATTATGGAAGAGCAATCAGTCCAATGTCTGCCAAATCACAGAGAATCATAGCCTGCCCAAGTTAACACAAAACATTAACCATCACATGGTAGAGCTAATTAGTTGCAAAGAGACTATATGACCTGCAAAGCCTAAAATATTACTCTCTGTTACAGAAAAAGTTTTTCAATCCCTGAAGTAGAACATGAGCTCTCACAATTGTTCAGCCCTAGAAAGTGTGTTCTTGTTAAGAAACACAATAAAATATAACCATATTAAACCTTAAATAACTAAATAAATCACTGTGAGCTAAGTTATATGTTCTAGTATATGTAAGCATTATGGTACCAAAGGCTTAGAAAATATCTGAAAAAAACATAAAGTTAAGAAAATATATATTTTTTTAATTGGAAGGAGAAAACATCATTATTCAATTTTATCAGCAGCATACTTTAGTTACCTCACTGAACACCTGTGTTTTACAGGCACAATACTTCAGAAATTCTGAACCAGAAGCTCTTGGTATTGACCTTCAATTCCATTTCCTGACTCAGCTCTAATAAGGGCCAAGAAAAGATCCCAATTCATTTAACCTGTCAATTCCATCTGCCGTGAGGCTGATAAAATAGCCATGTTCTGTGCTACCAACACCCTCTTTGAATCAGTACATGGTAAGTTTTATGAGAGAAATACGACCAAAATGAAATAAGTGTTTAAAAACTAATCTATTTAACAAATATATAAAATTTTTGTTAAGAAATAATATTTCAGGTGATTTTTGAAGAATGGAAAGCATTTTGATAGGTGGAAATTAGAGTTGAAGAGATATTTTATATGGAGTCTATAGGTTAAATAGAAACCCCTAGGTAGGAGAGTATGGTATATATTTGAGAAATATAGGTATTTCCAAATGATTAGAGCAATTCTATATTAAAATTTAATTTGAAAGTATAGGTTGAACTCATAATGTGGATAATCTTGAATGTGAAAGTAATTTGGTAAAGCAACAGAGAACCGTCCTCAGTTTTTTAGTAGGTGGAGTGATATGATCAGAGTTGTACTTTAGAATAGCAGTCTCTAAAGTGGTGTATGCATAACCAGGGCTTGGACAAGGCAGTCCATAGGGTTATGGGAAGAAAATATCAGAACATATTCTTATATTTATTTTTAATTTATGACATTAAAACAATGAGAATTATGTTACTTAACATACAGGTTGTTCTGGCACCGGCATTTGGTCTGCATATTATATGGTCCCATGTCATATACAATTAATGAAGCATCCTTACCCATTACGTTACCCATTGCCTTCAAGTTGATTCCAACTAATAGCGACCCTATAGGACAAGGTGGAACTGCCTCATGGGGTTTCCAAGGAGCAGCTGGTGCATTCAAACTGCCAGCCTTTTGGTTAACAGCCAAGGTCTTAACCACTGCACCACCAGGGCTCTGCAAAGCATCCTTAGGGTAGTGTAATTTTACAACAGGTAGAGGTTAACTTTCTGTTCACTGTTACTTATTGCCATTTATATCTACCCAATTAAGTGGATTTATGCATTATATTATCCAGTTCTAACTAAGCTTACCTTCACAAAATGGATGAATGTCTAACAAAGAAATATTGGATTGAATGTGATTATAATAATGCAAGCACAAGCAATCAACAAGAAAATGGTAGTGATGGCACTATTTTATTAAAAGCTATTGGCAACCAACATAATGAGGGCAAACAATTATGATCTAATATGCCCAGAAGCTGGCAAAAATAAATAATTAAGAAGACAATTTTATGCATACATAAATATCTACTATTATTAGTGATATACGTTAGTGACCCTGATTGGAGAACAATTTAAAATATTTTTTTCTTCATTTCATTCTTCAAGCATATCTATTATGTTGTTTTATAAAGTGAAAAAAAAATTATTCACTCAGTAGTTCAAATACACAATTTTATAAGTCAAATATTATGAGCTTTATTGGGGACTGTGCTCACAAACTTTTTAGGGCTAGGCGTAAGCAAAAATCATTTGGATGTAGTAATGCAGAGATGATAGGTCTTCAGGAAGTGACCTAACATGAAGAGCTTGTTTGGAAGGCAGTTTCACTAACCCTGGCATGAAAGGACAACAGCCTGAACTGGGATGTGGCAATTACAAAAGAAAAGAAGTGACAGTCACAGGAAATATTATGGGAAGATGTGGATGAGATGCAGAAGTCAGCGACTGCAATGAAGCTTAAAGCATGGGTGACTGACGTCTGGTGTGTGGTATGCTATCAAGTCGGGAAGAGAAGTTGCATTTAGGGGCATGGTTGAGTTTGTTTTTGTCTTTATTTTTAACAGAAAAGTATTCAAAAAGTGGTTTCCTTGTTTCTACTAGTTTTTGAATAGAACCTGGCAGTCTAAGTGATCTCTACATAGTGAAAAGCTAACAGAAGAAATTAATTGACCTATATTTTTAGGAATGATCTCCACATAAAGAGTAGACGGAACAGATGCTTTCTGTTCTAAATTGTGTGTGGCTTTTATTTCTCACTTGTCATGTTGAACTAAGCATAGTTTTAAGAAATTTTTAATTTTATCACTTCATGTTTCAAGACTTCCTCTCTGAGCTATATTTTAAAGTGTGCAAGTAGTAAACATTAGAATGACTCTAAAAGTAATTTTTCCATGTACTTGTGTTTTCCATTTGTATGTAGATGAATCAATTGCTGTTCCATATATTAGACAGCTGGAATATTATAATGCTTAGCATCAAACTGACCATAAACATTGATTGTTTTATTTCTATTAATTATGTGCACTTTGCATTTTTAAGCTACTGCTTCATATGCACATAGGAATATAGTTTCATGCATGGCTTATGAACTCTAATATAATATATATGTATATATTTCCCCCTAATACTTATATTTTAAAAGATTTCAGTACAGAATTAAGAATCGCTTTTATTGAAAGGGAAGAAGTGATGGTAATTACTGAGGCAATTTTGTAGCCCATCAGTGTTAATTTTATATGCTACTAATTGAAAGTACTGGACACTCAGTGACCCCATAGTTCCTTTCCATAGCTGAGTCCTTTATAGCCTTTGGATACAGTAACTGATGTTGTCCTCTTTGCTCTCCCTGCTAGGAAGCTTAGCATCAAATTTTGGCCTGCTTCTTTTACCTGAAGAGTATCAGGTGGCATGTGTACTTCTGTACTCAGTCCTAAACTTTTTTTGAATGTATTTTATCTTGTATATTTATACATACATTTTATAAATATATAATGATATTAATGCCTGTAAACATACACAACATACACAAAACATACACAAATATACAAATAATTCCTAAAACATAGTTTTTCAATTATACTGTGGCAAATACTGACCTTTATGTGGAAAATAAAACAATAATGGATATATCCAAATTTTATGGAAAAAAAACTATAAAACGATTATTCTTTTAATTTTTACAAACAATAAAAGGTGGTTTTTCCCCTTACTATAAAAGTAACACATGTAATTATGTAATTATAGAAAAGTTCGTGGAAAAATAAATAGAAATTAGAAAGCCAGCCTTCCCAGTGATATGTTGCTATATTCCTATTTATTTATTTATTTTTTGTGTGTGTATAACTGAAGGATACCTGCGAATTTGGGTTCACCATCCTTTTAGGTTGTTAAAATATTCTTACTGGCCTTGTACAGTTTTCTCACCCACACCTAATTCTTCAGCAAATTTACATTTGTCAAGCTTTTTCAAAGCATTTAACTTAGTTTTCATAGGAACAACAATTTATTTTTGCACTCTCGCTTTGTCATTGTAAAATAATATTTAATTAAAATTTATAATTATAATAACAAGTACAACTTGCATAAACACTTTTTTAGAAATACATAATTTCATCTTGGTGAAAATTCAACTCAACTGGTAAGAGCAGATGTGAGGGGGCTTGTGAAAGAGACACCTAGAGACTGTAATCACTGATCGAGTGTGGGCACTAGTAGATGTACTTTAGTTGTTTTTTGGAGTGTATTTAGCTGGAAAGAAAAATTGTAAAGTAAAGTACAACTACCACATACTTGTCAACATACTTAGGTTCCAAAGACCAAGTCATTAAGCAAAAAACTGCATTGTGTGAAAATGGAGGATGATCACATCAAATCACAAAATGGAAGATGACTTAATCATTACATAACTGCCAATTTTCTTCATTTCATAACTGCCAAATTACATCATTACATAACTGCCAAAACACTGAGAATTATGACCCTGGCCAAGTTGACCCATAACCTCAACCATCACAGCCAGTATTGCTCTCGCCTCGCATCATGGTGTTCATTGCTGCCAGACATGTCATCAATGTGCAAAATAGTTGGGATAGTAGATTTTTTTTACTATTGTCATAAATGTGAAAAGATAGTCGATAAGTAAGGAGTAGGTGTACAGTGTCCCACTGTATATCCAAATTTACCTTTTTTAGATATCTGCCCCATACTTTACTTAATTTTACCTTACAAACTCAACCTGAGAAAAAATGTCAATGATTAAGGAGTAAAATGCAGAAATTGTTGTTGCTGTTGGGTGTCATTGAGTCAGTTCTGACTCACAACAACCCTATGTACAATGAAATGAAACACTGCCTGGTCCTGCGCCATCCTCACAATTGTCTCTATGCTTGAGCCCATCGTTGCTGCAACTGTGTCAGTCCATCTTGTTGAGGGTCTTCCTCTCTTTTGCTGGCTCTCTATTTTAACAAGCATGATGTCCTTCTTCAGGGACTGATCCCTTCTGATAATGTGTCCAAAGTATGTGAGATGAAGTCTTGTCATCCACAGTTGTAAGGAGCATTCTAGCTGTACTTCTTCCAAAACAGAAATGTTCATTTTTCTCACAGTTCATGGTATATTCAATATTCTTTGCAAACACCATAATTCAAAGGCATCAATTCTGTTTCAGTCTTCCTTATTCATTGTCCAGCTTTAGCATGCATATGAGACTAGAAAATACCATGGCTTGGGTCAGGTGTACCTTAGTCCTAAGGGACATCTTTGCTTTTTAATACTTTTAAGAGGTCTTTGGCAACAAATTTGCCCAATACAATGTGTCTTTTGATTTGACTGCTGCTTCCATGAGTGTTGATTGTGGATTCAAATAAATTAAAATCCTTGACAACATCAATACTTTCTTTATTTGTCATGATTTTGATTGTTGGTTGAGTTGTGAGGATTTTTGTTTTCTTTAAGTTCAGGGGTAATCCATACTGAAGGCTGTAGTCTTTGAACTTCATCAGTAAGGACTTCAAGTCCTCTTCACTTTCAGTGAGCAAGGTTGTGTCATCTGCATATCGTGGGTTGTTAATGAGTCTTCCTCCAGTCCTGATGCCCTGTTCTTCATAGAGTCCAGCTTCCTGGATTATTTGCTCAGCATACAGCTTGAATACGTATGGTGAAACGATACAATGCTAACACACATCTTTCCTGATTTTAAACCATGCCGTATCCCCTTGTTCTGTCTGAACGACTGCCTCTTGGTCTATATACAGTTTTCTCATGAGTACAATGAACTGTTCTGGAATTTCCATCCTTCCCAATGTTATTCATAATTTGTTATGAACCACAGAGTAGAATGCCTTTGCATAGTCAAGAGAACACAGATAAACATCTTTCTAGTATTCTCTGCTTTCGGTCAAGATCTACCTGACATCAACAATGGTATCCCTCATTCCACGTCCTCTTCTGAAGTGGTCTTGAATTTCTGGCAGTTCCCTGTCGATGTACTACTGCAACCTTTTTTGAATGATCTTCAGCAAAACTTTACTTGCGTGTGATATTAATGATATTGTTTGATAATTTCGGCACTCTGTTGAATCACCTTTCTTTAGAATGATCACCAAAATGGATCTCTTCCAGTTGGTTGGCCAGGTAGTTGTCTTCCAGAGTTTTTGGTATAGAAGAGTGAGCACCTCCAGAGCTGCATTCATTAGTTGAAACATCTCAATTAGTATTCTGTCAATTTCTGGAGCCTTGTTTTTCACCAATACCTTCAGTGCCACTTTGACTTCTTCCTTCAGTACCATTGGTTCTTGGTCAGATGCTACCTCCTGAAATGGTTGAACGTTGACCAAATTTTTTTGGTACAGTGACCCTGTGTATTCCTTCTTCTTTTGATGCTTCCTGCATCATTCATTATTTTGCCCTTGAATCCTTCAATATTGCAACTCGAGGCTTGAATTTTTTCTTCATTTCTTTCAGCTTGAGAAATGATGAGTGTGTTCTTCCTTTTAGGTTTTCTAACTCCAGGTCTTTGCACATTTCATTATAATACTTTACTATGACTTTTCAATTTGCCCTTTGAAATCTTCTGTTCATCCCTTTTACTTCATCATTTCTTCCATTCACTTCAGCTACTCTACGTTCAAGGGTAAGTTTTAGAGTCCCTTCTGACATGTATTTTGGTCTTCTCTTTCTTTCCTGTTTATTTAATTACTCTTTGCTTTCTTCACAAATGATGTCCTTGATGTCATTTCACATCTCATCTGGTCTTCACTCATTAGTGTACAATGCATCAAATCTATTCTTGAGATGCTCTGTAAATTCAGATGGGATATACTCAAGGCCTTTGGCTCTTGTGGACTTGTTTTGATTTTCTTCAGCTTCAACTTGAACTTGTGTATGTGCAGTTGATGGTCTGTTCTGCAGTCAGCCTCTGGCCTTGTTCTGACTGATGATATTGAGCTTTTCCAACGTCTCTCAGTGCAGATGTAGTAGATTTGGTTCCTTTGTATTCCATCTGGTGAGGACTACCTGTATAGTCACTGTTTATGTTGTAGAAGAAAGGTATTTGCAATGAACAGGTCGTTGGTCTTGCAAAATTCTGTCTGTGGTCTCCAGCATTGTTTCTATTACCAAGGTCATAGTTTCCAATTACCAATCCTTCTTTGTTTCCAACTTTTGCATTCCAGTCATCAATAATTATCAATGCATCTTTATTGCATGTTTGATCCATTTCTGACTGCAAAATTTGATAAAAATCTTCAATTCCTTCATGTTTGGCCTTAGTGGTTGGTGCATAAATTTAAATAATAGTCATATTAATTGGTCTTCCTTGTTGGTGTATGGATATTTTTCTATCACTGACAGCGTTGTACTTCAGGATAGGTCTTGGAATATTCTTTTTGATAATTAATGTGAAACCATTCCTCTTCAATTTATCATTCCCAGCATAGTAGACTATATGATTATTTGATTCAAAATGGCCAATAGCAGTCCATTTCAGCTCACTAATGCCTAGGATATCAATGTTTATGCATTCCATTTCATTTTTGATGACCTCCAATTTTCCTAGATTCATACTTTGTACATTCCATGTTCCGATTATTAATGCATGTTTGCAGCTGTTTCTTCTCATTTTGAGTTGTGCTACATAAGCAAATGAAAGTCTCAAAAGATTTACTCCATCCACGTCATTAAAGTCGACTCTACTTTGAGGAGTAGCTCTCCCTTGGGAGGCAGCTCTTCTCCAGTCTTATTTTGAGTGCCTTCCTACCTGAGGGGCTCATCTTCCAGCACTATATCAGACAATGTTCCACTGCTATTCATAACGTTTTCACTGACCAGTTTTTCTCAGAAATAGATCTACAGGGCCTTCTTCCTAGGCAGTCTTAGTCTGGAAGCTTTGCTGAAACCTGTCCACCATAGGTGAGCCTGCTGGTATTTGAATACCGGTGACATAGCTTCCAGCATCACAGCAATATGCAAGCCACTACAGTAAGACAAAGTGACAGATGATTGGTGGAAAATAGTGGAACAAAACTGCTTGTCTAGTTAAATTCCATTTCAGGAAAAGAGGTCTACTCTTTTCTGTCAATTTATGTATTTAAAAATATACTTCATTTTTTTTTAATGAATTAGGAAATCACATATTTTTCAATATGAAATATGTTCAATTAAATCACTGTTTAATTTTCTTTAAAAATGTGGAAGTTAAAATAACAAACAGTATTTTAAGTCTGCAATAAAATGTGTGGTTTTTATTTGTCTAATATACATATTTTCGAAATTCTATCTCAAATTTCTAGCTCTCCAAGTTTTATATCATTAATAGAACACAGTTCTTAGAAAATTGAAGTTAGGGCAGTTATATGTTGAATTACTTCAATTTGTATGCTGTGTAATTTACAAACTAAACATTGCATCAGTAGGTTATCTCTAATAGGAGAAATCAATAAAAACACTTTCCATTTATGAATTTAAGATGAGATAATTTAAGCTAAGCAATAATTTGACAATGGTAAAAAAAAAAAAACCAAACCCATTGCCGTCAAGTCAATTCCAATTCCAACTCATAGCGACCCTATAGGACAGAGTAGAACTGCCCCATATGGTTTACAAGGAGCACCTGGTGGATTCAAACTGCCAGCCTTTTGGTTAGCAGCTGTAGCTCTTAACCACTAGGCCACCAAGCTATCCTTGACAATGACAGAGACACCAAAAACATATTACATACTAATCACAAGTCAGATATACATGCCACCAGTGCCAAACCTTGCAATTATAATATATGTTTTGTTGTGTAAAAAACTTAGCATACAATTAGAGTACACACATTGTCTGAACTGATAGTATTCCACTGTTTACGCATAGATGGTATTTATGTACTGTTACCAGTGGCCAGTAGGGAAAGGCCCTGCCTGTGTAATACCTTATACCTTTATAGGTAAGAGAATGGGCCTTATTAGAAAGGGGCAGCCTCTGAAATCCAATGGCTAGCATCAGTTTGATCTTCAGTTGAGATAATTCAGACCTCCTAAGCTAGTTCTCTTATGAGACACCAAAAGAAGAAAGGAAATTACCTCTATGACCATCCAGATTTGTCTCTCATCTTCTTGTAAGAGGACAGCATGATTTCTTTTCTTTTGTGCCAATTGTACTAAAAAAGGAGTAATGTGTGCAAATCCTACCTTTATTACTAACTGAGTGGTAAGGATCAATATGAATCCACTTACCACATGGAAGTGTATCCAGACTTTACCTACCTGTGGCTCCATTCCTTATCACTAGACACTTCCTCTCTCTGACCATAAGCACTCAGAGTTAAGTCAGACTTCATCCCTGGCCACCCTGAGCCAGGTCAAAACATCTCTGTCTACTTGGGGCCAGGTCATCAGTTACTAGTTGTAGGCTAAGAAATTTGCACAACTCCCTGCACTTCAGAGTAGTCAGTCACGTCTCTCTCTCTCTAGCCCACTGGTGTTAGAACACAATCTAGAAAGACTCTATCTTTCTTCATTTAGTTCCCATGTAGCCTTTCTATGTCACCCAATCACCCAGAGATAAGTCTTTATAAGTTAGGACTGCCTGCACTGCCTTTCACTGAATTAGCCACCCAGAGCTAAGTCTGAAACTTATTGCTTCTTGTAGGTGGTTGATTCTCTAGAATGGCTAAGAAAATTCACCGAGACTATTATCTATACTTACAGTTACACATTTATTATAACCAGAAAGGATACAGTTGAAGAGACATATCAGGCAAGGGCTGAGAGAAGTCCTGGCACTAGGCTTCTGCTGTCCACAGAAACTTGCCACCCTTTCCAGTGCATGGATGCTCTCACCAATCCAGGAAGCCCCAGAAGGAACCTCTAAGGTCCCAGGTCTCTTATAATAGTCATTGGGGCTTCAGTGCATATCATGAATCAATGAATATGTATGATCGACTGCATCATGCCCCTTCCCTTCCTGAGGCCTGTTGCCAGAGTGGGGCCAGTGTAACTCCTACTCATTGCATATATTTGAGTGTTACCTGGCTATTTTAGAAAACACAACGACACCTTGATTGCTCAAGAAATTCCAAGGGCTATTTTCCGGAAACCTGAGACAAAAGCCAAACTGAGTTCTTTGTACTACGCACCTGTAGAAAAAGATTTATTTCTAGTTAAAAAGGATACAATTGTGTTAATGTTTTTGTATAGACATGTTGTAAATAGAAACATTAAGCTAATATTTTGTTGTTGTTGTTGACACATATAGGGTTGAGATATTTTAAAGTTAAGGAAAGCTTGAGACTAATTGGTCTTTCATTGGACAATTTATTAAGATACGTGACTTTAGTTCTAGTCAACCCACATCTTGTTGCCCTATTCAAGGGAATGCATCCTATCTGCTTCCAATGTGCAGAATATATTATTACATATGCAGAATATGCAGAATATAAGGTACTGAAATCTAATGGTAAATAATATTTAAAGGCAGCTTGTAAAAACAGAAGTAAATCTGTTATATTACTTAGTAAAATCATTGTGGTCTGCCCTACCAAAATGCAGTGAGTCAAGACTCTGGGTCCCTTTGTAGTTTTTCATCTGACTGTGTGTACCTGAATGACCCACAGTTGTTGTCTGTTCATTATCAGAATCCTTCTCAAAGTCATCATGCAGGTGTGACCTTCTGATGTTTGAAAGTGACATAAAATTTTAGACGATGATGTTAGCATCTGAGAAACACTTTTTATTGTCAATTTATCTAAGCATTACTAGAAACTTCCAAGCCTCTAAGACACTGGGAGGCTCAGAAGGAATTCACCCTGGAACCTTGCTACCCTACCTCACACTTGAGATCTTTTAACCATTCCCTTGACCCAGTTCTTCATGGATCAAATCAAACATCATCTTAACCCTCCCTGTTATGTAAACTCTGCCACCTACACATACATAGCTAGGTTCAGAATAATCTTCTGATTGTTCTGCTAAGCTGTGTGGACATCCACTGAGTTGTGGAAGAAATTCATCATCATTATTATGCAGATTATTATTATTTTAATAATTTAACTGACTTTATTGAAGCCTTTTTTCCAGAGAAAAAAACTCTAATCTCCCTCAGTTCCGGGTGGTATCTGACAATTCAAGATCTGTCTCTTTAACCCTTCACAATCCTCAGGGTAACCCCTGTGATCCTATTGTATCTAAATTTGAAGGAAGTTGTTTTTAATTATCCAGGAAATCGGAGAGATGACACCCAGTTTGATAGCAGACAACTATCTAGTCAGGATGGTATCCACTGAAAATTCTGCATTACTACTTGATCTATAGTCATAAAGTCCATGAAAATCACAACTCCCAATTCCCACCCTGATCACAATTTCTCTTTATATCTGACCCCTCTACCCCTACTACATCAGTTCCTTTTATGAGGGAACACGGGATATTCCTGGTTGCTCTGTCTTACTACTCCAGGGCAAAAGGGAATTCTCTGAGGTTATCCAGGCTAACTCTGTGTGGACATGTTATGCAGCCTTTTATATTCTACTGTTCCCAGTCCATGCAAGGAGCCAGGTGGTGATCATCAGGTTCTTGGATTTCTAGGCTTCACCTTAAAATCGACAAGCTGCTCCACTTGGCTCTTTCTCAGGGAGGAGTTGTTCTTTGGTCCATCCCAACCAGAAACTCAGGCTTAAGGGAACAGAACCACTTTCCAGGGACTTATCTAAGCTATCTTGTTTCCTCTGAATACATTCCTTTGAGTAGGCCAGGCAATGTTTTACTTGTTCCTTGCAGGGGAATGGGCCAGGGTAGTGGAGGGAGTTATAAAGGAGATCGGAAAAAGAAAAAAAAAAGTCTTGTAGATCACATATTCTTCACTTATAACTGTTTATGGCATTCACTTTAGATATCAATCTTCCTGGACTAAAATAACCATGATTCAAGATAAATAGCAAACAGAAATACACACACACACATGAACACACACACACACACAAATAATCAAATTGAAATTCTAGTGCAGAAAATTATAAACTTAAATTAAGAACTCAATATAATAGCTGATTAGACTTGCAGAAGAGAGGGTTAGTGAGTTGGAAGGTAGATCAATAGAAAAATGATAAATTTTAAGCACAGAGAGGAAAAAAAAAGACATATGGGACAGGATGAAATGGATAACATGAATGCAGTTGGGATCCTAGAAAGAGAAGCATGAGACTGCAATATTTGAAGATTTACTGGTCCAGAATTTTACAAACGTTAAAGAAGAGAGATAATTATCAGGGCAGTGGTGTTTAAAAGAACTGCCGGAAGAGCAAGTGTGCAAATGGCCTTGAAACAACCATTCCAAATCACAGAAGACAGGTTCGTGTTCAATGCTTCTAAGAACAGTAAAAAGTGGAGCTCTTTTATTGTACCTAATGTGTCTATATTGACTGTGTACCCCTTGCTGAAGCTTTGGTACTCAATTAGTGAAAAGAACATACAAAATTAAGCTAATTAAGTTAGAGTCAATTATTAACTCCAAGAAAAAATATATATCATGTAAGAAAAGAAGTGTCATCATCTGTAAATTATTGCTTATTCTGGAAGAAGTGGAAAGGAAGTCTGTTTTGGTGACATGGTACACTAACTTCTGATATTCCTTAGCAATAGTCCATATTTAACGTTTAAAAATAAAAATAGGAAATAATGTTCTAAGCTATTATTTAAAAATATGTAAGAAAATGTCAACAAAAAATATAAAATAGTTTATTTTAATTTTTGATTCTAGAGAAAAACAAAGAAGTAAAAGGACATAAGAGTGAGATGGTGTGGGGAGAACAAGACCTCTGGTTTTTTTTTTTTTGTTATTGTTTTTCTAAATAAGATTTATAATGTACATTCAACTTATATACAACCAATTTACCCACAAAATCAAAAGTGAAGCAAAAAGTAGTATTTAGTTTTATGTGCTGATAACAGATAAAACCTAGGATTGCATGCCATCTCTTTCACTTTGTAACTGAATGAAGTGGGCAAGTTAATTAACTTCGCTAAGGCTCCATCTTCAACTGTGTTAGTGAAAAAAGCCCTTCCTGTATCTATTTTTTGAAGGCTTAAATTATACAACAATGTGAAATCTTTGTCGAGCACATATTATGTCTCAATAAATATTAGTTATTATTGTCATCCTTAGTAGATTAATAGAAGTAAGATGGTAGGACTAAAATTAGAAAATAAGAATTTGAGAACTCAGAATTAAACCCAACCATCTATGGACAACTGATTTTAGACAAGGAGCCAAAGTCTATTCAGTGGGGCAGAAACAGCCCTTTAATAAATGGTGTTCAAAAACTGGATAACAGGACCCATAGCTCACACCAGACACAAAAACTAACTCAAAATGGATCGAAGACCTAAATGTTAAACCTAAAACCATAAAATCCTGGAAGACAACACAGTGAGAAAACAATGGAAACTAATCTTTTGTAAAAATAGGATTAAAAAAGTTACAGCAAATGCATGGACAGAAGAAAACAAAATCGATAAATGGGACCTCATAAAAATTAAAAATTTATACTCATCAAAAGATTTTATTAAAGGAGTAAATAGGCAACCTACAGGCTGGAAAAAATATCTTTGAGAATGACTTATCTGATAAGGGTCTAATCTCTAAAATCCTAGAAAACTACAACAACTCAACAACAAAAAGACAAACAACGCTGTCATAAAATGGGCAAAGGACATGAACAGAACTTTCACCAAACTGGACATCTAAGCAACCAACAAACATGTGAAAGGATGTTAACAATCATTAGCCATTAGAGAGATGCAAATCAAAACTATAATTAGATACCATCTTACCCCAGTTAAAATGGCACTGATAAAAATAAAAACAGATAGCAACAAATGTTGGTGAGGATGTGGGGAGATTTCAGCCCTTATCCATTACCGGTGAGACTGTAAAAGATACAACCACTATGGAAAATGGTATGGCACTTTCTCAAAAAACTAGAAATAGAATTACTTTATAATCCAGCAATCCCACTCCTAGGTATAGACGCTTGTTGCTGTTGTTGTTAGGTGCCGTTGAGTCAGTTCCAACTCATAGCGCCCTATGTACAACAGAAGGAAACACTGCTGGATCCTGTGCCATCCTCACAATCATTGCTATGTTTGAACCTATTATTGCAGCCACTGTGTTGATCCAGCTTGCTGAGAATCTTCCTCTTTTCGCTGATCCTCTACTTTACCAAGCA
This sequence comes from Trichechus manatus latirostris, assembly GCF_000243295.1. NCBI lineage: Eukaryota > Metazoa > Chordata > Mammalia > Sirenia > Trichechidae > Trichechus > Trichechus manatus. The sequence continues at coordinate 15,796,523 of NW_004443947.1, read as the reverse complement.
TGATGTCCTTCTCCAGGGACTGGTCCCTCCTGATAACATGTCCAAAGTTTGTGAGACTAAGTCTCGCCATCCTCACTTCTAAGGAGTGTTCTGGCTGTGCCTCCTCCCAGACAGATTTGTTAGTTCTTTTGGCAGTCCATGATATATTCAATATTCTTTGCCAACACCATAATTCAAAGGTATCAATTCTTCTTCAGTCTTCCTTATTCATTGCCCAGCTTTCACATGCATACGAGGCAATTGAAAACACCATGGCTTAGGTCAGGCATACCTTAGTCCTCAAAGTGACATCTTCGCTTTTTAACACTTTAAGGAAGTCTTTTGCAGCAGATTTGCCTGATGCAATGTGTTGTATGATCTCTTGACTGCTGCTTCCATGGGTGTGGTTGTGGATCCAAGTAAAATAAAATCCTTGACAACGTCAATATTTTCTCCGTTTATCATGACGTTGCTTATTGGTCCAGTTGTGAAAATTTTTGTTTTCTTTATGTTAAGGTGTAATCCATACTGAAGGCTGTAATCTTCGAACCTCATCAGTAAGGGCTTCAAGTCCTCTTCACTTTTAGCAAACAAGGTTATGTCATCTGTATAATGCCAGTTGTTAATGAATCTTCCTTCAATCCTGCTACCCCACTCTTCATCATATAGTCCAGCTTCTCAAATTATTTGCTCAGCATACAGATTGAATAAGTATGGTGAAAGGATACAACCCTGACGCACACCTTTCCTGATTTTAAAACATGCAGTATCTCCTTGTTCTGTTGGAATAACTGCCTCTTGATCTATGTACAGTTTCCTCTCGAGCAATATTAAGTGTTCTGGAATTTCCATTCCATACCCTAGAAACCTAAAAACAATGACATGAATAAACATATGCGCACCTATGTTCATTGCTGCTTTATTCACAATAGCAAATAAATGGAAAAAACCGAAGTTCCCGTCAACAGATGAATGGATAAGCAAATTCTGGTACATACATACAATAGAATACTATGTAACCATAAAGAATAATGACAAATCCATGAAACATAACATGAATGGACCTGGAGGGCACAATGCTAAGTTAAGTAAGTCTAGCATACAAGGACAAATATTGTATGATCTCTCTTTTATAAAAAGACAAGAATAGATAAATATACAGAGTCCAATGTTCACTGGTGGTTATGAGGGTCGGGGGAGGGGAAAGTGCGCTTTAGATCATAGAGACTTGTTATTAATTTATTTGGTGCTGGGAAAAGTGCAACCAAATTTGAAAGTAGTGAGCACAGCACAACCAAAGTTAAAACGAGTGTTTTACATATAGATTGGTATAGGCAAATTGGTAGTCAGGTAGGTACAGGTGTGTGCATAGGTGAGAACCTAGAGGAGTATCTATAACCCAAAACCCGTTGCCGTCGAGTCGATTCCAACTCATAGCGGCCCTATAGGACAGAGTAGAACTGCCCCATAGAGTTTCCAAGGAGCGCCTGGTGGATTTGAACTGGTGACCTTTTGTTTAGCAGCTGTAGCGCTTAAACACCAAGGTATCTATAGGTATGTGTAAATACAAATAAGTGAGTCCAGGCACATATATTAATAGCTAGTAAGAAGTGTAAACATGGTTCATTCCTATGGGCTTTCTTTACTCTCCTCTTTATGCCTCTTTTTTCTCAAACACAAGTGGTTTGGTTAATGCTCATAAACTTGAGTGTCTCTGCATTTCAACCTTGAGTATTCTGTACATTGGCAATGCCTCATCCCAACTACTGGAGCCCTGGTGGTGAAACCATTAAGCTCTGGGATGTTAACCGAAAGGTTGGCAGTTTGAACCCACCCAGCCGCTCTGCTGGGAGAATGACCTGATGATCTGCTTCCATGAAGATTACAACCAAGAAAACCATATGAGGCAGTTCTCTACTCTGTCACATGGGATTGCTATAAGTCAGAATCGAACTGAGGACACACAACAACAACAGAATCTACCAGTGGACTGACATCTGAATTCCTGGGATTGGGGAATAAATAAGCTGTAGCATCTCTAAATTTTAACTCACATGTGAACATGCTCTGTGTGCATTTTCTCCCTGAGCCACATTTCTTTGGTTAATAGTGATTAAGTTAAAGTAATTTTAAATAAAAGTTTGGGGAAAAAAACCTAGGAAGAACTTGAAGTAATGAAAATGTTTCCTTTATTGCAAACTTTATTTTAAACTCTCCCAATTATCATCTTTATAGACAATATAGTCAGGACTTGATGCTGAACTGCTGTTAGTTTTTAATGTGACTTATATTTTTAATACAGTGTATAGTTTGACATTGAATATTTCAGTAGAACTCAGCTTTGACATCCTTTGCAAGCGTCTACTCGAAAGTAATATTTAAATCAATTAACACCCCTATTCTCTAACTACCTCCCTCTCGACCTGTATTGTAGAGTGTATATATCAGTATAGATTGGTGAACATTTTGGACTCTTTGATCATTAGAACGGCAAAATCATTAGAAATATAGTAGACATTTTCTACCAGAATTTAAAAACAAAACTTAAAGTTATAAACTATTATAGCTGGATGTAATTTTAGTTCTCAGTAAAGTTTCTGCTGTAGACATTGTCTACCAATCAAGTGATGTTGCTGACATCTAACTGCTCTAACTAAAGCAGAATAAAGCAGAGTATTTAGAATAAGAGTCTGTCCTATTAGAACAAAAAATTGTAATTGGGGAATTATAGTGGTTCACCTGATCCCTTGGGAGACTTTTTACCAACACAGTGCTTGGGCACTAGTTTTCCTGTGACTTTCACCTTGAGTTAAGGATGCATTTCTTCAGTCTTAGCTTATTGAGACCAGCTAGTGTTTTCAAATGGATGCATAGCTCCTATTTCCTTGGGAATATGTGGGTGCCTGTCTAGTCTGGATTTCAAATACCACCCGAGAATCATAATTAGAGTATAGCTACAGTTTCATGAATATTCAATCACTTCATAAAAAGAATTAGCTTAAGCCATAGATCAATTACATAGAAGTTGATAAACTCCTTTAGCAAGTATGATATTTTCAAGGAACAAATTCAGGTGTGAGAGAAATGTCATTTTCTTTATTTTTTTCTATAATTCAAATTAATAATTCTCAATGACAGCAGAAAACTTAATGTAGTCCACGTTTCCTCAATTATTTTAAGTTTAAATTCAATCACAGCCTGCTCTAATCTTTTCTTCTCTCATCTGCTTTTCCCCGGGACGGCATCTAAGGTCCAGGGTTGGTGGGGTGGGATGGTTTCTGTGACTGGCACAGTGCTATGTCCTGAAAGAAGGCGCTGGCACCACTCATTCATCCTCTGTGATGTACCTCATCCACTGGGTTCTTATCTGATTATGAAACATTGATATTGGCTGCCAAGAATTCCATATTCCCACTTGGTCACTAGCTCTACAGTCCTTGCTAGCCCACTCTAGCATTGGAGGGTGAATCTCCTGGTCCCAATTTAAGATCTGTTTGGAATAACGAAAACTTTTTGCTGCTCAGGGAGCTAAAGCAATGGCTGCTCGCTGCAACGTAATCGTTTCACATGTAGACTCTGAAGGATCTTTTGGTCTCTTTACATGGAAGTTCAACAATTTCATATCATACCCTGGATGTGTGAAGAACTCTGAGGGTTTTGTGTCTGACAAAAAGTGAAGCACAATCCGTCTCTACTCTTAAATTCTCAAGCTTATCTGGGAATTTATATCCTACCCTGTTGCTAACCCTTGAGGTCCTGCAAGATGCAGATATTCTGACCAAATTTATATATATATATATATATATATATATATATATATATATATACATGTATTTATCTCCTATGCCAATTCCACTCCCTCTCTGGCTTGAAGGAGTTTACTTGGTTGAGGTGATTAAAAGTATTCAAAATGCTTGTTCTCGGGCCAGACAGTCAAGTATAGAAATCCTCATTTGCCCCTTATCACTTTGTAACCGTCATGAAGTTGTTTTACCTCTCTGGAATCCCTTTCTATAAAATAGAGATGTTAATTAGACTTACATACTAGGAGTCACAGTGGAGTTTGTCAGGTAATCAGGAAACAAATTTTATTCTCTGCCTCTCTCATGGGTTCTTTTGTGGTTTTTTTGGACATGACCATGAAGTGAGTAACTACATCTCCTCTACTTGCTGATTATGATTTCTCCCTCAGCCTACTCATGTGGGATCATAACTCCAATGGATGTTCACTAAAACTAATGAAATTTAAATTCCTAGCCCTACACATGCACAAGCCCTTTCCAAAGCCCTAGGAGGGGACATAGTAATGTATTTACATGGCTAAGTTCTTTGTAAATGTTTTAAAACTAAGAAAGTCTTTGCGTTATTTGTCATAAATCCTCCCCCCCCACCCCAAATAAACCCACATTTCAGGTTCCGCATAATCTGGATCTACCCGTTTCAGGCTTTTTTGGCTGAAGTCCCCTCACACATCAAGACCTTCCAGGTGACAGTCTTGGATAACCACATGCTAATATTATTTCAAGAGCTCAAATCTGATCCATGCACCTGAAGTGTGATCTGGCATTAGTTCACCATTTTACTCAGACTTCAAGGGATACATATCATCTTCTCTGATCAATTCCTTCTCCTTAATCCTACTTAGTTGCAGGAAGTCCATAAATAAGATGATCTCTCTCAGAGTGGTCTTGCTAAAGCTATCCCACATGCCTTATAGGTTTCTGCTGCACCATGGGTAGGGGAATTGAGACTATAATGTGTTGCCTTCAAGTGGATTCCAATCCATAGTGACCCTATAGGACAGTGTAGAACCACCCTATAGAGTTTCCAAGGAGCAGCTGGTGGATTTGAATCACTGACCTTTTGGTTAGCAGTCGTAAAACTCATAACACACCATCAATTCTGTCCAAAGAAATGTTCTTGCAAACTTCTAACCTCCTCTGTTTATAACCAACATCTTTTACAGTCCAGTGGTGGGGTTCAGCTAATGATCACAGAACAGTTTCTTGGGCAACTCTTCTGCAAGTCATGCTTTGGACTTTTAGCATTTCCCATTGGGATGTTGAATGCACTTACGGTCTTAGGGCCTCAGAATAACTCAGAGAGGATGCATACCATTTTAACAACTTTTGTACATGCGCAAAACTTGAGGAGCACCTAGAAAGTAGCGAGAGATCAGACAAATTGTCAGTATTCCTGTCAGAATTGGCCCTGGATCTAGAAATGACTCTCTAACCCTGAAACCATATCTGGATTTTTGAAACATGCTACAGGAAATTATTGGAAAAAGGTGGAAAGAGATAGAAAAAACTATCATCTATAAACCCATTGCCATCAAGTCAATTCCACTCATAGTGACCCGAAGGGACAGAGCAGAACTGCCCCATAGGGTCTCCAAGGAGTACTTGGTGGATTCAAACTGCCGAACTTTTGGTTAGCAGCCATAGGTCTTAACCCCTATGCCACCAGGGTTTCTACCATAGGATATCCATTTTAAAAACATTAAAGCAATATATCTTTACTTGAGTAAGATAAAATAGTATTACAGGCACAAACAGTTGTATTTCTAATTTTGGAATATATAATTTGCATTTATTGTTAGATTAAAGAGTTCTATATTCCAAATTTGCATCATGAGTTATTTTTCGATTTTTTTGTTTACTTTTTTTTCTGATAAGAATTGCTTTAACTTAATTTAATTGCCCTTAACTATTATAATTGCATCTTCCTTCTAATAAAAATAGGGCATCCATAAAAATAAAGTGATATGGTTCTGCACAGACATTAAATTTAATTTTCTATTGTTTCCATTTTAGGTAAAATTTAAAACTATAATGTTCCTTCACAAATGTAATTGCACAAAATTAGGTATATTTAAGTTTACAGGAACGTGATTTTTTAGTTCATCCATAGAGCTAAAGAAATAGAAGCAGCCTGAATATAAGAGTAGGTAGATTAGACTGATTAGCATTAATAATATTTATTTGATCCTCCATTGTTCTTCAGCACAATCTTCTTTAGCATGAAACAAAAGATATGGGTGGGTTGTTTACTTGTTTTATATTTCCTATTCTAAGAAGAAATGTATGCAACTAATTACCATGCTCAGAAAAGAAAACCACTCACTGGGAAAATGAAATTTGGAAAACAATGCACATATATTTCAGCTCTAATAGTGCAAGAAGGGACTTACATATTATTTTTCTTAAGGTGTGAATTCCAGCTTCTTGACAGTTATATGCTCCATAAGTTATGTTGTCTATTGTGTATGTGAATGTTTGAAAAATGCGATATTTTATTTCACATGTTTAAATTACATTACACACTTTATCCATTTTTATTTCATCTGAATTTACCTCTCCTTTTACAATATTTAAATAGGGAGAGATAAGAGAACTGAGTAAAATAAGTCTATGTGAAAGCAAAAATTGTAAGAATCAATATATAACTGGAGAGTATGAATTCCTAGGGGAAATAAGGATGATAATCACAGTCACAATTTTAAAAATTATACTAATAACTGTAATGGTTATATTTATAGTTTTGTGCAAATTTATTTCCTTTAAGAAACCACAACTCTTATTTTATAAGAATCTTGCTCTGTCAGTGTCGTTTTGTTGGTTCTTCCTCAGAAGAAGACACATGACTCAGACCTTTTCAATTATAACACCTCCCTAGCTACTGGGATTGGATCAGGTGTGGACACATGTTCCAAGCTGGCCAGAATTACCCAGGTCTTTTGAGAAACTTCATGAAAATTGGCTTCTTTATCCTTGGGAAATCTCCAGATGTAAGGACAAAATAGTCTCAATCTCCCGGAGTCCAATGTTCCTACCACGTGGATAAAGCCCACTTAATGAAGCCAGCAAAGAGGATAACCTAACTAGGTGACTGAAGAAGAGAGCTGGAGATGAGAGGCATCCTGATGACAGTTTGAGATCTGGATTCAGAAGAAACGAAAACTAGTTCTATTGTGTGGACTTATAATTCAATTGAGTAAGTAAATCAATTTTGAGGTTGTTTTTTGTTTGTTTGTTTTGTTTTGTTTTCACTTACAACTAAAAAGGTGGTTCTGATTTAGGGGAGAGTTAATTTGGGTCTTCACTCAAATTAAGTACTTACACAAATTGACGTATTGAATTCCCACAGATCTATGCAGTACGGCTATGGTTTTTAAAGTTGGGGAAATGTAGAGAAACAAAGAGACTTACTCAAAGATCCATAACAGCCAAAGGAGGAACTAAGTCAGAAAAGCAACCATACTGTTCTAACAACTGGATGAAATGAACAAGCTATCAACAAATATCAGCCTCTGTGACCTTTTACCTCTCCATTTCTATGTTATTGAGAAGATAGAATTGCATTATAGTCCCTGTATCCTTTGGCTTTCACAATCTTCCTCATTTCTCCATTTTACTTGATGAGAAGGAATGTCACTAGCCTTACACTAAAATCCCGAAACCTTTTTACCTCTCTTGTGTCTCTTCCACCTTCTCTGACTTTTAGTGGTGAAAAAGAGCATCTAAAAAAGTAAATCATTTAATAATGTATTAGATATTCTCAGTTCCATTGGAGTAATTTTGTGGTAAACAATTACTCTTATTTCAAAAAGGAGACAAAAGATATAGTCCAGGCCTATGAAACCAAATTAAACAGAATATGATCTACTAGCCAAGCGAATCTTAGCTTGTCATAGTAATAGAGCTGGATATTGTTGTTGGTTGCCATTGAGTCGGCTCTGACTCATGGCAACACTATATATAGTAGAATGCAGCATTGCCCAGTTCTGCATCATCTTCATGATTGTTGGTATACTTGAGTCCATTGTTGAGGCTCTTTGTCCAATCATGTGGGTTGACACAACAGATCTGTAGGAGATCAAAAAATACTAATGCTTCTTACACTGCTCATATGAGATGCCTGACATTGTTCATGCTTTGTCTTACTTAGTTAATCCTCATACGAAATACATGAAGTAGTCACAAGGAAAATGAAATTTATGTTGATTAAGAAATTTGCCCAGAGTCACACATCTAGTAAATAGCATGGATAGTATTTTAAACCAAGCATCTTAATTTCAGAACTTATACCCTCAATCGCTGAACTCCTCTGTCTCTGGAAGAATGGAAGTAGCTTTCAAACAGCCATACATTGGTGAGCAACAAATAAAACCCTATCATCTGCCTTCTGAATCTGTGTCACTTCACCTCATTCTTGGAAGGTGCATAGGAGATAGTTTTATTGGTTTTGCCAACTCAGAAAAAGTTTCCTCAGTAAAATTGTTGAAATCACTTTTGTGATAGTACACTTGTTGTCCATAAAAACTTGAACGCTGTTTCAAGTTCAAACAGAGAGGTTTATTAAGAATTTAAAACAATTGTAATTGGGGAACTACATTGCCCATTGAAAATGGAGCCAGGTACTCCTGGGGCAGTTTCGTTATACAAGTATTCCTTCGGAGTAAAAAGAGGAAACAAACCGTAGGGAGGTCAATTACAGGAAAATCAATGAATATTGTAATAATCACATTCTGATTAGTTGTTGATTATTAATAGTATAGTTAGTGATTGCAGATAGTTTCACAGGATGCTTACGTCATGGTCATAAGCTGCTTATATGTATTTTCTTTGTCTATCTTGCAAAAATTTCTTGTTGGCAACAGCACACAGACAGCACTCTTCCTGAGTATGTTTATTTTGAGGGGTGCAGATGGTCGCTTGGTTAAGACCCCTTGGGGCATATGGTTTCACATCCTGGTTTTGACCACTGAGGAAAAACCTGTTTTTCTCAAAAAACATACCTGTTAGTCTAGAATCCAGATTAAAATTAGATAGCATAGACAGCATATTATGCCTCTGTCTCACTGACTGCACTGAAAGTTGTCTTTTCCTGAGACAAACTAAAACAACTTTTACTGTTTTGGTGTACTTAAATGCAACACAGGTTTCAATGTAAAATATATCTAGTTGTATCCAAGTCTTAGATCTAAGCTAGCTTGTCACATTCTCATAGTATAGTGAATGGCCTTTTCACAATTAATTGCTAATGAAATCCTCAACTGTGTAGAAAAAATATTCTGGATAAAACTTCAAATTTTTAATGAGTAAAACTGACCACTGTTTGACCTCTTTTCATAGTCTTAATTGAACAGTAAGTAGTTATCCTAAAATAATCCTTGACACCAATGAGAATATGGTCAAGATGATAATTGCTGTATTAGGCTGATTGATTAAGGTTATGAAGCTATTAGCATGAGGGTGAAGGGGCACAAATTTAGCTTGTCTTTAGTTTAATTTGAATTCTGTCAATAAAAAGGGGAAATAATTGTGGTACTCATATTTTATTAAAAAAATCATTTTCTTTTCCAATTAAAGTCTTTGTCATTCTGTAAGCAATTAATCCAAAAATAAATTATTGCCCACAACCATCATAGGGAGCATTGTCTTATAACATTTTCTAGTTTTTTCTTTGTAGCAAGTTAGTCTATTGACATAAACTACCACCAGCAGAATGCACGGAAATGTAAAGTCCAGCGTTATTTTCATATAATTACTTATTCAAACTTGATTAAAAGATGAGAAGAAAGGAAATAACATTTATTCATCACCTGCTATAACTATGGAATGTTCTAGATATTTTATAAATATTATTTTATTTTACTATGATAAAATCTGTTAAGACAAGTATTATTACCCTCATCTTATAGATAAGGATCCAAATCTCAACAGAGACTAAGAACTTTGGCCAAGTTCAACAGATGCTTAAGTGGCAATGAACATGGTCTCATCTGGTCTGCTTTAGATTCATTCATTAGGAAAAGCATAGTCTAACTAAAACAGATTCCACAAGTACTTTTCAAAGTTATTAGCCTAATTAAAAGAAAGAAAGAAAAACAACAATAACAAAAAACCCTCAATTTTTTCATGGTTCCTAATCAGAACATCATCAAATAATTATTGCATGGAGCACCATCTAGTACAAGACTGTTCAGAAAACAAATGGGGTTAATAATTTTTCAGATGCCTCAAGTAACAGGGTGGCAACTCTGTTATCCCTTATTCTCCCTTGGCAAATCTATTAACTTTGTAAATATGTGACATTTATGTCTAGAGGTGTTAATAAGGCCTCTTTGGAGATTTCAGCTACAATTAGCATTAATTACCCAGCAAAATTAAACCAAACAAAAGTTTTTAAAAAATGAGAGAAATAAAAATAATAAAAATATATAGAGAGAAAGAAAACAGCACTTCAGTGAGGCAGACCTATTTTCAAGTTCTGGCTAAAGCAAAGACCACAGGAGCTTGAGCAGCCAGCCTAACCTCAGCTCACTTTTCTAAGGTGTCCAAAACCAAAACCAAACCCATTGCTGTCGAGTCAATTCCAACTCATAGTGACCTTATAGGTCAGGGTAGAACTGCCCCACAGGGTTTCCAAGGAGCAGCTGGTGGATTTGAACTGCCAACCTTTTGGTTAGCAGCTGTAGCACTTAACCACTACACCACCAGGGCTCCAAAGAAGATAATAATGTCTGCCTTATAAGGGTATTAGAGCATTTAATTTTGCAAAGTTTTCTAACGCAACTGCGGCAATGAATGAACACTCAATAGCTGTTTGTTTCTTCTTCTTATTATTTTTTTTCCCTTCCTCTTGTGTTCTCACTGAATAATCAATATCAGTGCCAAATCAGTCCTTAGAATGTGGCCCCAGACATGGGGCAGTGTTTTAACCAAATAGCCAAAAATTACCTGAACCCAGGGGAAATGCCATTTGATGGGATAATGGTTGAAGCTGCCTGAGATGGAGTTTTAATTTATACAGAAGCAAAAATACAGAAATCCCTTAGGATGATGACTCTTCAAGGCTTTTAGAAAGCATAATTCTCTATAGGAGAAGAGAATTGTTTTACATTCTTCTCTTTTAATATGTCTCATTACACCTTTCAAACATATACATTTCATTACACACTTCCATTAAAGCATCTGATTATAAGTTTCAAATATGTGCATCTCATTACATCTCCTTTAAACATCTTTATATATTCTCCGTTTGTGGATTCCATTAAAGCCTTTCCCTTCTATATCTCATTACTAAATTACTTTCATGTATGTTATTATAACCTATATCTCTCATTACATTACTTAAACATGCACATCTCATTACACCTTTCTATTTATGCATCTCATTACACTCCTCAAAAATGTGTATCATATTACATCTTTCTCCTTTGCATATCATTACATTGGTCCAATTAGGCATCTTATTATGCCATTTCATTTATGCATTTTATTACACCCTTCCTCTTATCCATGTCACTGCATTCCTTAAACCCAAGCAGCTACTGTATACCATTTTATACACCTTATGGATATTATCTTTAGTTTCCTTGTATGCATCTCAGTCTGAGGGACTGATTGCATTACTCTTTTTTAATATGCATATCTCATTACATATTTATCATATTTTAGATGTCATTTTTACACCTTAAATTATTCCTTTCCTTTCCTATTAAAACATTTCAAGAAAAAAGTGAGTCATGCTCTCCTGGATAACTTCAAGTAATATATCTCATCACATCCTTCAAATAGCAACATCTATTATAATTTCCTTATATCTTTGTTTAAAGCTTTCTAATATTCTTTTCAAATATGTGCATCTCATTTCTGTCCCTTGGATATGCATTACTTTTTACCCTCTATAAGTTATGTTTCTTTTCCTACCTTAAATTAGCTCCATTTTAAATGGTTGGAGTTACAGTATCATCTGATCATTATCCTTAGCCATAAATGGAATTTCCTCTGTTGTTTGTTCTTCTCTAGGTTATTACTTTTTTTCTATACAAATATATTTTCTCCCTGAGGCAATAGATGCCTTTGGAATAAATTAAGGAGTCAAAAATAGCCAAATGGTCCATGTGTTACTTACATACATTGTATTTTATTATCAGAGCATTATTGTTGTGAGACTATTTAAAAGCACAGAATTGTTGAAACTTCAACATTCACCAAGATTTGATTGTGTGGTTTTGTTAGCAATAATGAAATAAGCTGTACTGGAGCATTTATTACATGAACTTTACAGCCAAGATTTTACCAGCTAATAATCCATTATAATCTGAAGAATATATTCAAGATTCTCAAATTTGAGTGTAAATTGGGACACTTACTAACTATAGTTACCTGAAAACATTCACAGGATATTGACCCAACAGACCTAGACATGCCTTTGTCCCCAGAAAGAACACTGGATTGGATCCAGTCTTAGGCTGGGTTCTCTAGAGAAGTAAAACCAGTGAAGTATATATATACATATATATATGTATATGTATATATGTACATATAAACAGACAGAAAGAGAGAGATTTATCTCAAAGAAATGGCTCATGCTGCTGTAGAAGCTAACAAGTCTAAAGTCCATGGGTCAGGCATCAGGCTGGAGGCTTCGCCTGACCCACGAAGCTGTGAAGACTGAAAATCCAAGATCAGCATGTAACATGGCAGGCTGATGGCTCACAGGCTTTGGAAGCCAATAAATCCCAAGATCAGCAGGCAGTACAGCAGTCTGCTGGCTCAAGTCCCAAGAACTGGAAGTCAGACGATGACAAGCTGGATGCAGGATCCAGAACAAGCAAAAACCAACAAGCTTTGCCAGGATGTCCATATAATGAATGCAGGCCACATTCCAAGATAACTCCCTTACAACTGATTTGTTGATCACATCAGATCACATCATTGAGGTGATTACATTATATCACAAAATGAAGACTAACTACATCATTACATAACTGCCAAATCACATCATTACATAACTGCCAAGCTACATCATTACATAACTGCTAAACAACTGAGAGTCATGGCCCCAGCCATCATAGTCCACACCTTATCAACTTGGAACCTGTATATATCTCCTTAAACTATACACAATCTCTGAATAAAGACGGCCACAAAGTCATCCTTGCACCTAACGTAATACAACTAACAAGAGTACAACTGAAAATGCACTAGCCCTGTTTACATCTTCTGTTTTATAAGTGACAAAAACAAAAAAAATATTTCATACACATATACAAGGAAAGAATATTCATAACAATTATAGCACTTGTTTCTGCAACTGGTCATGTGGTTGAAACTGGTGTTTAGAACTACCTTCTTCCACCACCAATTCTGTATTCCCTTTGTCCTCAATAAGTACCTCAGATAGTCATGGTTCCTTGCCTGGTGGTGTGACCAAAATTTCATTCCTGAAGGGTGTGGACCATTAGTAGTCATGTCAGAATTGGGTTGCTGTAGTTTTCCATTTACTTTAATCACAGGCCATGGTGGTACTAAGTGACATCCTAAGGGATCTCCTGTATTCCAGACATATTCTTCATGTCTATTATGTAATATCAATCCAATTTCTCCACCAGCCAATACAATAACTCCCTTCTTTGCCTGTTGTTCCAGAGTCATGAGGAGCCTAAAGTGGCCAGGTGGAATTCTTAACTTCTGGTTCAATGGAATCAATGTTGTGTGTCCTGGTGGGAGCATCCTTTCCTTTGGAACTAAAACTTCTAGACTCTCAGAGTTAGGGTTGTGGGGACAGGACGCAAGAATTTTCCATGTTTGTCAGTAGGGGCAGTAGAGAATGGTACCACTCCCATTTCCATCCCTTGATTCCTGGACCCATGAATCCTGGCTGTGGGATAAACAATACCATATACTGGATGATGGTTTAGAGCATATACAGCCTCATGGAAAACATTTTTTTTTGTTTTTCTTTGGAGAACATTGCCCCAGTTCTGCAAGGTATTGTCACCTAGCTGGCACTATAATTGTGTCTTTAAAAGGACATACCATCATTCTGTCAAGTCAGCAGCTTCAGGATGATGGGGAACATGGTAAGACCAGTGAATTCCCCAAGCATGGGCCCATTGCTGCACTTTATTTGCTGTAAAGTAAGTCCCTTGATATGAGGCGATGCAGTGTGGGATACCATGATGGTAGACAGGCATTCTGTAAGTTCAAAGATGGTAGTTTTGGCAAAACTTGCATGCAGGGAAGGCAAATCCGTAACCAGAGTTAATGTCTATTCCAATAAGAACAAAATGATGCCTTTTCCATGATGCAGGTGGCCCAATGTAATCAACCTGCCACAAGGTTGCTAGGGGATCACCTCGAGGAATGGAGCCATATCAGGGACTCATTGTTGGTCTCTGCTGCTGGGAGATTGGGCACTCAACAGTAGCTGTAGCCAATTTGGCCTTGGTAAGTGGAAGTCCGTGTAGCTGAGCCCATGCATAACCTCCATCCCTGCCACCATGGCCACTTCATTCATGAGCCCATTGAACAATGACAGGAGTGGCTGGGGAAAGAGGATGACTAGTTTCCATAGAAAGCGTCATCCTATCCACTGACTGTTAAAATCCTCCTTTGCCAAGATCACCCTTTGGTGATCATTCACATGAGACACAAATATCTTCACTTCTTTGGCCCATTCAGAGAGGTCTATCTGCATACCTGTTCCCTATACCTCCTTGTCTCCAATTTTACAATCATATATCTTCCTAGTTCCTGACCTTCTAGCCAAACCAATGGCCACAGCCCATGAATCAGTATACAATCACACATCTGTCCATTTCTCCTTCCAAGCAGAGTGAACAGTCAGGTACAGTGCTTGAAGTGCAACCCATAGAGAGGATTTCCCTTCACCACTGTCTTTCAGGGAGGTCCAAGAAATGGGCTATAGTGCTGTCACAGTCCACTTTTGAGTAGAGCCTGTATATCATGCTGAACCATCTGTAAACCAGGCACAAGTTTCTCTTCCTCAGTCAACTGATCATAAAGAGCTATCCGAGAGGTCATAGGTGTAGATTGGGAGAGGGCAGGTAATGTGACCGGAGTAGAGACCACGGGCATTTGTGTCACTTCCTTATGCAACTTACTTGTGCCTTGAGGCCCTGCTTGACCTGATTCCATTTAATGATGGAATGCTGCTGTGCATGTCCAACTTTATGACTCTGTGGGTCAAACAACACCCAGTTCATGATAGGAAGCTCATGCCACATGGTGAGTTGACAGCCCATGGTTAAGTGTTCATCAATGTAATGGACTAGTGTGATGTCTTGTGGAAGGGAAAAGTGATCAAATTCCTTGTGGACTAAATTATGACATAGGACCAAAGCATTGATATACCACTGAGGTAGGATAGTGAAGGTGTATTGCTGGCCTTGCCAGCTGAAGGCAAACTGCTTCTTATGATCTTTCAAAACCAGAATCAAGTAAAAAGGCATTGGCCAGATCAATGGTTGCATACCAGGTACCAAGAGATGTATTCCTTTGCTCAAGCAATGAAACCACATCTGGAACAATTCCTGCAATTTGAGTCACAACCTAGTTAAGTTTATGATAGTCCACTGTCATTCTCCAAGATCCCTCTGTTTTTTGCACAGACCAAATAGGTGAATTGAGTGGGGATGTGGTGACAATCACCACCCCTCAACTACTTTACGGTGGCAGTAGTCTCTGCAATCTCTCCAGGAATTCAGTACTGCTTTTTGTTTACTGTTTTTCTAGGTAGAAGCAGGTCTAATGGCTTCCATTTGGCTTTTCCTACCATGGTAGCCCTTACTCCACTTGTCGGGGACCCAATGTGAGTGTTCTGTCAGTTGCTGAGTATATCTATTCCAATTATGCATTCTGGAACTGGGGAAACACTACAGGATGGGTTTGGGGACCCAGTGAACCCACTGTGAGACAAAACTGAGCTAAGACTCCATTAATAACATGAACTCCATATGCCCCCACTCTGACAGGTCGGCCACTGTGACATTTCAGGTCTCCTGGAATTAGTGTCAGTTCAGAACCCATATCCAGTAATCCCTGAAAAGTTTGATTATTTCCTTTTCTCCAGTGAACAGTCACTCTAGTAAAGGGCCATAGATCCCTATGAGGAGGGCTGGGAGAGAAATTAACAGTATAAATATTTGCCGATCTTGGTTTCATCAGTCCCTGCAGCTACGTGAGTCAGGAGAAGCCTCCAGCCTGACACCTAACCCGTGGACTTAGGACTTGCCAGCCTCTACATTCACATGAACCATTTCCTTGAGATAAATCTCTCTGCATATATATACATATACATACATATGTATGTGTGTGTGTGTGTGTGTATATATATATATGTGTATACATATATATATACATGCTTTGGAGCCCTGGTAGTGTAATGGTTAAGAGCTCAGCTGTTAACCAAAAGGTCAGTAGTTCAAATTCACCAGCTGCTCCTTGGAAACCCTATGGGTCAGTTCTACTCTGTCCTATAGGATCGCTATGAGTTGGAACTGACTCCATGGCAATGGGTATATACGCTTCACTGGTCTTGTTTCTGTAGAGAATCCAGGAGTATACATTTGGTACCTAGAGAAACAAAATTGTAAGGATGAGTTTTCTAAATTGATTCTCAAGTTTTGTTAGTCTTAAAGATGTTAATAGCTGCTTCTAGTAATAAAGATGGCACTGCTAGTCCTTGGCTTGAGGTGGCAATAGAAATACACAATATATCACCAGTAGATCAAGTATTGGTATTTAATAAGTATGAGGGTTAGTCAAAAAGTATTGCTGCAAAACCATAGAAATCTTTATTAAACAAAAACATCAAAATGTGAAGCTGGTTTTTCTTGACATATCCTCCGTCTAGGTCTATACACTTCTGAAGGCAGTGTTTCCATCTCTCTAACCCTTCCTCAAAGAATTCTGTACTCTTTGATTTACAACACTCCAAAAACAGCAGTTTTGGCATCCTTGAAGGACTCAAATCATGTTCCTTTTAAATGTTCTTTGAGTTTTGGCAACAAAAAGAAGCCTGAAGGGGCAAGATCAGGGCTGTAGGTTGGATGGTGTAAGGTTCGCCAATGAAATTCTCATAGGACAGCCCTTGCTACCCTAGAAGAATGAGCAGATGCATTGTCATGTTGGAAAAAAAAATCCTTGATGCAAATTTCCTGGCCTTTTTCTCACCAATACAGTTTTTAATTTTCTTAAAACTTCTTCATAATGATCCCCCATGATAGTCCTGTGTCCTTTGAGAAAATATGTCAAGATTACTCCTTTGGAATCCCGAAAAAAGTCACCATAATCTTCTGAGCAATCTTTTCTTTCTTGGCTCATCTTTCAGGTCTTCCCGAACTTCCATAAAACTTGATCCATCTAAAAACTATTGTTTTATGTAGGGTAGCATTCCCATAATCTTGTTGCAAAGCTTCAGTGATTTGGGAAGATGTCCACTTGAGTTTTGTTAGAAATTTGATATTAGCCCGCAGCTCAAAATCATTTTTTTTTCCATGGCAGAAAAAGTATCCTTTTTTTTTTGAAGGCAAAATAATGAGACTAAGACAAGTATATTACTGAGAGAACATATCTGCAGCCACCCACTGATCACAGAGACACATTTAAACACGTTTTGTTGGGAATAAACCCATGCATGTATGAACTAGAACCCCTGTAGCAATACTTTTTGACTTACCCTCATATATAATGAGTATGTGTTGAATGAATAATGAAATGGGGAAGGATTTTCCTAAAAGTTATTATCCACTCAGCTTGCTTGAGTTTCATTTAAAATAAAATGATGTGTGATCCCCATCTATGTGGGGAACAAGAATTTTTTTTTCTTTTAACATGCATAGAGAGTATGGAGCAACAGAGATAGTGACCATATTTGACATGCCTTGTTTTTATCAAGGAAATGCTGAACCTTCCAAATTCCCAGGACTATAGAGACACTAGAGGTGACACTTGGTACAGTTGTAGTCATAATGTAATTATATAACAGTCATTTAGTTGGGAATATTTAGCTATTATTTTATATTATGGACAATGTTTCCAAAGTTTCTGGATTATTAGTCATTTTGTAGTACTTACTACTTATATTTTTGGGAAAATTGCTTTTTACAAACTCTAGATTTGCTCAGTTTTAAAAAATGCATAGAATTGCTGACTTAAAGTCTTTGTCTTAGGAGATACACAATCACATATTTAAAATGTAATATACATGCTTTCCTTCAAGAACTAATATTTTTTTAATTGCTAAAGTATCAAAACAGTCCTAACTAAAAGTAGAAATTATAAAGAAATAAGAAAATTTGGAAACTTCTAGTTATTTCTACTCTTTAAGAAGAGAAAGAAAAGTCTTACAGTGGACCAATGAATTGAAAAATCTGAATATCTTCATAACCTTGAAAACATAGGTAAACTGTAAGGTATTGCCCTGGGTATGAACAGTATACTCTTAATTTTATTATTGTTGTTAGGTGCCATCAAGTTGGTTCCCACTCATAGCAACCCCACGTACAACAGAATGAAACACTGCATGGTCCTGCACCATCCTCACAATCATTGTTATGCTTCAGCTCATTGTTGCAGTCACTGTGTCAATCCCTCTCATTGAACATCTTCCACTTTTTTGCTGACCCTTTACTTTACCAAACACGGCGTCCTTCTCCAGGGACAGGTATCTCCTGATAACATGTCCAAAGTTTGTGAGTCGAGGTCTT
The DNA here is from genome assembly GCF_000243295.1 of Trichechus manatus latirostris. Classification (NCBI taxonomy): domain Eukaryota; kingdom Metazoa; phylum Chordata; class Mammalia; order Sirenia; family Trichechidae; genus Trichechus; species Trichechus manatus. The sequence continues at coordinate 15,778,018 of NW_004443947.1, read as the reverse complement.
ACCATCCTTTCTTCTAATGAGCATTCTAGCTGTACTTCTTCCACGACAGATTTGTTTGTTCCTCTGGCAATCCATGATATATTTAATACTCGTCACCAGCACCATAATTCAAATGCATCAATTCTTCTTCAGTCTTTCTTATTCATTGTCCAGCTTTTCCATGCATATGAGGCGATTGAAAACACCATGGCTTGGGTCAGGAGCACCTTAGTCCTTAAAGTGACCTCTTTGCTTTTCAACACTTTAAAGAGGTCTTTTGCAGCAGATTTGCCCAGTGCAATGCATCGTTTGACTTCTTGACTGCTGCTTCCGTGGGTGTTGTTTGTGGATCCAAGTAAAATGAAATCCTTGACAACTTCAATATTTTCTTCGTTTACCATGATTGCTTATTGGTCCAGATATGAGTATTTTTGTTTTCTTTATGTTGAGGTATAATCCATACTAAAGGCTATAGTCTTTGATATTCATCAGTAAGTGCTGCAAGTCCTCTTCGCTTTCAGCAAGCAAGGTTGTGTCGTCTGCATATTGCAGGATGTTAATGAATCTTCCTCCAATCCTGATGCCCAATTCTTCTTTATACAGTACAGCTTCTCTGATTATTTGTTCAGCATACAGACTGCATAAGTATGGTGAAAGGATACAACCATGATGCACACCTTTCCTGATTTTAAACCATGCAGTATCCCTTGCTCTGTTTGAATGACTGCATCTTGGTCTAAGTACAGGTTCCTCATGAGCACAATAAGTGTTCTGGAATTCCCATTTTTTGCAGTGTTATCCATAATTTGTTTTGATCCACACAGTTGAATGTCTTTGCATACTCAATAAAACACAGGTAAACATCTTTTTGGTAATCTCTTCTTTCAGCCAAGATCCATCTGACATCAGCAATGATATCCCTCATTCCATCCTCTTCTGAATCCAGCTTGAATTTCTGGCAGCTCCCTGTTGAAGTACTGATATAAACACTTTTGAATAATGAATTGTGTCCCCCAAAAATATACGTTGTATATCGTAACCTCTTATCATGTGTTTATAATCCCATTTGGGGATTTGTTGTCTTTGCTATGTTAATGAGACAAGATTAGTGTACAGTGAGTCTTGAGTCAATCTCTTTTTGAGATATAAAAGAGATTAAACAAGCAATCAGGCAAGCAGAGATGGGGGAATATAGATGCCAAGCCACATGGAGATCTTCAAGGAACTAGGAAAGAGAAGCTGAAGAGACAAGAACCTTCCCCAGAGCTGACAAAGAGAGAAGACTCCTAGAGCTGGCGCCCTGAATTTGGTCTTTTAGCCTCCTAAACTGTGAGAAAATAAATTTCTGTTTCTTGAAGCCATCCATTTGTGGTATATCTGTTAAAGCAGCCCTAGATAACTAAGACACTATCTCTTTTAAAAATCAAATCGTCCTTAAAAGGCTTAATAAATTAAACTTATTCTTTTATATATATATATTTACTGTACATTAGATAATGGTTTACAGAACAAACAGCTTCTCATTAAACAATCAGTACACATATTGTTTTATGACATTGGTTAACAACACCACGGCATGTCAACACTCTCCCTTCTCGACCTTGGAGGACTCTTTTCTTTTTGGTGAAAATATACATAGCGAAAGTTACACCATTTCAAAAGTTTCTACACATACAATTCAGTGAAATCGATTACATTCTTCCAGCTGTGCTGCTATTCTCACTATCCTTTTCCAAATTATTCCATCACCATTATCTTCAACTCACTGCCCCGTAGGCTTCCCATCAAACCTT
>NW_004443947.1:15774669-15775987 GCF_000243295.1 Trichechus manatus latirostris | reverse complement strand
CCTCATTAGTCCTGTTTTGTTTTATGAGGCTGTCCATTACCTGGCTGAATGGTGAACTTTGGGAGTGACTTCACTACCGAGCTAAAAGGGTGTCCAGGGGCCATACTCTTGGGGTTTCTTCAGTCTATCAGGCCAGTAAATCTAGTCTTTTTTGTGTGTGTTAGAATTTTGTTCTACATCCTTTTCCGGCTCTGTCCAGGACCCTCTATTGTGATCCCAGTCAGAGTAGTCAGTGGTGGTAGCCAGGCACCATCTAGCTGTACTGGACTCAGTCTGATGAAGGCTGTGGTAGCTGTGGTCCATTAGTCCTTTGGACTAATCTTTTCCTTGTATCCTGTACTCCTCATTATCCCTTGCTCCCAAAGGGGTGAGACCAGTGGAGTATCTTAGATGACTGCTCACAGGCTTTTAAGACCCCAGACGCTACTCGCCAGCATAGAACGTAGAACATTGTCTTTATAAACTGCTACACCTATTGAGCTAGATGTTCCCTGAAACCACGGTCCCCACAGCCCTCTACCCATCAATTCAGTACCTCAGGGAGTTTGGATGTGTCTATGGAGCTTCCATATCCTTTCCTTGTACAAGTTCTGCTGCCTTCCCCAGTATTGTGTACTGTCTTACCCTTCACCAAAGTTACCACTCATCTATTGTCTATTTAGTTCTCCTCCCATCCCTCCCATCCCTCCCATCCCTTGTAACCAACAAAATTGTTTCATTTTGTGGGTAAACTTTTACATGACTTTTTACAGTAGAGGTCGCATACAATATTTGTTCTTTTGAGATTGACTTATTTCACTCAGCATAATGTCTGCCAGTTTCATCCATGTTATGAGATGCTTCATAGATTCATCATTGTTCTTTATCTTTGTATAATACTCCATTGTGTGTATGTACCATAGTTTGTTTATCCATTCGTCTGGTGATGGGCATCTAGGTTGTATCCATCCTTTTGCTACTGTGAACAGTGCTGCAATGAACATGGGTGTGCATATGTCTATTCGTATGATGGCTCTTATTTCTCTAGGATATATTCCTAGAGTGGGATTGCTGGATCATATGGTATTTCTATTTCTAGCTTTCTAAGAAAGCACCATATCATTTTCCAAAATGGTTGTATCATTTTGCATTCCCACAAGCAGGGCTTAAGAGTTCCAATCTCCCCGCAGCCCCTCCAACATTTGTTATTTCCAGTGTTTTTGATTCGTGCCAGTAATTCTGGGGTGAGATGGTATCTCATTGTGGTTTTAATTTGCATTTCTCTAATGGCTAGGGATCATGAGCATTTCCTCATGTGTCTGTTGGCCGCTTGAATGTC
>NW_004443947.1:15736450-15774204 GCF_000243295.1 Trichechus manatus latirostris | reverse complement strand
TTTTGCCAGCCCCATTTGTTAAAAAGACTATCTTTTCCCCATTTGATGGACTTTGGGCCCTTGTCAAAGATCAGGTGACCGTAGGTGGAAGGGTTTACATCTGGGTTCTCAATTCTGTTCCAGTGGTCAACGTATCTATCATTGCACCAGTACCAGGGTGTTTTGAGTACCAGAGCTGTATAGTACGTTTTGAAATCAGGTAGTGTGAGTCCTCCGACTTTATTTTTCTTCTTCAATAGAGCTTTACTTATCCGGGGCTTCTTCCCCATCCATATAAAGTCAATGATTAGTTTTTCCATCTCTTTAAAGAATGTTGTTAGTATTTGGATCGGGATTGCATTGTATTTGTAAGTTGCTTTGGGTAGAATTGTCATTTTCACTATATTGAGTCTACCTATCCATGAGCATGGGATGTTTTTACAGTTATGTAGATCCCTTTGGTTTTCTTGCAATAGTATTTTGTAGTTTTCTTCGCATGGGTCTTTTACATCTCTGGTTATATTTATTTCTAAGTATTTTATTTTTTTATGGGCTGTTGTAAATGATATTTCTTTCCTGATTTCCTTTTCATAGTTGTCTTTATTGGTATATAGGAATCCAACCAATTTTTGTATGTTTATCTTGTATCCTGCTATGCTGCTGAATCTATTAGTACCAATAGTTTTCTCATGGAGTCTTTAGGGTTTTCTATGTATAGTATCCTATCATCTGCAAACAGAGACAGTTTAACTTCTTCATTACCAGTTTGGATGCCTTTTATTTCTTTTTCTTGCCTTATTGCTGTAGCCAGGACTTCCAGCACAATGTTAAATTGGAGTGGAGATAAAGGGCATCCTTGTCTTGTTCCTGTTCTCAAGGGGAATGTTTTCACCCCCTATCCATTAAGAATGATGTTGGCCATTGGTTTTGCATAAATACCGTTTATTATGTTGAGAGATTTCCCTTCTATACCTATTTTACTGAGTGTTTTTATCAGTAATGAGTGTTGAACTTTGTCAAATGCCTTTTCTGAGTCAATTGAGATGATCATGTGATTCTTTTCTTTCCTTTTATTTATGCGGTGGATTACGTTGATTGATTTTCTAATGTTGAACCATTCTTGCATACCTGGTATGAATCCTATTTTGTTGTGATGTATTATTTTTTTGATATGATGCTGAATTGACTAGAATTTTGTTGAGAATTTTTACATCTATATTCATGAGAGATATTGGTCTATAATTTTCCTTTTTTGTGTTGTCCCTCCCTGGTTTTGGTATCAGGGTTATGCTGGCTTCATAAAATGAATTCAGAAATATCCTTTCCTTTTGTGTGTTCTGAAGTAGTTTGAGTAGTACCAGTATCAACTCTTCTGTAAATGTTTTGTAGAATTCTCCAGTGAAGCCATCTGGGCCAGTGCTGTTTTTGGTTGGGAGTTTTTTTTTTTTTTATTACCTTTTCAGTCTCTTCTCTTGTTATGGGTCTGTTCAGATTTTCAACATCAGTTTGTTGTAGTTTGGGTAGATAGTGTGTTTCTAGAAATTTATCCATTTCCTCTAGGTTTTCAAATTTGTTGGAGTATAGTTTTTCATAATACTCTGTTATAATCCTTTTTTTATTTCAGTTGGGTCTGTTGTAATGTCTCCCATTTCATTTCTTATTTGGATTATTTGCATCCTCTCCTGTTTTTCTTTTGTTAGTCTGGCCAGTGGTTTGTCAATTTTGTTGCTCCTTTCAAAGAACCACCTTTTGGTTCTGTTGACTCTTCTATTGTTTTTCTATTCTCTCTTTCATTTATTTCTACTCTGATCTTTATTATTTCCTTTCTTCTAGTGGTTGTAGGCTTTTTTTGCTGTTCTCTTTCTATTTGTTCGAGTTCTGTAGTTAGTGTTTTCATTTTGTCCCTATCTTCTTTTCTGATGTGTGCATCTATTGTTATAAATTGTTCTGCGAGGACTGCCTTTGCTGTGTCCCAAAGTTTTTGGTATGATGCCTTTTCATTCTCATTTGATTCTAGGAATTTTTTTATTCCATCTCTGATTTTTTCTATTACCCAGTGATAGGTAAGCAGGGTGTTATTCAGTTTCCATGTAGTTGAATTTTTTTCCTTCGGTCTTCCTGTTGTTAATTTCTACCTTGATGACATTGTGGTCAGAGAAGATACTTCGTATTATCTCAACGTTTTGGATCTTTTTGTGGACTGCTCTGTAGCCTAAGATGTGGTCTATTCTGGAGAACTTTCCATGTTCATTGGAAAAGAATGTGTAGTTTGCAGCTGTTGGTTGTAGTGTTTTATATATGTCTACGAGGTCAGGTTGGCTGATTGTGCCCTTTAGGTCTTCTGTATCTTTGCTGAGTTTCTTTCTAGCTGTTCTGTCATTTACCGAGAGTGATGTGTTGAAGTCTCCTACAATTATTGTGGAACTGACAGTTTCTCTTTTCAGTGCTGCTACAGTTTCTTTTATGTATTTTGGAGCCCTGTCATTGGGTGCATAGATGTTTATTATGGTTATGTCTTCATGATGAATCATCCGCTTAATCATTATATAGTGTCCTTCTTTGTCTTTTATGGTGGATTTTGTTTTAAAGTCTGTTTTATCTGAACTTAATATTGCCACTCCTGCTTTTTTGTCGTAGCTGTTTGCTTGATATATTTTTTTCTATCCTTTGATTTTTAATAAATTTATGCCTTTGTTTCTAAGGTATGTCTCTTGTAGATAACCTATAAATGGATCCTGTTTTTTTATCCATTCTTTCACTCTCTATCTGTTTATGGGTGCATTTAGGCCATTTACATTCATTGTAATTATTGATAGGTATGAGTTTGTTTCTGTCATTTTCTAGTGCTTTTTTTGTGGTGCTGATGTTTTCTTTGTTCCTCTTACTCTCCTGTGCTGAGTTCCTTTCGTTTGTGGATTTTTTTCTTTTTCATTTCTTTTGTTTTTGTAGGTTTTGTTTTTACTCAGACTTTTATGTTTTTCTTCTTTATGTTGATGAATAATTTTGTTAACATTTTTTGTGGTTACCTTGAAATTTACCCTTATCTTCCTAGATTTGAAACAGTCTGTTATTACTTGGTATCACCTTGCCTTCCTCTCCATTAGAAGGTTCTATCCCTACACTGTTTATTCCCTCTTTTATTGTTTTGATGTTGTCATTTACAGATTAACCTCTCTGGTTCCCTGTTGTAATTCTTTTGGTTTTGGGTAGTCCTTAAGTGTTGATTTCCTAGGTTGGTATCTGGCTAGTACATTCCTGTGTCCTATATTCAGCCTGTGGTCTGATGTTGTTTGTTCTCAGATTGAAGGACTCCGTTTAATAAGTCTTGTAAATTTGGTTTGGTTTTTACATAGTCCTTTAACTTCTGTTTATCTGGAAATGACCTAATTTCACCATCATATATGAATGAGAGTTTTTCAGGATATATTATTCTTGGCTGGCAATATTTTTCTTTCATGGTTTTATATATGTCATCCCATTGCCTTGTTGCCCGCATGGTTTCTGCTGAATAATCTGAGCGTTGTCTTACTGCTTCTCCTCTGTATGTGACTTTGAGCTGCTCTCAGGATTCTTTGTTTGGCTTTTGTTTTAGCGAGTATGATTATGATATGCCTTGATGATTTTCTTTTGGGCTCTAGCCTATTTGGGTTTGGTTGAGCTTTGTAGATGGTCAACTTTTCATCTTTCATGATCTTAGGGAAGTTTTCTGTCAGCAATTCTTCAATGATCCTCTCTGTGTTTTCTGTTTTCTCCCCGTTCTGGAACTCTGATAAATCACAAATTTTTTATTTTGATTGTATGCAACATAATTCTCAGGGTTTCTTCAATTTTTTTCATTCTTTTTTCTGATTTTTCCTCAAACAGAGTTGTATCCAAGTGTTTGTCTTCAATTTTGCTGATCCTATCTTCCATCGTTTCAAATCCACTCCTCAGCCCTTCTTTGACACTGTCCATTTCTGAAATCTTGCTCCTTATCTTTTGGATTTCTAATTGTTGTTTTTGTATGATTTCTAGTTGTGAATTTATTTTAGCATTTTGTTCCTATATTGTTTTCTTGAATTCTTCCATTTTTTGGTCTATATTTTCCATGAATTTGTTTATTTTTTCCTCATTTTTGTCTGCTTTTTGCTTTGACTCTTAGATAATTTTGAATATTAGAGACTTGAATTCCTTATCAGTTAGTTCTAGCACCTTTTCTTCTACTGGAATGTTATCTGGCGTTTTATTTTGGATGCCTACAGGAACCATCCTGTCCTATTTTTGCATATGTTTTGATACTGTCTGCTGTCTTTGGGCATTCGGTAGTTATTTTTATCGTTTATTGATTGTAGATTTGTTTTTTTCATCCTGCTTTTTTGTTTTATTTGGTTATGTCTGAGCAGTAGGGATGTGTGTTCTTTGTTGTTTGCTTGTCTGTGGGCACGGTATTTTTCACCTCCTTCTCCAATGGGCAGGGTCAGTCACTCAGGTATGATACAGTATGGCAGGTCAAGTTGAAGGGGAGTTGCTGGGTTGTGTTGTTTGTCACACATACTATGGCTGACAGTGCAGTCTTGTAATCAGTGCAGGGCAGGTTCCGGAAGGCTGTGCCTGTGCTGCTTGAGAGTATGATATTCAGCGTACAATGCAGGAAGGCAGGAAGGAGGGGGTGGATTGTGATGTGTGGAACTAAGATGGGTATGGGAAAGATGAGAGAGAAGAGAGGGGAACAGGAGCCAAAAATATACACACAAACAAAGAAGAGTGCTAAGGGAGCTTGCTATTGGAGTGGAGAGATGAGAGACTGATAAATGGGGAAAAACAAAAATAAAAAAAAAGAAAAAAGGGTAAAAGAAAAAAATGAGTAAATCAAGAAACTGGAAATAAAGACAGAAAGGGAATAAGAGAGAGAAGAAAACAAAACAAAGAAAGAAACAACCAAAAAAAAGAAGAAAAAAATCAAGAAAAAGGAAATGCCCCCAGTGATTTCCCCATGTATCTGCACAGAATAAGTGAGTAGCTTCCAAGACACACGGTACTGCTTGGCTAAAAGGGGCTCCCAAGCTGAGAAAAGAAAGAGAAAACAAAGAAACAAACATATCAAAACAGAACAAATCAGAGCAAACAGAAAGCCCTGGGGGTCCCACCAGGGTGGCAGCATGGGCCTGGAAGCAGTTTCACAGTCTAGTGGTGTTTCACAGCCTTTCAGGAAGGAATAAAGATGGCACTCGGAGCCAGGTATTTGAGAGAAAGGAGGCAGAGGTGGTGAGAGGTAAGGTAGAAATCTAAAGACGTGGAAAAAAGCAACACCAGCAGCCAACAAATGGCACTCAGGGAGCCGGCCAGTGTGGGTAGGTGGAATCCAAGCCACACTAGGGTGAAACCGGTGCTTCCTGGCTAAGAGACTGTGGCCACGGGAAACAGAGGAGGCCGACTGGGGGTGAAGAAAGGTGGGGGGTGGGAAAGCATATATCGCTGGTTACTGGTTGTTCTGTCTCCTGCTGGAAGTTCCATGAAGCTGCTTTCTCGTAGTCCCTGTTCACTGATCTCCAATAGGAGTCCAAGATGGTGCATCCGTGCTGCAGTAGCTGATAGGGGACCTCTGCATGTGTCTCTCCTCGCTCTCTGTTCTCAGTTAGTTTCTTATTCCATTCGATCCTTGGCTGAGTTCTTTATCTCTTCATTTGATGCTTAGGGTTTCAGGATTGATGTGTGACTCTGTCTGACTTAGTTTTTCAGATCTTTGCTGCGGAAGGATGGTGTAGTGCTTCTGACTATAGCACCATGTTGCCCGGAAGTGAAACTTTGTTCTTATTTTTATTTATTTGTATGCACATCTAGTCATGAGAGGAGAAACCATACCATATTTATCCTTTAATGTCTATTACGTAACCCTGTACCTAGCCAAAAGTATGAGTATTCAGTGAGTGGTTGATGTATGCAGAGGTCTTAAACAGCTGTATAAGGACACAATGCAAATATGAGTTTGAGTATATATGTGTGTAAATGTGTATGAATTACAAAGATAATTGATTCTAATAGATAGAATGAGTATAAAGACATGGAAGAAAGGATAATATGCACTTTATATAAAAAAAAAAATCCAAACCCATTGCAGTCCAGTTGATTCTGACTCATGCAGACCCTATAGCACAGAGTAGAACTGCCCCATATGGTTTCCAAGGAGCGCCTGGTGGATTCAAACTGGTGACCTTTTGGTTAGCAGCCGAGCCCTTAACCACTGTGTGCCCGAGATCCATGTACTTTATACAGAATAAGAAATGCTCTTACACTGATCAAAATAATGTTTAAACCTCCCCAAAGAAAGCATTGTAAATAGAAAATTATCCTTGCTTTACTGTGTCACTAATTCACAGTTAAATGAGTGGATTTGTTACTTCCATAACTATAGGCAATACATATATATATATATATAATTATGATGGTTTAAATAATAATGTCTAATATGTTTAAGATAGAGGCAGGGCCAAGATGGTAGAGTAGTCAGACACTTCCGGGGGTCCCTCTTACAACAAAAAACAAAAAAAGAGTGAATCAATTATATATGACAATCTAGGAGCCCTAAACATGAAAGGCAAAGCTGAGGAATCAGACTGAGAGGGAGGGGGAGAGAGAGACAGTTCGGAAGCAGCAAGGAGTTGCCAGACCTGACCCGGCAGAAGATGGAGCCCTTCAGCCTGGATCAGCACAGAGGGTGAGTGGTGAGGCACACAAGCGGCAGTGTGCAGGAGGTGTTTGCCACACTGGGAGAGACCCAGTGGCACAGAGTCTACTCAGCCATCCAGAACCAGTGAGAAGCAGCTCTCGATCAGCAAAAGATAAGTAATTGCATCTGGCCTACAGTGTGGATCAAAAACACCCCTCTTAGGGAAAAACCTCTCTCCCATTTACCTCCTAGTCCCTTCTTTGCACTGGGTTCAGGATGGCTTCAGGGACTGCCGAGACCTCTGGGCTGGAAGTAGGAACCATTACAGTGCATGAGCCATTCTCCCAGCCCAAGAGAGGGAACCAATTAACAAACAGGGGGAGAAAATAATCTGCTGGATCCCCTAAGAAAGGAACTCAGGGTAGGCACAGCTCCTTTGCCTAGGCACAGGCATAAGGGATCCACGGACTTTGAGTGCCTTTCCCCCACAGAGATTTGTGAGAGCGCATTTCAACAGTGTAGGCCCTCATTACTGCAGTAAAACAGGGTATATACCTGAAGTCTAACTTCAGCTCTTTCAGCTGTGAAGTGGCAGGGTCATGACATGTGACACTGCACTGCCCATTAAGCAGGGTCTTCACCTACCCACATCAGGGGCCTGAGAACTGGTGGCTCCACCCACACTACCTAGCCACCTGTGACAGGGGCCCAAGAATAAGAGGGGCCCCCCAGTCCCTATAGCCAACAGCACTGGGTCCTCACAGTCTGGCTTCAAAACCCACCCACCTACCCACTCTAGGAAACAGTGACATGCTTTGCTCCTGGACGCTCGGAGGCAGCTGTTAGCCCCCTGCCTTTTACAACTTGTTATCTCCCTGCTGCAGCTGGATGCCTGTGCCTACACCAATCTTCCATGCCTGTCTAGGACTTTAGGTGAGAATCTACACCCCACATTTGGTGGCCAACTACCTGGACACCTTAGCTGAACATATACAAGAGGAGTGGGCAGACTCTTGGGCTCACATACTTAGTGGAAGTTCTGGCCACCTGGTGGCAGGAGGTTGGAGCTTCAAGGGTGCTGGTGACCAAGAAAGCTCACACAAGCAACCTATTTGGGCATATCAAGACAAAACAAAACAAGAAGCTAGGACACAGTAAGCAAACATAAATAAATAAATATAATAACTTATTGATGACTCAGAGACAACAGTCAATATCAAATCATATAAACAGGCAGAACATAATGGCTTCAGCAAGCTCCCAAAATAAATAATATACAAATTTTCCAGAGAAAGAGAATTTCTTGGAATTACCAGAAGCAGAAAACAAAAGATTAATATACAAAACTCTTCAAGACACCAGGAAGGAAATTAGACAAAATGCAGAACAAACAATAGAGGAACTTAAAAAGACTAGAGAAAAGCATAATGACAAATTTAACAGGCTGCAAGAATCCATAGAGAAACAGCAATCAGAAATTCAGAAGATTAACAACAAAATGTCAGAATTAGACAACTCAATAGAAAGTCAGAGGAGCAGAATTGAGACAATGGAAGTCAGAATTAGTGAGATTGAAGTTAAAGCACTTGCCGCCAACTTATCTGAGGAAAAATCAGACAAAACGATTTTAAAAAAAGGAAGAAACCCTAAGAATTACGTGGGATTCTATCAAGAGGAATAACCTATGAGCGATTGGAGTACCAGAACGGTGGGTATAACAGAAAATACAGAGAATTGTTGAAGATTTGTTGGCAGAAAACTTCACTGATATCATGAAAAATGACAAGATGTCTAACCAAGATGCTCATTGAACCCCACATAAGGTAGATTCCAAAAGAAATTCACCAAGACATAGTATAATCAAACTTTCTGAAAGATGAAGAGAGAATTTTAAGAGCGGCTAGGGATAAACGAACAGACATCTACAAAGGAAAGTCAATAAGAATAATCTTGGACTACTCAGCAGAAACCACGCAGGCAAGAAGGCAATGGGATGACATATATATACCCTTGAAGGAAAATAATTGCAAGCCAAGAATTATATACCCAGCAAAACTGTTTCTCAAATATGATGGCAAAATTAGGGCATTTCCAGATAAACAGAAGTTTAGGGAATTTGCAAAAAACAAACCAAAATTATAAGAAATACTAAAGGGAGTCCTTCAGTTAGAAAACCAATAATATCAGATAACAACCCAAGACCAGAATACAGGACAGAGCAACCAGATATCAGTCAAGATAGGGAAGTCACAAAAATAAATCAAAGCTAAAACACTGAAAATAGGGAAACAGAGATGTCAATATGTAAAAGATGACAGCATGAAAACAAAATAGAGGGACTAAAAAATGTAGACATAGATTTTTCATATGGAGAGGAAGTCAAGGTGATATAAAGAAATAAAAGACTGGTAAAAACTTAGAAAAATAGGGGTAAATATTAAGGTAACCACAAAGGAAACTAACAATCTTACACATCAAAACAAAAAACAAGAAAAATATAGAGACTCAGCTAATACAATATCAACAACAAAGAAAAAGATGAAAAGAAAATACATAAAGAAAAATGACTCAGCACAGCAAATTAAGTGGAACAAAGCAACTGTGAATAACACACAAAAAAAGACATCAAAATAACAGCACTAAACTCATGCCTATCAATAATTATGCTGAATGTAAATGGACTAAATGCACCAATAAAGAGACACAGAGTGTGAGATTGGATAAAAAGACACAATCTGTCTATATGCTGCCTACAAGAGACACACCTTAGACTTAAAGACACAAACAAACTAAAACTCAAAGGATGGAAAAAAAATATCAAGCAAACAACACTCAAAAAAGAGCAGGAGTGGCAATATTAATCTCTGCCAAAATAGACTTTCAAGTAAAATCCACCACAAAGGATAAGGAAGGGCACTATATAATGATTAAAGTGTCAATACACCAGGAGTACATTACTATAATAAATATTTTTGCACCCAACAGTAGGGCTCCAAAATACATAAAACAAACTCTAATAGCATTGAAAAAAGAGATAGACAGCTCCACAGTAGTAGTAGGACACTTCAACACATCACTTTCAGTGAAGGACAGAACATCCAGAAAGAAGCTCAACAAAGACATGGAAGATCTAAATGCTACAATCAACAAACTTGATCTCATAGACATATACCAAACACTACACCCAAAAGCAGCCAAGTATATTTTCTTTTCCAACGCACATGGAACATTCTCCAGAATATACCACATATTAGACCATGAAGCACGCCTTAACAAAATCCAAAGCATTGAAATATTACAAAGCATCTTTTGTGACCATAAAGCCATAAAAGTAGTAATCAACAACAGAAAAAGCAAGGAAAAAAATCAAACACATGGAAACTGAACAACACCTTGCTCAAAAACTACTGGGTTATAGAAGAAATTAAGGACGGGATAAAGAAATTTACAGAATCAAACAAAAATGAAAACACATTCTACCAGATCCTTTGGGACACAGCAAAAGCAGTGCTCAGAGGTCAGTTTATAGTAATAAATGCATACATCCAAAAAGAAGAAAGGACAAAAATCAAACAAAACATTAACCCTACAACTGGAACAAGTAGAAAGAGAGCAGCAAAAGAAGTCCTCGGGCACCAGAGGAAAGGAAATAATAAGAATTAGAGCAGAATTAAATGACATGAAGAATAGGAAAACAATTGAAAGACCAAAAGCTGGTTTTTTGAAAAGATCTACAAAATTGATAAACCCTTGGACAAACTGACAAAAGAAAAACAGGAGAGGAAACAAATAACCCATATAAGAAATGAGATGGGTGCTATCACAACAGATCCAACTGAAATGAAAAGAATCATAACAGAACACTGTGAAAAATTGTACTCTAACAAATTTGAAAACCTAGAAGAAGTGGACAAATTACTAGAAACTCACTATCTACCTAAACTAACACAAACAGAGGTAGAACAACTAAATAAACCCTTAACAAAAGAAGAGATTGGAAAGGTAATTTAAAAAACTCCCAACAAAAAAGCCCTGGCCCAGACAGCTTCACTGGAGAATTCTACCAAAGTTTCAGAGAAGAGTTAACATCACTACTACTAAAGGTATTTCAGAGCATATAAATGTATGAAATACTTCCAAACTCATTCTATGATGGCAGCATAACCCTGATACCGAAATCAGGCAAAAAAAACACACACAAAAAAGTTACATATCAACATCCCTCAGGAACATAGATGCAAAAATCCCCAACAAAATTCTAGGCAGTCGAATTCAACAACATATCAAAAAAATAATTTACTATGATCAAGTGGGATTTATACAACTTATGCAGGAATGGTAAAACATTAGAAAAACAATGAATGTGATCCATCACAGTAATAAACAAAAGAAGAGAACCACATGATCTTATCAATCAATGCAGAAAAGGCAATTGAAAGTTCAACACCCATTCATGATAAAAACTCTCAACAAAATAGGAATAGAAAAGAAATTCCTCAACATAATTAAGGGCATTTATACAAAGCCAACAGCCAACATCATCCTAAATGGAGACTCTTTGAGAGCATTCCCTTTGAGAATAGGACCAGACAAGGATGCCCTTTATCACTACTCTTCTTCAACATTGTGCTGGAGGTCCTAGCCAGAGCAATTAGGCTAGAAAAAGAAATAAAGGGCATCCAAATTGGCAGGGAAGAATTCAGAGTATCTCTATTTGCAGATGATATGATCTTACACACAGAAAACCCTAAAGAATCACACAAGAAAACTATTGGAACTAATAGAAGATTTCAGCAAAGTATGGGGATACATGGTAAACATACAAAAATCAGTTGGATTCCTCTACACCAACAAAGAAAACTTCGAACAGGAAATCACCAAATCAATACCATTTACAGTAGTCCCCAAGAAGAGAAAATACTTAGGAATAAATCTAACCAGAAACGTAAAGGACCTATACAATGAAAACTATAAGAAACTACTGCAAGAAACCAGAAGAGACCTGTATGAGTGGGAAAACATACCTTGCTCATGGATAGGAAGACTCAACATTGTGAGAATGTCAGTTCTACCCAAAGCAATCTACAGATACAATGCAATCCCAATCCAAATCCCAATGGCATTTTTCGATGAGATGGAGAAACAAATCACCAACTTCATATGGAAAGGGAAGAGCCCCCAAATAAGTAAAGTATTACTCAAGAAGAACAAAGTGGGAGGCCTCACTCTACCTGATTTTAGAACCTATTATACAGCCACGGTAGTCAAAACAGCCTGATTCTGGTACAACAACAGATACATAGACCAATGGAACAGAATTGAGAATCCAGACATAAATTCGTCCACCTATGAGCAGCTGATATCTGACAAAAGTGTAAAGTCTGTTAATTGGGGAAAAGATAGTCTCTTTAACAAATGGTGCTGGCATAACTGGATATGCATCTGCAAAAAAATGAAACAAGACCCATACCTCACACCATGCACAAAAACTAATTCAAAATGGATCAAAAACGTAAATATAAAATCAAAAACGATAAAGATCATGGAAGAAAAAATAGGGACAACACTAGGAGCCCTAATACATGGCATAACCACATTATGAACCATAAATAACAATGCATAAGCACAAGAAGAGAGACTGGATAACTGGGAGATCCTAAAAATCAAACACTTATGCTCATCAGAAGACTTCAAAAGAGTCATAAGACAACCTACAGACTGGGGAAAAAATTTTGGCTATGAGAAATCCGATCAGCATCTTATCTCTAAAATCTACAGTATACTACAAAACCTCAATGACAAAAAGACAAATAATGAAATTAAAAAATGGGCAAAGGATATGAACAGGCACTTCACCAAAGAAGACATTCAGGCGGCTATCAGACACATGAAGAAATGCTCATGATCATTAGTCATTTAAGAAATGGAAATCAAAACTACAGTGAGATACCATCTCACCCCAACAAGGCTAGCATTAATCCAAAAAACACAAAATAATAAATGTTGGAGAGACTGGAACACTTATATACTGTTGTTGGGAATGTAAAATGGTACAACCACTTTGGAAATCGATTTGGCACTTCCTTAAAAAGCTAGAAATAGAAGTACCATAGGATCCAGCTATCCCGCTCCTTGGACTATAGCCTAGAGAAATAAGAGCCATCACACTAATAGATATATGCACACACATGTTCATTGTTGCACTATTCAAGATAGAAAAAAGATGGAAAAAATCCAGGTGCCCATCAATGGATGAACAGATAACAGATTATGGTATATTCATACAATGGAATACCATGTAACAATAAAGAACAACGGTGAATTCGTGAAACATAACATGGAGGAATCTGGAGCGTATTATGCTGAGTGAATTTAGTCAGTCACAGAAGGACAAATATTGTATAAGACTAGTATTATAAGAACTCAAGAAAAGGTTTAAACACAGAAGAAAGCATTCTTTGATGGTTACGAGGGTGTTGAGGGAGGGTGAGGGTTATTCACTAACTAGATAGTAGACAAGAATTATCTTAGGTGAAGGGAAGGAGAGCACACACTACAGGGGAATTCAGCACAATGGGACTGAACAAGAGCTGAGAGTTTTCCTGAATACAATGAAATACTTCGAGGGACGGAGTAGCAGGGACAGGGGTCTGAGGACCATGCTTTCAGGGGACATCTTGGTCAATTGTCATAACAAAGTTTATTAAGAAAATGTTCTGCATCCTACTTTGGTGATGGCGTCTGAGGTCTTAAAAGCTAGTAAGCGGCCATCTAAGATGAATCAATTGGTCCCAACCACCTGGAGTAAAGGAGAATGAAGAACGTCAAAGACACAAGGAAAGTATTAGCCCAAGAGACAGGCCACATAGACCACAGACTTCATCAGCCTGAGACCAGAGGAACTAGATGGTGCCTGGCTACCACCAATGACTGCCCTGACAGGGAACACAACAGACAGTCCCTGATGGAGTGGGGGAAGGGTGGGGTGCAGAACTCAAATTCTAGTTAAAAGATAGTCTGACTGAGTCTGGAGGAATCCCAGAAAGCATGGCCCCCAGACTCTCTGTCAACCCAGAACTAAAATAATTCCCAAGGCCAACTCTTCAGACAAAGATTGTACAGGACTGTGGGACATAATGATACTCACGAAGAGTGTGCTTCTTAGCTCAAGTAAATACATGAGACTAAATGGGCAGCTTCTGTCCAGACGTGAGATGAGGAGGCAGAGAGAGTCAGGAGCTGGTTGAATGGACACAGGAAATCAGGGGTGGAAAGGAGGAGTGTGCTGTCACAGTATAGGGAGAGCAACTAGGGTCACATAACAAAGCATGTATAAATTTTTGTAAGAGATACTAACTTGAATTGTAAACTTTCACTTAAACTACAACAATAAAATGTTTAAGATAAATTATAGCAATTACCAAGCTCATTTGAAGAAGTGATCTTCAAACAAAATAATAATTCACAGTTAGAAAGTGTTTTCCTTTGAACTATCCATAACTTGAACAAGTATTTGAGATACACCACTGAACAAAGTAGATTGAATTCCTGCCCTCGAATAGTTTACATTCTCATAGAGGTATGCCAACAATATAAAATAGGCTTACATAATAAATTAGTATCCTATGTACTGTATTAGAAGGTGATTTGCTGGATGCAAAAAAGAAAAAGGAAAAGAGTAGGATAAGAGGAGGTGGATAGCAGGAGGAAGGAGCACAATTTAAATAGGATGAACAGTGTAGTACTCATGAAGAAGGTGAAATTTAAGAAAAGCTTAAGGAGGTGAAGGAGTTAGTAAAATGGATATCTGGGTATTTAAACTCTCATTCTAGGCAGAATAAATTTCCAAATCAAAGATTCTAATGAGAAAGGTGTTTGACCTATGTAATAAATAGCAATAAGGGTATTAACCATCCCAGTTTGCCTAGGAATGTCCCAGTTTAGTACTGGAAGTTTCATGTTCTAGGAAAGTCCTTAACCCCTGGCAAACCAGGACAGTTGGTCACACTAAACCCAGCACAGAGGTCAGTGTGGCTGGAATGGAGGGTTGGGAAAGAACAAGAAGATGAGGTTGGAGTGGTAGTTGGGAACCAAAACAGTAGCGCCTTTTGTGTTGTTGTCATGTACCGTCAAGTCGATCCCAACTCTAGCGACCCCATAGGACAAAGTAAATCTGTTCCAAAGGGTTTCCTAAGCTGTAAATCTTTGTGGGAGAAGATCACCAGCTTTTTTCTCCCATGAAACCGTTGGTGGGTTCAATCCACCAACCTTTCAGTTAGCAGCTGAGACTTTAGGCCATTGTAATGATACTTGCTTTTAGGGAGCTATTGAAGCATTTTGAGCAGAGGAAAAATATAATCTGACTTATGATTTAAAAGATCATTCTGTACTTTTGCAAGAATGGAAACAGGGAGACTAGTTAGGAGGTTAGTACAATCATCCAAATGAGAGATTATGGTGAATTATGTCAGTCAAACTCTGGATATATTTTTAAGTTAACACATGCAAGACTTCCTGACAGATTAGATTTGGGGTAAGAGAGTGAGGAGTGGAGTATGTCTCCAAAATTTTTGCTTGAGAAACTAAAAGACTGAATTGTGATCAGGTGAGATAGGGGAGGCTGTGGGGAGAACAGACTTGTAGAAAATATCAGATATCCAGTTTTAAACTTGTTGAGTTTGAAATGTCTATTGCCCTCTAATTGAAGAAGTAAATGTATATGTAAATCTAGTCAGATAAATAAGTCTGTTGTTCTTATTAACTACCGATGAGCAAGCCTCCGACTCATGGCAATCCCATGTACAATGGGAGAAAATGCTGCCTTGTTGTGGATTGGACATTTGTGACCTGTAGGTTTTTCACTGGCTGATTTTTGGAAGTCAATCACCAGGCCTTTGTTCCTATATGTAGGTCTAGATGTAAGGAAACAGTTATGAACTAGAGATATATATTTAGATTTGTCAGCATATAGATGATTTTGAAGTCAATTGAGTAAACTAGATAGCAAGGGGTCTAGACTAGATATAGAAGAGAAGAGGTTTAAGAATTGAGCCATGGGCCATTCCAACATGAACTCATCAGGAGAAAGAGAAGAAACTAGCAAAAGATGTTAAAAAGAATGATAAGTAGAGTAGCAGGAAAATCAAGAAATTGTAATAGCTGTGAAATCAATCAAAGACAGGTATCAAAGAAGGGAGTAATTAACACCTGAATGTTGATATTAAGACAAATAAGGGGAAAGGTGGTATGTGACTATTGGACTTAGTAATGTAGAAGTCATTCATGACCCTGACAATGTCAGTGGAATTTTGGGACAAGACCAGAAGGAGAAGAATCAGAGATAGTGAATAAAAACAAAGTTTTGAGAAGAATATAATTGTGTAGGGAAAAAAAAGACAAAGAAATGGAGTAGCGGGCAAGAAAGTGGTGGGTTGTTTTTCTTGTTTGTTTGTTTTGTTTTCTTTTTTAAGGCCAGAGTAGTAAAGGTAAAATTGTATACTGTGGAAATGAACCAGTAGAGAGTGAACTATTTAAGATATATTTGAATGAGGGTTGAATTGCTGGAGCCATGTTCCTGAGTCAGCAATAGGGAATGGTATCTAATGCACAAGTGTAGGCTTTAGATGTTGTCATTGTTGTTAGGTGTCTCCAGTTGCTTCCGACTCATAGCGACCCTATGTACAACAGAACAAAACACTGCCCGGTCCTGTAGCGTCCTCACAATCATTGTTATGTTTGAGCCTGTTGTTACAGCCACTGTCAATCCATCTCATTGAGGGTCTTCCTCTTTTTTGTTGACCCTCTACTTTACCAAGTATGATGTCCTTCTCCAGGGACTGATCCTTCCCGATAACATATCCAAAGTATGTGAGACATAGTTTTGCCATCTTTGCTCCTAAGAAGTATACTGGTTGTACTTCTTCCAAGACAGATTTGTTCATTCTTTTGGAAGTTCGTGGTATATTCAATATTCTTCGCCAACACCACAATTCAAAGGTCAATTCTTCGATCTTCCTTAGTCAATTGGATCAGGAATCGTTCATTTGTGGTAACACATGGGAAAGTAGGTAACAGAAATCCCACAAATGAGTTTCTTTAAAGAACAGAAATTTATTTTCTGACTGTTTAGGAAGCTAGAAGTCCAAATTCAGGGCATCGGCAATCAGGGAAGGCTCTCTATGTTGGCTCTGGGGGAAAACCTTTTTATCGTTCAGCACTTGTAACCTCATCGTTCCTTGATTCCTTGGTGAACTTCACATGGTATCTACCCCTCCCCGCCATTTGTGCTTGCTTGTTTCTATGCCTAGTCCACTCTTTTATAACTAAGAAGTGATTAGATTTAGGACACACCCTACACTGATATGGCCTCATTAACGTACCAATGAAAACCTTATTCCCAAATAAGATTACATACACAGGTTTAGGGATTAGGATTCCAATACATAGTTTTTACAGACACAATTCAATTCATAACAATAGAAAATATGGGAGTAGTTACATATAGGTGGGTATAGGAGTGGTGGGAATATGTGGAAGTTCTCTTCCAATTATTTCAGTTTTATCAGGAAATGGAAAGTGAAGTCATCGGGTGAAGGAAGGTAAGAATAGGAAAGGAAATGGTGGAATTGGAGGATGATATACAATTTCTCTTTTGAACCTAAGAATGACTCTGAGATTGTTAGAGTAATTATTATTATCTTCACTTCATAAATTAAGAAACTAGGTCTTAGAAGAGTTTAGTAACTCATGTAGGCCAAAAAACTTTGAGAGAATGAAAGATAGATTGACATACTGACAAAAATTTTGGCCAATGCTAATTTAGAACTAAAAATGCTAACTAGAATATAAAAACTTTGGGATAAAATTCACAATTGCCTTCTGAATTCAAGAGCCTAACTATTGAAACTCAGTATTTCAAAGACCATCATAGGAATCAACACTGTCAGCATTTCTAATGGATGGCTGCTTAAAGTCCTTGTGTACTATTTTGGGTGTAGACTGTCATCATAGTGAATTAGCTTTTCAGTGTCTTTCAAGCTCTTTTCCTCTTGCATATACACACCTGTCTATGTCTACTTTATTTCTATCAAGCAGAAGACAATGAGCTGAGATAAAGAAAGAGGGGAAACTAAACAGGGTATACATTCTCGACCAGCATTCATTATATATTTTCTAACAGATAAGGAAATATGTCAAAGGATGAACAGAATATGTAATCTCTCAAGACACCAATCCCATCTTGATTTGGATGAAGTTAAAAGAAACTTAACTTTCAGAAAAGTTATACTTGGATTTAGGTTTTGAATGTCTGCTAGACCTACTTATCTTTCTAGCAAAAATCTAGGATTTCCCACATTTATTATAATTCTTTCTCTTTCTCCCTTTTTTTTTTTTTTTTTGGTAAATAAATGCAGGCAGATAAAAGTATAAAACGCAACGTTAAATGTATTAGGTTCTTTAGATGGCTTTCTCAACTTTCGCACTATAGACATTTTGGACTGGACTGCATAATTCTTTGTTTTTGGTATCTTTAGCACTGCTGAGTTTTACGAACAAAATCATTTCCAGACATTTCCAAATATTCCCTAGATGCAAAATCACCTCCAGTTTAGAATCACTAGTCTAGTAGAAAGACCATCTGTTGTTGTTTTTCTTCTCGTTTGCTTCATCTTTCTACTGCATTTAAACCAAACTAGTATCTTCCAGTACATATACCTGTTCTCTCCTATCATTCCATGCTTTGTACTGATTGAGTTTAGGAAATCCTCTTTTGAAAATTGTGCAAAAATTAAGGATCTAGCAAAAACTAGCTTTTCTGGCTTCCTATTAACCACAATTTACTATTAGCAACTCTTTCATACTCATCAGTGGAATGATAATTGATGTTTATAATAAATCTAAAGCCCTACAAAATTGTAAAGTGCCATCTAAGTAGGCAAAAGAAAATTAAGTTTCATTAAGTATGGTTTTAAAGTGTATTTTATTCAATTCAAATTCTTTAAAAATTGAATTTGTGTACATATGATAACTATTCCCATTCCTTAATGACGGCTGAATGCAGAGACAAACTATAAAATCCTAGCAGCCTGCCCAAAAATTATTTAATGACATTAAGATATCAACTCATGTTAGCCTGGAATTGGTATTTGTTGGTCCCCCCCCACATATCATGCTATAGAAGAAATTTTCAAAGCGCAGATCCCACACATTCCTGTGTTACCATCCTCAGGAATTACTTACAAATTAGGAACTGCAAGGCCTTTGATTTTGCAAATAATTTAGAGAAGAATTTTAGCTGACAAAACAGAGCTAATCTGCTATATCTAAATAGGACTCAGGACTTTCATTAATAGACTAGATTCTGTAGGCTCTCTCAGTTCCATGATGGAAATCATGGAAACGCCTAAGAAATCCAAGCAATTTGGCTGGAACT
This sequence comes from Trichechus manatus latirostris, assembly GCF_000243295.1. Classification (NCBI taxonomy): domain Eukaryota; kingdom Metazoa; phylum Chordata; class Mammalia; order Sirenia; family Trichechidae; genus Trichechus; species Trichechus manatus. The sequence goes on along the minus strand of NW_004443947.1, from coordinate 15,755,146 downwards.
TGTCAAATAATGAGTTGTCAACATCTTAAATATTTGCTATATCCTCAATGAGACCAGTTACTCAATGTGCATGGAACATACTAAACCAAACCGTTGTCGTTGAGTCGATTCCAACTCACAGTGATCCTCTAAGACAGAGTAGAACTGCCCCATAGGGTTTCCAAGGAGCTTCTAGTGGGTTTCAATTGCCAACCCTTTGGTTAGCTGTTGAACACTTAACCACTGCACCACCACGGCTCCTATGGAATGTATTAGGGAGAGAAAAACAAACTTATCATAGGGATTAAAAAATAATGTATTGATATTGTTCAGGATTTTAAAAAAACAAATAGTAAGATAAATAAAATTTGAATAGATACATTTTCTAAGTAATAAATTAAATGAGTCAAACTTAATTCAAAGAATCGCTGTTAGTAAGATAAATTCTGTATGAGGTTCTGATATCTTTCTTGACAGCAATTGCAATAATTGATTTGTTCTGTGAGTCTGAGTGCTTCTAAAATATTTATCTGATGGAATAAAAAATGATGGGGAAAGGAGAGGTTAACATGTACAATTTTGGCAAATTTTCTAGCTCTTCAAGCTGAGATAACAGGAAGTACAAATGCCCTGAGGAAAAATTGAACTGACTTGCTCCAGGAGTATCAAGTAGCTAATATGGATAGGGCAAGTGAGTGAATGAATGGAGAGAAGACTAATTCAAAAATCAGAAAATATTTGAATAAACATTGTTCTTCCTGTATATTCAAATTTCCACATGGTGTTATTTCCTGCTCAATTTTCTGACTTCCTCATTCTTCTTTTGTGCTGTTAATGTCATACATATTACATTTTTATATATACTTAGACTAACAATACAAGTTTTCCCAACATACGATTTTATAGTTATTTCCTGTAATTTAATAAATCAGTTAAGAGAAAAATGGAGAACAAAATATGTAATTATGCTATATTTTATAATTTCTTTCATACTAACATTTACTGATGCTCTGTTAAATGATGTGGATTCAGATTTCTCTCTGATATTGTTTCCCCTCATCCTGAAGAACTTCTTTTAGTATTTCTTGTAAGGCAGATCTGCTAGTAACAAATTCTCCTAGTCTTTGCTTATCTGAGTATGTTTTTATTTTGCCTTCATTTCTGAAAGATAGGTTTGCTAGATATGTTTCTTGATTGACAGTTTTATTTAATTTTGTTTTCATTTCAGTATTTTGAATATGTCATTCCATTCCCTCCTGGCCCTATTGTTTCTGATGAAAAGTCAGCTGTTACTTTTATTGTGGTTCCCTTGTGTATAATGAGTTATTTTCCTCTTTTTGTTTTCAAGATTGTCTCTTTGTCTTTGGCTTTCATCAGTTTGACTCTGATATCTGTAGGTGTGGATCACTTTGTATTTATCCTACTGAAGTTTGTGGAGCTTTTTGGATGCATAGATTAATGTTTTCCAACTAATTTGTGACATTTTTGGCCCTTTTGTTATTGAGTATTTTTTTCTGCCTTTCTCTCTCTCCTCTCATTTTGGTACTCTCATTACCCATATGTTAGCTTGCTTAATTGTGTCCATAGCTTTTTTTTGGCTCTGTTTATTTTTCTTTATCTCGAATAGAAATATATATATTGATCTACCTTCAAATTCTCTGATTCTTTCTTATGATCAAATCCACTGTTGAGTCTCTCTCATGAATTTTTCATTTCAGTTATTTTATTTTCAACTCAAGAATTTCTATTAGCTTCTTTTTTATGTTTTCTATCTCTTTAATGATATGCTTTATTTGATGAGTTATTCTTATCAAGCTTTCTTTTCATTCTTTAAACATTATTTATTTTAATTCTTGGAACATATTTATAACAGTAGTTTTAAAGTACTTGTCTGCTAAGTCCAACGTTCTGGACATGTTCATAGGCACTATCTATTGCCTAATTTTGTTCCACTGCATAAGCCATACTTTCATGTTCACGTCTCTTAGTTTTCTGAGACATTTTAGGTACTATAGTAGATAATTTATTGTAGCAACTCTGTATTCTGTTTCAAATTAGAATACTTTTTGTTGCTACCTCTTTTTTTTTTTTTTTTTTTTTTTTAGTGAGGTGTCTTAACTAGCTCTTTTCTGTCAATTTTCCCCATAGCGTGAAGCTCTGCTGTCATTACTCAGGTTGGTTTGTTTGTTCGTTTAAGTAAGTTTGTCAGTGTAGTTTACTGATCAGTTAATGATTGGTTAGAGGTCGTGCTTAAGTTCCCTCAGCCAGTAAGTTTTCCTCCCCTTGCCATTTTGCCACTAGGCATACTCACTGTGTGTCTTGGATGATTTTAAAGTTCAGGAAACTTACAGATCTTTCCTACATTCAGCCAGTTACTCATGTCTCACAAATACACTCTTCAGTTGCTCCTTCAGCTGTAGCTTTGTGCATGTACAAAATCTTCCAGACTACTGAAATGACTATAATCTTAGCAAGGCCCTCTTGGCTATCTTTTTGTCTGGATATCCTTATTAAATTTCTTTCTGGTCTATTGTTTTGGTTGTCCCTACTTGTGTCGCAGAGATATTAGCTTTCCCTTGCTGCTGACCATTGCAATCCCTGTTTTTATCCTGTTTTTTATAACACCTCTGGAGTAGATTTTTTCATGCTCTGATGCAAATAAAGCCAGCCCTTTCAGGCAAGGATACTGAGCTGGCTAGTCCTCATAGCCTACCACGTCCACCCTAGGCAGGACCTTTGCAACACAGAGCTGGAGCTGTGAAGGGGATGGGACCGCTGGCCATCACGGTGTCCTGACAATGCCTAAAGTGGAATGTCTGTGCCCTGGAGCTGCAGATAAGAGCTACCACACCTTATGGGCTACCCCACTGCCCAGTATAGAATTACAACAAGTAATCAGGGGAAAGAGAGAATCGCCAGGCTTAAATCTCATTGTTCTGATTGAGGTGCAACAGATTATACTGAATAAATGCTTCCAATATTTTTATATGTCCTTTATAAAATTTCCAGATACTGTAGATTTTTAAAATAATTTTGTCCAATGTTGTCATTGTTTCTCTGAGAGAAGATTTGCCAGGCTCCTTATACAGTCATGCCAAAGTATCCTAATTTGTTTTAATACAGGTATATTTAAGGTATGTGAAATCAAAATGACAGAATGGATTTAGTGACCTGTAATGTCGCTTCAATTTTTACTTGTGTCTTACTCTCTGAATCATAATCCATATGGTAGAATTTTTTTTCACCTCTTACCTCTATGATTTATGATTTTTTTTTTTTTTTTTTACCTCACTATCTCTTCCATCAAAGAAGTTGATTACATAAATGGGTTAGATTACTTTGGGTTAATGATTTACTTCAATTGACCAACAGTTTAGTTTTATTTTGAAATGCAAATAAAGTTTCCTTTTAGACTAGATATTTTAGTCATTTCCACCCTCTCCCCTCATCCCTGAATCCCTGAATCCCTGAAACTCTTCTTTAATCTCAGGATTCTCCTGTTCGCTATGTGTAGATTATATAACAGACCTTTTCTAGATACCTAGCCAAGTATGACATCATGCACAGGAATTTTTATGATAGCACTGAATAACAAGTTTTAAAATTAAAATACCTAGCAAACATTGATGATTTATAAAGTGTTTTAAAAGACAATCTAAAACAATTTATCAGAAAGAAAATTAATAGGTGACCACTTTCTAAAATTCAGTTTATAGGCAGGTAGATCTGCAATGTTTGTGTTAAAAGTAATTAGAAGAGCATATGCTATACAATATAAAATGCAATGCTTGTAATATTCTGAGTAATGATAATATAGTTAACCTTAAAAAACTGCAGTTCATTATTTGGAAGACAGCCAAAGGACTATTGGCATATATAAGGAGTCTCTGAAAAGCATACAAGATGTAGGAATTAATTATCCTAAACTGGTTAATTTTTTTCTTTTCATTCAGGCCATGAGCCCATTTTTGATAAGTGTTATTAATTAATTGCAGGAGAAAATCCATGTTACAGGTTTCAAGAAAACTTCCTTGAATGTATTGTGGTCAAAATTAAAAAAAGAAAAAGGTAAGTATTTCCTCTTTTTATTATAAAACATTCCAAAAGGAATGGTGCCTACCTGGCTTACTATCTGAGCATCTGAATTTAAAATAGTGACTATGTACAGATGTTTTTATTGGAAATGTCTGGAATATTTTTTTCAACTTAGGTTATAGAGATGCTCAAATTGATATTAGGAAAGGAAAACTATATATCAGTAGCAATAGAGTTAATTTAAACCTAAAAACGTATAGTTATCTAGAAATAATCCACATCGGGGTTCACAAGAGACTTCTCATTGGGACCTGGGGAAAGTCTTCATTTAAGGTGGCTAAAATAATTATACTTTTCTTTTTTTAATGGGATCTGGGTTTCTCTTGTCATTGTACAAATAGTTGGTCCTTTTTTACTCTGTACAAGCTTATGCCAAGATGATTATTTCCTTATAGCAGTACCCTTATTACTGATTGAAGAGAATTATGACACTTGGCATCTTCAGTCTCTCAAGTGTAAAATCTTAAATTTGGTCTTTATTCATGTTCATTTAAAGGTGGTTGCTATCCTTCAGTGGTCTCCACAAAACACCAATTATCAGTGCCTTATTGTCTATCTGTGCTGGACTGAAGCTCTGCCCTGTCTTTCTGGGTGATTCACTTGGATGTCACACCATATTCTTGATGAGCTGTAGCTTTAATGTTTTCTAGGATCTGCCCTTTGTGAATTTTTTTCTATTGATATTTTTTTTTCTATGAAACTTTTGTCAGGTGAATAAGTTTAATTTTTTTTAACTGCATATAAATCATCCTCTGGAGGATTCATATACTCTGTGATTTCCTATTTAACACCTTTGGCTGCAGAGTAAAGGATTTTAATATTCCATCATTCCATGTTTTAAAGTGTGTATGACACTTTCTAGAACTCAAATGTATATCATATTTAAATTGTATTTTGAAAGGAGAGCCCATAATTAACTAAAGAATCTATTTTTGAGTGGTAAAGGGTCAAAGATGTTCTTGATGCTGGTAAGGCATCTGCAATTTATGGAAGTATTTTGTATTCTTCTTGAAGTGTATTACTGGATAGGACAAGATAGCTAGCTTGATCCAAATATCTTTCTCATATTTTCACTCCTTTTGTTTATTAAAGCAGCATGCAAACAGTGGCTCCAGTACCTAGCAGAGAACTTAATCTGTATAAGTATTTTACAAATATTTATACTAATGAATGCATCCTAAAATGCACTAATACGTTCAACTAATCATTTCTTTGGCAAAGTACAGAATAGATCATTTTTAAGAAGAATTCAAGAATATTAATGGCCCCAGTACCCAGGGACTTAGGTGGGGTTTATAGATCTTCATCAACTATTGAAACACGGATCTTAAAACCAGGGCTCCACTTAAAGCCAGGGAATATCAGCAACAGAATTTATTCCATAGGTGAGGTAAGGGAATGCTCAAGGCTACTTTTACTGTATATTAAATTTCCTACTTCTGCCACTGAAATCATATTCTCTTTGTTATTCAAACTTGAAATTTGAAATGTTAACCAATTCCTCTTATTCATCCTCTATATATAGTAACACACGAAATTCTGTTTGTTACTTTGATTTTTGCATTTTTTATTGCTACTAAACTGATCAAAACAGGGTCCCATCAGTAGCTTGACAAATGCTCTTCCTAACTCAAGTCTCATGTGCTTCCAACCCATAATTTCTAGGTCATGCAAATTTTTTAAAATGCTCTTTTCTTTCTTAGAAAAATAAAAAAAAAAAAAAACTAATGCTTCCAAGACCACAAATTTCTTTGTTTCTAACATAAGTCTAACGTTTTCTAATTTCCAATGATTAAAATAATCTGATCCCATACTGACTGTTCATTTGCATCGGCTTTAGACATTTATTTCTACCTTCACCAGATTGCTATTAGATGTTTCTTCCTCCACCAGATTACTTTTCTCTTGCACCAAAATACTCTCCTACTTCCATGAGTTTTTCCACTCCTTTTGTCAGTTCAGACCTTGCATATTCAAATTACAATGCAAAGTTCTAAGTTTTCCCAGAAGGAATACTTGGCTGACCATTTATTAATAATGCTTTGCTAGACAGCACCTAACAACAACTCCTTTGAAAACATGTAGCGTTTTTAGTGTACCACACAATTTATTTCTTGACTATATAATAGTTTGTATTAATTATTTATCATCATGTTGTAATAGTCTTACCACCCAGTTTGGAGGGCATGCTAAAGGGAATATTTAGTTATCAATATATAGTTATTTGTCTTAAAGTTTATGGTTTCATTAATGTGAATTTGATTTGTCTAATGCCATTAATGCTTCCATTTGGAAAGAGAAATTTTTAAATTTCAGTTACTTTCAACTGAAAATTCTTTCAATCACTTGAGTGTCATAATAGATCTGTCTAACCAGATTTCACATTATATTTTGAGGATATTATGTTGCATTTGGATCTTCAGTTTTTGCTAATGCATTTAATGACTGACTCTGCCAAATAAAAGAGATAGTTGTTAGCATTATTCTCTGGTTTCAAAGAATTTTTTTGTGGACATCTAAGAAAGCCTCGGTTAATTATTAAGCAGTGATGCTCCTATTCACATAATAGCATCTGAAAGAGAAGTCTGAAGGGAAAAATGGGTCTTAATAGGCAGTTTCACGTTGTGTATATGTGTCAATGTTATCACATTCTACCCACCACTTGAAAATCCTTGACTGACATTTACCTGCTCTTCTCCAATGGTGCATGGCTTATTTATTGTGTTGTGCAGAGTTAGCTGCCAGACATTGGAACTCCTTAATCAAGCTGAAGCTCTTTGTCTGTTATTTGCATTTCCTCTTCAATTCCCTCATTACCTTTTATTTCATTTTATAGAACAATTAACACAGTTATTAGTAATAAATTTGGGTGATGCTTAATATAATTTTCAACTATATATTTCCAGAGATTCTATTATAATGCCCTCACACCCCATAAAATAGGAGAGTGGAGGTAGATTTTACTTTCTAATTCAGCTTTTTTATTATATCTTCAAAAAGAAAAAAAATAAGATTCCACAGTATGAGCGTAATTAAAGTAAATGGAGAGTTTAAAAGATGGAAGGGCATGTTGTTTCTTAACTGTATTGTTGACTTAACATATAATGATTCTTTCCAACTCACCCCACATAACACCATCAGCATTGGTTGCATCTATTTTAATACTAGCTCATTAAGGAAAAAAAAAATCCTCCTCCACTGTTTATTTCAGAACTAAACTCCTAATCTGCAAGTGAAAATCACCTGTGTGCCATTCTTTACAATTTTATTAGTCTCCGGCTGGAGTCATGTGAGAAGTAAATCGGTAAAACCACACATTTTCATTTAACTTGAGGTCATTCTTAGTTTACTTCCAATCTTGCCTCAAAAGGTAATTTAAAGAATTTATTTCATAATCCGTCACTGGATTTACATTTTTTTTCTAATAGTAAAGTTTGCAGGTTTAATAGTTAACATATTGTAAGAATAATAATTAAAACAACAGAATGGATAGTGTGACTTGAGGCTATGAAGCTGTGCAAAAAAGATAGAATACAGTAGAAAAGTCAACCTCCACAATATTGTCAAGAACAGAACTGAAAAATAGAGGCCATTCAAGGAGTCAGGTGAAATTTAATCTAATGGAGCTGATATTCCAGGTGAAACTGAACTCTTCCAAATCACTCTGGTTACAGCATTCACTAGCACCCCTATATCATGCTCTTACTAAAACCATTTTAATAAACCAAGTTACATCCAAATGATATGCTCAGTATTCAGTCTCAGAGTAAAACCCATTCTTTCAGCTATACCTAAGATGATTGATCATGGTGAACTTCAGAAGCAGTTTGAAAGGATGATAAAAATTGTCATTATATGGGGTAAGGGTTGAGTGAGGAATTAAAAGGAAGATGTGAGTCTTTGTGCTCTAGAGTGTGTTGGGTATATCCCTGGCTGTCCTTTCTCCCCATGTGGTGTTAAAAGGTAAACATACAAATTTACATTGGGAAAACAAAAACAAAATCATGGAAGACAACATGGTAGAAGAGGCCCAGAAATAGTAGCAACTATGACTAAATCTGATCAGATATTTATTCAACAAATATTTATTGCTTATATTTTTATATCAGACACAGTGATTCCAATCTATTGGCCAGACCACCAAGTAAATCATGCATACACACACACACACACACAAATACATCCTACTGAAAGAAACAGAGAAGAGGGTTTCAGTTAAGAAGGATCCTGGAGAATGAGACACCTGTGAGACCTAATACCTGAAAGATGTTTAAAAATGAGCCTCATCATCATACTCAGCTGTTAACCAAAAGTTGGAAGTTTGAGTCCACCCAGAGACACCTCAGAAGAAAGATCTGGTGGTCTACTTCTGAAAAAACAGCACTGAAAACCGTACAGTTTTATTCTGACATGTGTGGGGTTGCCATCAGCTGGAGTCAATCTGACAGCAACTGGTAATTGATACTAAACCAAAAAAAAAAAAAAAAAAAACACCAAACCTGTTACTGTTGGGTTGATTCTGACTCATAGAGACCCTATAGGACGGAATAGAACTGTCCTATAGGGTTTTCAAGGAGCGGCTCGTGGATTTGAACGGCCAGCCCTTTGGTTAGCAGCTGAGCTCTTAGCCGCTGTGCCACCAGGGCTCCAACTGGTACTAGAGCAACGTAAATTCTAAATTCAACTTCCCATCTTAAAGCTGATCTTCAATTTTGCTTAAATAATCACCATTATTCTAATAGCCAAATCATTGTATATACATGTTGATTATATTCTGCATGATGGAAATTTTAGTAAAAGAATAACAGTGAGCATCTTGGTCTAGTTTTAGGGCATTATACTGAACTCTTTTAATGTTCATGAAGATTTATAAAGAAGTTATTAAAAACAGATAAAATTTATAACATAAGTTTTCAACTTTTCATTGTTTAGTGAAAAATTATTTGAAAGACAAAATACTGTAGTTTAAGATCACTCTGCATTATAACTTGCTTAAAAATTGCAATTCTTTTTAAACAGAGAATTAAATTTTTTAAAATAATATTTTATTGTGTTTTAGGTGAAAGTTTACACGGCAAATTAAATCTCCCTTTAACAATTTCTATACAATTTTTTCTGTGTCATTGGTTACAATTTTTACAGTTTATCAGCATTCTCATTATTTCCATTGTTTCCACTAATCTAGCTTCCCTTACCCTTCTTGACTTCTCATCTTTGCGTTTTGGTAAATATTGACTGTTTGGTCTCATCAGTTAATTGTTTTAGGGAGCACATTACTCACAGGTAATATTGTTTATTTTCTAAGCCAATCAATTATTTGACTGAAAGGTGACCTTTTATATAGCTTTTAATAGCTTCAATTCCAAGTTCAAAGGGTATCTTAGGGTGATAGTCTTGGGGGTTCCTCCAGTCTCTATTGGTCCGGTAGGTTTAGCCATTTTCAGGAATTTGAGTTTTATTCTACATTTTTTCTCACATTCTATCCAGGACCTTCTATTGTGTCCATGGTCAGAACTGTTGATAGTGGTAGCGGGCACCATCTAGTTCTTCTGGTCTCAGGTTAGAAAAGGCTGTGGTTCCTGTGGTCTATTACTCCCATGGACTAGTTTCTTCTTTGAGCTTTTGATTTCCTTCATTCTCTTTTGCTCCATATGAGTACAGACCAATAGTTATATCTTAGATGGCCGCTCCCAAGCTTTTAAGATCCCAGATGCTACACACCAAACTCAAATGTAAAACATTATCTTTGTGAACTATGTTATGTCAATTGACTAAGTTGTCCCCCAAGACTATGATCCCAAGCCTTTTAACCCTGTAAATCAATCCTGCGAGTTTTTTGGATATGTCTAGGAAGCCTCTGTAACTCTGCCCCCTATGTGGTTTGTTACATATGTAGATATATATGCAGCACACAGAAACGTGTATATACATATGCCTACAGATACACCTATAAATATACATGCATCTACTCGAGTATGCTTTCCTATACATATATATGCATCCATATCTACCTACGTAACCACACACATATTTTTGGTTGTTTTCACTGTTGTGGCAAAATTGTATATGTTATATTATTTATTGGAATTGTCCCTTTTTCTCATGTACATCTTAGAGTCTTTATTTACCTTGGTCAAGTTGTGCTGACTTCGCACATGTTTGGGATTGTCTTTCCCATCACCAAAAGTAACAAGTGTCTTCTATCTAGAAAGTGACTCCCTCTTATTCCTCCCATCCCTGGTAATCATCAAAGAACTTTGCTTTCTGTGTGTATATATATTCTTGACTTTTTATAATAGTGGGGCCATACAATATTTGTCTTTGTGTCATTGGCTTATTTCACTCAGCAGTGTCCCCCAGATTCATCCATGTTATAAGACATTTCATGGATTCCTCATTATTCTTCATAGTTGCGTAGAATTCCATTGTATGTATGTACCACAATTTGTTTATTCATTCATCCATTGATGGGCACTTAGTTTGTTTCCATTTTTTGTTATTGTGAATTATGCTGCAATGAACATAGGTGTGTATATGTCTATTTGTGTCACTGCTTTTGTATCTCTAGGACATATACTGAGGAGTGGGATTGCTGGATTATAAGGTATTTCTATTCCTAGCTTTTTGAGGAAGTGCCATACTGTTTTCCATAGTGGTTGTACCATTTCACAATCTCATCAGCAATGTATAAGAGTTCCAATCCCCCACAACCTCACCAGCATTTCTTGTTTTCTGTTTTTTTGATCATTACCATATTTGCAGGGATGAGACGGTATCTCATAGTAGTTTTGTTTTGCATCTCTCTAATGGCTAATGATCTCTAGCATATTTTCATGTATTTGTTGCCTGCCTAAATGTCCTCTGTTTTAGTCATCTAGTGCCACTATAACAGAAATACCACAAGTGGATGGCTTTAACAAAGAGAAATTTATTTCTTCACAGTAAAGTAGGCTAAAGGTGCAAATTCAGGACGTCAGCTCCAGGTGAAGGCTTTTTTTCTCTGTCAGCCTTCTCATCAATCTTCCCTGGGACTAGGAGTTTCTCTGCGTGGGGATCCAGGGTCCAAAGGACTTGCTCTGCTCCCAGCACTGCTTTCTTGGTGGTATGAGGTCCTCTCTCTCTGCTCGCTTCCCTTTCCTTTTTATCTCTTGAGAGATAAAAGGTGGTGCAGGCCACACCCCAGGGAAACTCCCTTTACATTGGATCAGGGATGTGACATGAGTAAGGGTGTTACAATCCCACCCTAATCCTCTTTAACATAAAATTACAATCACAAAATGGAGGACAACCACACAATACTGGGAATCATGGCCCAGTCAAATTAATACACACATTTTTTGGGGAGACATAATTCAATCCATGACATCCTCTTTGGTGAAGTCCTTCTGTTCATGTCCTTTGTCCATTTTTTGATTGGATTTTTTGTCTTTTGTTGTTGCATTGTTGAAGTTTTCTATGCATTTTAGATATTAGACCCTTATCAGATATGGCATTGCCAAAGATTTTTTCCCAGTCTGTAGGCTCTCTTATTACTCTGTTGGTAGTCTTTTGATGAGCGTAAGTATTTAATTTTTAGGAGATCCCAGTTATCTAATTTATCTTCTGCCATTCGTGCATTTTTAGTTTTGTTTAATAGGCTATTTGTGCTGAAAATCAGGTCATCTAGTTTTGACCCTATGTTATCTTCCAGAGACTTTACAGTTTTAGCTTCAACATTTAGGTCTTTGATCCATTTTGAGTTAGTTTTTGTGCATGGGGTGAGGTATGGATCCTGTTTCATTTTTCTGCATATGGATACCCAGTTTTGCCAACACCATTTGTTAAAGAGACTCTTTCTTCTCCATTGAATGGACTTTGACCCTTTGTCAAAGACAAGCTGCCTGTAGATGGATGAATTTACTTCTAGATTCTCAATTCTGTTCCATTAGTCTATATGTCTGTCATTGAACCAGTACCAGGCTGTTTTGATTACTGCTGTGTAGAGTAAGTTTGAGTTCGGGAAGTGTGGACTCTCTTAGTTTGTTCTTCTTCTTCAACATTGCTTTAACTATTTGGGGCCTCCTTCATTTCCATATAAAGTTGGAGATTAGTTTTTCCATTTCAGCAAAGAATGTTGTTGGGATTTGGAATTTCCCTTCTATTCCTAGTTTGCTGAGAGTATTCTTATCAGGAAAGGGTGTCAGGTTTTATCAAATGCCTTTTTTGCTTCAATTGAGATAATCATGTGATCCTTTTCCTTTGTTTTATTTGTGTGGTGAATTACATTGATTGATTTTCTAACGTTGAGCCATCCTTCTATCCCTGGTATGAATACCACTTGATCATGATGCATTATATTTTTGATATGCTGTTGAATTCTGTTGGCTAGAATTTAGTTGATAATTTTTTTAATCTATATTCATGAAGGATGCTGGTCTGTAATTTCCTTTTTTAGTGGTGTCTTTGCCTGGCTTTGGTATCAGGTCATGCTGGCTTCATAGAATGAATTAGGGAGTATTCCTTCATTTTCTGTGTTCTGGAATAGTTTGAGTAGACTTGGTGTCAACTCTTCTCTGAATGTTTGATAGAATTCTCCAGTAAAGCTCTCTGGGCTGGAACTATTTTTTTGTTGTTGGGAGTTTTTTTATATCTTTAATTTCTTTTGTTATTGGTCTTTTCAAATATTCTACCACTATTTGTATTAGTTTATGTAGACAGTGTGTTTCTACAAATTCGTCCATTTCTTCTAGGTTTTCTAATTTGTTGTATTAAACTTTTTCATATTTTGTTATGGTCCTTTTTATTTCAGTTGGTTCTGAAGTAATGTCACCTATCTCATTTTTATTTTGGTTTATTTTCATCTTCTCATTTTTTCCTTTGTTACTTTGGCCAGTGGTTTGTTAATTTTATTGATCCTCTCAAAGAACTAACGTCTAGTCTTGTTAATTCTTTTTATGTTGTTTTCTATTTTATTTATTTCTGCTCTGATTTTTATTATTTCCCTTCTTCTTCTAACTGTGGTCTTCTTTTGCTGCTCCTTTTCTATTTGCTTGAGCTATTGGGTTAAACTATTGATTTTTGGCCCTTTCTTCTTTTTTGATGTGTGAATTTATTACTATAAATTATTTTCTGAGCATTGCTGTTGTTTCATCCCAAAGGTTTTGGTATGTTGTATTTTCATTCTCAGTTGATTCTAAGAATTTTTTTAATTTAATTTTTAATATCTTCTATTACCTAATAGTTTTTAAGTAAACTGTTATTCAGTTTCCATGTATTTACTCTTTTCTCCTTGTTCTGTTATTGATTTCTAGTTTTACAGTGTTATGGTCAGAGAAAATGATTTGTATTATTTTGAAGTTTTTGAATTTACTGAGGCTTGCTTTGTGGCCTAAAATATTGTCTATTCTGGAAAATGATCCATGTGCATTGGAGAAGAATGTGTACTGTGCTTCTGTTGGGTGGTGGGTTCTGTATATGGCTATGATGTTGAGTTGGTTGATTGTGTTATATAGATCTTCTGTATATTTATTGAGTTTTAGTTCTGTCCATCATTGAAAGTGGTGTGTTAAAGTCTACTATTATTGTAGAACTATTTTTCTTTTCAATTCTGTTAGAGTTTGTTTTATGTATTTTGGAGCTCTGTCATTGGATGCATAAATATTTATTATGGTTTGTCCTCTTCATGGGTTGATCCCTTAATTCAGTATATTATGCCCTTCTTTGTCTCTTATAATGGATTTAACTTAAAGTCTATTTTATCAGAGATTATTATTGCCATGCCTGCTCTCTTTGGTTACTGTTTGCTTGATATATTTTTTTCCATCCTTTGATTTTTAACCTATTTATGTCTTTGTGTCTAAGGTGTGTCTCTTGTAGGAAACATATTGATGGATCATGTTTTTTTACCCATTCTGCCAGTCTCTGTCTCTTGACTAGTGCATTTAATCCATTTCCATTCAGTGTGATTATCAATAGGCATGAATTTACTGCTGCCATTTTGTTATGTCTTTTTTTGTGGTATTACTTGTTTCTTTGTGCCACTTAATTGTCTGTGCTGAGTTCTTTAGTTTACAGATTTTCTTTTCATATCGTTTGTTGTTGTTGATTGTGTGTTTACTGGGTCTTTTTGATTTTCTTTATTTTGGTGAGTAGATTTATTGATTTTCTTTGTGGTTACTCTGACATTTACTGTTGTTTTCCTAAGTTTCAAGCAGTCTGTTTTATGTTGATATTGCCTTGACTTCCTCTCCATACGGAAGATGTATAACTATACCATTTATTCCCCCTTTTTGTTTTGGAGTTGTCATCATTTGCAGATTGACATCTCTGGTTCCCTGTTTTAGTTTTGCAGCTTTATTATACTTTTGAGAATTCTTTGTCTGGGTTGGTATCTGGGTGATGCTATTGTGTGCTTAATCTTAGGTTGTTGTCTGATGTTGTTGGTTCTCTGTCTGAAGAATTCCCTTTAATATTTCTTGTAAGATTGGTCTAGTTTTTACAAATTTCCTTAATTTCTGTTTGTCTTGACAAGTCCTAGTTTTGCCATCATATTTGAAAGACAATATTGCTAGATATATGATTCTTGGTTGGCAATTCTTTTCTTTCAGGGTTTTATTTATGTCATCACATTGCCTTTTTGTCTGCGTAGTTTCTGCTGAGAAATCAGCACTTAGTCTTATTGGTGCCCTTTTTTAGGTGATATTTCATTTTCATGAGCTGTTCTCAGAATTATTTCTATGTCTTTGCTTTTGGAAAGTTTGGTTATGATATGTCTTGGAGACTTTCTTTTGGGATCTATCCTGTATGGGGTTTGTTGAGCTTTGTGGATGGAACTCTTCTTGTCTTTCATGATATTAGAGAAATTTTCTGTCAATAAATCTTCAAAAACTTTCTCTCTGTCCTTTTTTTTCTTCTCCTCTTCTGGTGTTCTAGTGTAAATTAGTCTCTTAATAGTGTCCCACATAACTTTCAGACTGTCTTCATTTTTCCTCATTCTTTTTTTCTGATTGTTCCTCAAACAAATTAGTATCAAGAGTTTATCCTCTGTTTCACTGATTATTTCTTCCATTGATTCAATTCTACTTCTGTGTTCTTCCACTGAGTTATCTATTTCTGACATTTTATTATTAATCTTCTGGATTTCTAGTCGTTTTTGTATGGTTTCTAATTGTCTGTTTATCTTGCCATTTTCTTCTCTTATTGTTTTTCTGAGTTCTTCTAAGGTTTTGTCTGTATTTTCCTTGATCTCTTTGAGGATCCTATAAATAAGTCTTTTGAATTTCTTTCTCAGGTAGTTCTATTACCATTTCTTCCTCGGAAAGATTTTATGGTCCTTTATTTTATTACTTTTTTGAGCCATTTTATCCTGTTTTTTTGAATGATTTGTTATTGTCTGCTGTATCTATGGCATTAAGGTGTTCATTGATTTATTTTTATATTTCTTTATTGATTGTATGTATGTTTGTTTTGTGCTGATTTTTTGGTTTTGTTTTGATGTATCAGGAGCTTTGCTTCTTCTCTTTCTCTTTAGAATATCTTCCTTCCTTTGTATTATTTTAATTGTTGTTGTTTTGTGGTGTGACTTTGGTGGCGTTTGTTGGCTGGGTGTGATTTCCTCTCACTAGAGAGTATGGTGGGTCACACTCACATGTGAGTCCTCTTTGTTTAGGCTCATATGTCTTCCCTTACTGGATTGAGTGGAGGTAGGACAACAGGTTCTTTCCCTGATTTAGAGGGACAAGTGTTGTGGTCAGTGTCCCTCCACAGCCCTTGTGGGATCATGGGGTCCTTTTGGGCTGTTTCTAGCTGTTAGTGCATTCTCTGGTCAGGGTAGGACATTTCTGTATCTGCTGTGAGGGAGTGCTACCCAAATGGAATGGGGTAGGTCCAGTGTGTGTACATGAATTGGCATCTCAGTAGGTAGTGGGGCATCAAGGGGTTTCAGTGCAAGTACAGGTGACCTGCAGGAACTGTTTGGGTGTGGGATGTGTGATGTTGCATCTAGGTGGATGTTGGATGAGGACACTAGATCTCTTGCTCTTTGTTTGGCAGAGGTGCAAATTGTGCCTGTCAGGATGTGACTGGCATTACTGATAAGGTGATATGTCTGTCCAGCTGGTCACCAAGCTTGGGTGCAGGGAGCGATCTTGCCAGTTACTGTGTGTGCACATGGCTGTTTGCCAGGTGGTCAGGGTGATGGTGCACGCATCATTGGTCACTGGGTGGGTGGCACATGAGTGTGCACTGTGGATTGCCAGGTGGACAAGGCAGCATGGGGGTGGGTGGAGTGGGTATGAGCCTCTGGTCACAGGTCTGACAGCATGGGAGCACATGCCATGGATCACTGGGTGGGCAGGCCAGCACAGAGGTGGGTGAGATGAGCACAAGCCTCCAGCCCCTGGTTTGACGGTAGTGGAGTGCAAGCCCTGGATTGCCAGGAGGGCAGGGTGGCACAGGGATGGGTGGGGTGTGCTTCAGCCTCTGATTACTGGTCCAAAATTGTGGGAGCACACACCGTGGATCACCAGGAAGAGGAGGAGAGGGGCACACCTCTGATCACTGGGGGAGGGGGAGAAGGAGAGGAGGAACGTGTTCCCCTAGTCTCTGACTTGGGCACCAGTCACTCCCTGTACAGTGCAGCCAGTGATCAGGAGTCAGCCCCAGCCAAATATGAAGAGGAAGGGCTGTCCAGTGTTAGGCTGGGTGGACGATCTCTAGTCACCACTCCCTGAATCCTCAACTCTATGAGTGCCACCCACCCAAATAATCAGGGACAGTTGCTAGTGAGTAGTTCTGTCCCTAATTTCTATTTCGCTACTTTTTGTTTGCCTGGATCCCTAGGACTCTCGCCCTCCTTCGTGCACTTCACCTCCTTAGATCCAGTTCATGTTCTGCTCACCTTGCTTTGCTCCAGGTGTTTCTCCTATTGGGGATTCCATGAAGTTGCCTTCCTGTTGCTCCTTACCAGCAAATGCTGCTCACTTTGTCTCAAGATGGCCACACTGCACTGGGCTGGTTGGCAGGGTGCCTACAGTCCATAAGTCTTCATTCGCTGTTTTCATTCAGTTTCTCCTTCCCTTTCATGTTCAATCTAATTCTTCATGCTTTTTCTTTGCTCCTCTTAGTTCCCAGATTGTCATCTATATCTGTTTCATTGGTTTTTCGGTTCTTTGCTGTGGCGGATGGCATGGTGTGTATGACTAAGCCGCCATTTTGGGCCGTCTCCTGAACTGAAATTTTACATAATTACATTAATCATTCCACCAAACTAATGTTATAATCAGAGTCATTTTATAATTATTTCTGGGAAAGAGTAATTTTGAGTGGTAACTAGTTTCATAATATTGAAAATGCAGTCAGTTTTTAGATTTCAAAAGGCTTATCCATTGGAGGATGAGGTGCTTTTGCATAGGTACTAAAATTGTTAATTTTTTTCCTAATCCAATTACAGTTTAAAATAAAATCTCCGTCTAAAGGAGGACATAGGCGCAAAAAAATTGTTGCTTCAAAAAGTATGAAGCCTTAAACCTATTTCCTAAGATGTGATTCCAAAGTGCAGCAGGATGACAGTTGTTTTGGAATATGAAAGGGAGATAGAACTGATGGTTCTGATTAAAGATTATTCTGAATTCTCTTTTTTTTTAATGGAGATGAAGAAAATACATTTTGTATGGAGTTTTGTTTTGACTTGGCCTGCCATGAAGCTGTTTAAATCAAGTCTTATACCCACATTATTCCAATTGCCAAAAACATCAAAACAGCAGCGAAAGAAAAGCTAACCTTGAATTTTCAGCTTGTATTTCATCCCTTGTAAACAAGTTACCATGGAGATGATACCCAAGTGAGCTACAGGCTTGACTCAAAACTGCCACTGTGTGTGGACCGACAACACAATATAACATGGCTTCAACGCTATTCATGACAAAAGCTGCATGCATCTTGTGCTTCTTAAAAGTTTTTCTGCAGAATGCTAGGTGAAAGCTTAAAATTTGCCCACCCTGTCATACTTAAAAGGCAGCAAAATCTGGAGGGACAAACTGTGAATTAGACATTTGAATATTATAAATTTGGGAATTTTGTGAAGATAGTGATATGATATTACATTTTCTGAGTGTATTTAGGAAGATGTTGGTCTAAGAGAAATCTTGACTATACCTTTCAATTATTTTCTTGGAGCAAATCATTTCTAAGAAAACCAAGCTATGTCTGACAAAAGAAGCAAAATAAGCCCTGCATTGTGGGCCACCATTTCTGTCTTCACAGGCTGCTATTGTATGAAAATTCTTTACAAAAGATAATATTCAAGAATTTTAATGGTATAGGTGTCATTTAAAACAAAACAAAATAAAGGAAAATAGTATTCCTGTATCTGGAAAGTACCTATACATATCCTTTACTTCTCTAGATTTTTTTTCCCTATTTTTGTACCCAAGCAATAATGTATATGAAATTTGGCTAAGTTTGTAAGATGTTTAAAAGTTGCATAATCTTTTGACTTGAAAAACTGAAATATCTACATCCTATAGAATTTGTAATCTTCTTTATCTTAAGACATGAAATTGATGTCTATGTGCTTTCTACTTTTTCTTTCCTATCAAGATATATAGAAATATATTATAGAAAATTTACTATTAAAAGACAAAA
>NW_004443947.1:15729885-15736315 GCF_000243295.1 Trichechus manatus latirostris | reverse complement strand
ACTTATATATATATATAAAGTATATACACCAAAAAAACCAAACCCGTTGCTGTCAAGTCAATTCTGACTCATAATGTGTGTATGTATGTGTATATATAGATATATCATATATAACTATTTCCAAGGTGTAATTTGGAGTGAAAAAAAATAAGTTGCAGAATGATTGAATCATACAGACACAATTATAAAATTTAGTGAAACAGATTAAAATATTTTAAAAAATGCCATACATACATACAGAAGAATATACACCAAAGTCCAAACTGATGAAATTAATGGTTATTTCTGGGTGGGACAGGAGAAAGAGAGAAGGTGTTAGTGGAGACAGAGAAGAAAGGACCAGGTCATGGGACATATTAAGTTATCAAAGCTGTCTTTGGCCTTATTTTTAATTTTATTCTATAGTTTTTATATTTAGACTTTATTCAAGTATCACTCAAGCAGTTAATTTTTAAATTAAAAAGAATCTGTGAGAACTATTTGAAAGCATCCTAATCTTTCCCAAAATATTGTGTATCATTTAAAAAATATATGTGTATATGAGATTTGCATTTAGAATGATGTTGCTATATTCTATTATAATGAAAATAAACAAACATAAAACTCACGACAATTCCTGTCCCTTGCCACCATGAGCATCATCTGGCAAGTTGCTAGAAATGAAAAATTCTAGTCCCCACTTTAGACCTACCGACTCATAGTCTACTTTAATAAAATTTTTAATAAAAATCATTCATTATTTATAAACACATAAAGCTTAAGAAGTGCTGCTCTAGGGATCTCTCTCTTGCATGATATAGACGCGCTATACAGTGCAAAATAATCATCTCCTCTCTACCTCATGTCATGTGATTTAGTCCTGAAAGCAAAGCTCAATATTTTATGGCTTATATGTGTGCATCTAGATCAGGCACTTTCTGAAAGAGCACTATTCCTTCTGTTTGTTATCTTTCAGCATGAAAAGATAGATATACTCTAATCTATACGTGCTTATTCTGTGGTGAAGTTAATTAAACCAACTTGAGTAGGGGGTAAGGGTGTACAGAACTCTGAATATATCTCAACCAATCAATGATCAGTGAATGTGTACTGAGTAGAAGCTCTCCTCTGAGTGTTCTATGAAATGCTAAATAATTTATGGAAAATGTGGTTTGCCTCAGTGCAAAACCAATGATGATTTTGCTTGACTTGAGGTACAAATGGGAATTTAGGCAAGATGAAGTGCTTTCAGATTAAACATAAATCAGAAATTTGGCCTACTTTGTTGTCGTTAGCTGCCGACGAGACAGCCCCAACTCACTGTGGTCCCATACACAACGTAACAAAACACTTCCAGGTCCTGCATCATTCTCATGTTCGGTTGTGGATCAGACCACTGTAACCCATAGGGTTTTCATTGGCAGATTTTCAGAACTAGATCACTAGGCCTTTCTTCTTCCTATTTCATCTTAGTCTGGAAGTTCCACTGAAACCTGTTCAGCATCATAACAAGAGCCAAGCCTCCACTGACAGATGAGTGGTGTCTGCACTGAAGTGCATTAGCCAGGAATGGAACCTGGGTCTCCTGCATGGAGGACAAGAATTCTACCACTGAACCACTGATGGCCTCTAAAAACAGAGAACCTCGAACCACGGGGCTCATTTGAGATGGTCCACTTTACCATTCTTAAAGAAATCATTAATGGTATAGACCAGGACCTCTCAATCTTGGCACAATTGAAATTTGGGTCAGATAAGTCTTTGTTGTGAGGGACTGTTCAGTGTGTTGTAGGATGTTTAGAAGCATCGCTGTCCTCTACGTAATAGATGCCAATAACGCTCCCCTAAGTGATGGCAACCAATAATGTCTCCAGACATTGCCAAATATCCTCTGGTGGCAAAAATACCTAGGATTTAAAATAACTGCCATAGGTAAATACTATTTTATATTTTGTCATATTGATACCACTAAATTTTACATCAATAACTTGCAATTGACTTCCTCATTTTAGAGATAAACAATAGGAATCCAGGTATCTTAAGTAACTTGTATTAAAAAAAAACAGAGTCTTCCAAGTTCTCCTCACTAGCTTATTTCATTGAATTCATATTGCCTATAAAATACTTCTATCATCCTATATACGTTCATTAGTTTCTTTACTTTTCTATATACTCTCCACTCCATTTTAGTTTTCCCATTTACTCTTTCTCCCTCATTACAGTCCTTGTTCTGCATCCTTTTCTCAGTGCATACTTGTTTATCTTTTCTAATTCAATCATATTTAATACATTTTTACCAATATTATTGTAGATCTTCTGTTTTAGTCCTTAAATTGGTATTTTTGAAAACACTAATATCTGCCTCTACCGCCTAACAGAACAAAGAAAGGCAGCCCAGTAACATTGGCCACGATAGCAGGAGATGCTGGTGCAACCTAAACTCCCCTCGAATACAATGAAATCAGCATATCTGAAAAGGATTAAAAATAATAAGTTTCAGGACAATTTCAAATACCGTTTCACACTTTTGAATTAAAGATAATGGAGTGAGAAATGGAATATATACTCAAGGAGGTACCAGATTCTTCTGTTAGGCTTGCCACATTTCCTTTTGCAAAATAAGGTGTATAAAGAAACATTTTTATAGGTTATTGGTAGCATTAATGTGAAAAGTATAAGCTTTATTGCTAACCATTTTGAAATGCAAGGAACCTCTCTCTGCCACAGAAATTGGATGGCCATGTGGGTTGACAGCTCCCTTGTGTTATAAAATAATGCAAACAATATTTTTTCACCCCACACAAAATTGGTTAAAATTACATTTTCCCAAGTCATATGGAAATGCACTAATTTGTAACTTTCTAAAGCCAACACATTTATGCTTCAGAGATACATAATTTAGTAACAAAAAGCAGACTGAATTTTGATCAGGCTTTAAAAATGGGTACAGTAACCTTCTCAGACTTCAAATGAGCTTAGGAAACTCTCTTGGTATTCTCTCCCTCATGAAATTGTAAGGGTAACATTCCCTTGAAGTTTTTAGCAACATGCACTGAGAAAAAGCAAAAAGGTCTTGCATATTTGTATAATATGGAAAGGCTCCAATGATTAAAACAGCCTTCAGACTTAATAGCAAGCATTTTACTTTAAAGGCAATCATTCTCCAAGAAGCTAGAGGAAAAACACATTATTGTGCCTTTCTTTTTGGAATCGATGGTTACATTATATAAGGTAGGTAACGTAAAGCATGATAATAAGCAGTTCTGATAGGGGAAAAATAGTGAAATTTCTTTTCTTCTTCATTTCTTTTAAGAAGAAAATGATCATCTGATTTCTCAGCATTAAAAAAAAAAAAAAGACCACAATGTAGTGCACCAGTTCTCTTAACTGACAACATATACACATAGATTTTTACAGCAAAGATACAGAATTTTCTATCTTCTTTCTAAATGATTTTATAGAAGATAAACAGATTCACTATGCGGAGATCAACTATGCCACAAGACATTATTATTATTATTATTTAAATGACTGAAAGAAATAAAGCAATTACTGGAGAATATTCCTATGAGTACTGTCCACCTTTTTTTTTTTTTTTTCCTTATAAATTCTGTTATCTCTCAACGTACCTGATATTAAAGGAAGATGGCAGATTTTGGCATAATTCATGATTTTTATTTTCTTTTGCCAGTTCATTAAAAAGAAAAAAAGTGTGGTGACTCTTTAGCTATTGGGACAAAATATTGGTCAAAAACATAAAATCACACTCAGTGTAACCATGTAATTTATATTTAGCCTTCATGAGTAAAGGCAGTTTATTTCCTTAAGTAAAATGAAAACAAAAAGTA
The DNA here is from genome assembly GCF_000243295.1 of Trichechus manatus latirostris. Lineage (NCBI taxonomy): Eukaryota > Metazoa > Chordata > Mammalia > Sirenia > Trichechidae > Trichechus > Trichechus manatus. The sequence continues at coordinate 15,732,488 of NW_004443947.1, read as the reverse complement.
AATTGAGTAAATCCTATGAAATGATTTTTATTTTCATTATTGCTTATGAGACTTCAGCAGGATTTGTGCTGTTTCATTTAATTATTAACGGGTGATGAGCGACTGCAGTGATCCCCCGTGAATTGTCTTTCATGCTTATTCCCTGATTCTCATTTTAAATGTGTAAACCTATTTAAAGACAAGACTGTGATACTGATTGTGATTCAGTATTAGTGTAGAAAATCTTATTTGCATGTCTTTTCGAAAAAGCCAATTTGAAGTTCTGAGGCTATACATGGGAAAAAAAAAGCCCTAATGTAGGGCGTTAGGCTTCAAAATGTCTACCCACTGCCCATTTATGTCACCAGCACACCTAAAGAAGCATATTTATTGGGAACAAACCTTCTTTTTAGTGACTGCCAAAGGAAACATTGGAAAGTAGTCGTTTGACTTCAACAATTAGATATAAAAGTCATAAACGCAATTCATATATGTGCTTTTCTGTTTCTTGGATAGATATAGAACTACAGATCTGAAAGCATCTAGACTATATAGTGCATTTATTGTGGTCAATTTAGAGTGCTTCCTGAATGAGATAATTTATTCTCACAATAATTTTATTAATCAGATTTTTTTTAGTTACAAATGAGAGAAATCATCTCAAACATGACCTAAGCAAAAAAAGAGGAGGTTTTTATCTGGACAAATTTAAGGGCACAGCTGGCTTTGGAACTTAAAATGCCATTAGAAATCTTTCTCCGTTACTCAGTTTTTTTGTTTCTTCTCCATTTTGGTTCCGTTTTAAGACAAGTTTCCTCCAAGTTTGTCAGCAATAATTCAAAGTTTAAATCCAGTAGACTAAAGAGTATTTCTTTCCTGGCTGCTCATAGAAAGGCCTGGTATTGGCTCTAATTGGTCCTGAATAAGCCCAATGTCAATCCTGATACTTAAGAGTAGTTCTCAGTTAGTCAGGGAGGGAATTTTGCCCCTCTAGGGCATTTGGTAGAACCCCAGTGGTACAGTGGTTAAGAGCTCGGCTGCTAACCAAAAGGTCGGCAGTTCCAATCTACCAGACGCTCCTTGGAAACCCTACAGGACAGTTCCACTCTGTCCTAAACGGTTGTTATGAGTCAGAATCGACTCCAGGGCAACGAGTTAGGGCACTTAGCAATGTTCAGACATTTGTGGCTGTCACAAATGGGGGAATGGGGGCACAATTGACTTCCACGGGACAGAAGCCAGGGATTCTCTGAATATCGCACAGTGCACAGGACTGTCCCCACAACAAAGAATTATCTGTCCAGAATGTTAATAATGCCATAGCTGAGAAGTTCTGCTCTAGAAGTTGAAGCTAATCTACAATAGATTATAGAGAAATGGGGATAAGAAAGACACAAGAAAACCATGCTGCTGTCATCAGAAGAAAAGGCAATAAATGCTGACCAGCAGCAACTCATATCCACAAGAGGAAGTATAATTTTTTTTTTTGCCTATAAGATATAGTAGGAAAATGTACAAAACATAAGAAACAAAATTTTGACAGTGAATTTTTACCTAAAGAGTAATTGATAAGCTTAATTTTTCTGAATATTCTGACTCATATTTTGCCATTGCTCTTGGTACAATTCCTTGGGGATAGATAATTTGCATTTTGCTAAATTAACATTGAATTAAGTCAAAAATACCCACTATTGAGTTCCGGCAAAATGGCGCTCCAGGCAGAAGCACCACGACATCCCTCCACAGCAAAGATCCGAAAAACTAAGCCGAACAGAGAATACAACAATCCTGGAACCCTAAAACATCAAATGAAGAGACAAAGAACTCAGCCAAGCACCAAATGGAGTGAGAAAACTGACAGAGAACGGAGAGCGAGGAGAGATTCATGCAGAGGTCCCCTATCAGCTAACGCAGCATGAATCCACCATCTTGGACTCCTATCGGAGACCAGCAAACAGGGGGTACGAGAATGCAGCCTCACGGAGCATCCAGTGGGAGACAAAACAAACGGTAATTTGCAATATACGCTTTCCCACCCCTAACCCTTCTTCACCCTGACTCGCCCTCCTCTGCATCCCGCAGCCACAATCTCTTGACTGAGAAAAACCGGCTGCATGGATTCCAGACACCTGAATGGGCCGGCTCTCTGAGTGCCATTTGTTGGCTGCTAGTGTTGCTTTTTTTCTGCTTCTTTTGATTTCTTCCTTACCTCTCACCACCTCCCCCTCAGTTCGCTCAAATACCTGGCTCCATGTGCCACCTTTGCTTCTTCCTGAGGGGCTGCGGAGCTCCGTTCGAGTGTGGAGCTGCTTCCTGGTTTGGGCTGCGGTGCTGGTGGGATCCCGGGGCTTTTGTGCGTTTGTTTGTTTTGAATTGTTTGTTTGCTTTCTTTTCTTTTCATGAGTTGGGAGCACTTTCTGGCCAGGCGGTACTGCGCGGCAAGGAGACTTCCCACTCAGCTTGCACAGATGTGCAGAGGGATCCCTAAGAGCATTTCTTTTCTCGTTGGTTTTTTTTTTCTGTTTTTTTGGGGGCCTTTCTTGTTCTTTTATTTTTTTTAATTTGTTTTGTTTTCTTTTCCCTCTTTTTCCCTTTTTGTCTTTCTTCATTGCTCAGTTTCTCAT
>NW_004443947.1:15692015-15722904 GCF_000243295.1 Trichechus manatus latirostris | reverse complement strand
AAACAATATATGTACTACTGTTTCATGAGAAACTATTTGTTCTGTAAGCCTTCACCTGAAGTACAATAAAAAAAAAAAAATTCCCCACTATTAACAAATTGGAGACCTGGTGGTACAGTAGTTAAGAGTTATGGTTATTAACCAAAAGGTAGGCAGTTCAAATTCGCTAGCTATTCCTTGGAAACCCTTTAGGGCAGTTCTACTCTATCCTATAGGATTGCCATGAGTCACAATCAACTCTACAGAAATGTGTTTTTTTTTTTAGTTTTTTATTTACAAATTAGCTGGCATTCTGACTTTCATATTTGAGAAAAAAAGAAAATATTTTTGAATTATTCTATGTATTAGTTATTCCTTTGTTATATCAAATCTTGTAGTTGAATAAGAAATTTTATAATTGTAAGAAAAAATATAATCAAGTGTCAGTTTCTAGTTGTCTTCCCTCTCATTTTTGTATCTTGAGGATGGTATGCTATTTTATTTTTCTTTTATATATGTTAAATTGAACAATTATCATAAAATAGCCTATTGTAGTTATTAAGAAGAGAGAGAACTTTATAACACTTTGGACTTGATTGTTTTGAGGATGCTAAGCAGCTTACTTTTGCTATTATTATATTTGGACTTGAACTATTCTTATCCAAATATTTATAAAACAAGTGGGCTTTGTTTTCCTCCCCCAGGTCCATTAATAATTATTTAAAGTATTTTCTTTAAGGAGAAAAAACAACACTAATGCTGAAAGTTATTTAAACTGTTTCTTTTGTGTTTGTGTGTGTGTGGGCATGTGTGTGTTGAACAAATCATTATGCAGTTCTATATAGCAGAAAAGGTTTGATCTCAAGAATCAACAACAAAAGCAGAGAGAACACGCCTTCCACAGTAAATGCTAAATTACCGTATGTTTTATGGTCAGATGTGTGCACGTATATATGCACATATATATGTGTGCACACATCTGACCAATCAGACCCTTAAGCTGGCCTCCAGGAAAGTTGAAAGAGTGCATCTCACAGGAGAGGAAAATGCATTTAAAATTACTGCAGCCATAAAATAAACTGACATAACCTAAAGCCACAAATAATGGAGGGGAAAAATCCTACTGGGGCTCTGTCTCTCCTTCAGCAAAGATTTTGACTTTCTATTTTTATTTCTTGTCAGTGATCCTGGGTGTGTTCAAAAGGACATAAAATTCGCTCACTATGCCCCAAGATTCCAATCACTGCAGCCTTTCTTCTACATTTCTCAAGAAAATGCAGACTTCTAGACTAGAGCGTAGAAGCAGAATGACAGTGCTTTTGGGATGTCTGGTGGCTTGGGGGAAAAATATCTCCAAGAGAATTTCTCTATTGCGTTATGACTGAAAAGCAGCTTAATTTCTCTGTTATGATTAAAGTTGATTGATTGAATTGATCCGTGCTGCATCCTGTTTCTCTGGTTTACAAAGATGCTCAGGAAGAGTGAGGAAGCTGTCTGAACAGGAGCCAAGTGCTTAATATATGCTGAGGTCCCACTTAACATTTTATTATCTGTTATCGAAGGTGGGAGAAAAGCATGTAAATTATATGGATGTCTCTGATTCAAGGAAAGGGAAAGATAAATACTTATGCAGACGTTCCGTGATTTTCATCAACCGTTTTCTAAAACATACTCCATCTTTTTTTATACCTATCAGTAACTTTGTAAGAATCTTCATTCATTACTGGGAAGTTAACCTGTTTATGCCTTACTTTTCCTTATTTTTGGAGTCCTCGTGGCTCAGTGGTTAAAAGATCGGCTGCTAACCAAAATGTCAGCAGTTGGAATCTACCAGCCGCTCCTTGGAAACTCTATGGGCAGTTCTGCTCTGTCCTATAGGGTCATTAAGAGTCAGAGTCGACTTGTCGGCAACAGATTTGGTGGGGTTTTTCTTATTTGGTTCCTTGTTTTTAGTAAAGATATCTGAAAAACTTCAAGTTTGACTCTCAAAATTGTGCAATAAATGCAGTTGCAATAAACTTTAAGACCCTCACAAATCTAGGATACTGTAAAATTAGTCACTTCATGAGCTTTATCAAAGAATGTTAAAAAATATTGGATAATCATTAGCAAAAAGTCCATCAGATTTGGGGTGAGTATGAAAAGGAGGGAAGGCATTAATTTCAGTATCTACTGAACATATCTCCTTGTGAGGTATAAATTCTTGATAGAATCTGTCACTAAATATACCAAAGTTTTGTTAAGTTCACAGTTTTTAATATGCAGAAAAAAGAGATTATAGCAAACTATGGATTGGCAAATTGTGGCTTAATCACACTCCTTTGATTCAGGATACCTCTTCTCCTTCACTGACTTAGAGATTCATTGCCAGTATTTGGACTATATTTTTTGTAATTGTGATATTGTTAACCATATAGTGGTCTAATACAAAAGTAGAATTAGCAATGAACTTGCAGAGGAAAGAAATTTGTCAAATTTTCTTTTTACTGCTGCTGTTCAAGGAGCTGGCTGTGAAGAGCCATTATCTGTCTGCATAATTGCTTTTTGTTGTTCTCATTGAATAGGACACTTTTGTTAAGGAAACAACCAAGTCTCTAGATTTTAGTCTCAGTTACTGCATCCCTGTAATAACAACATTAATTAAAATAATTATAACAACTGCAAAGAGACTATCACTACAATGGCTAACAACTGTGAGCTTTTCATGTGTCAATCACTGTCTTAAGTCCATTACAATTGCTATCTTATTTAACTTCCTGACAACCCTTAAGGCTGATATATGCTTACACATTCATTTTACAGGTGAGTAAAGTATGAGGAAAAGAAGTTAATTAGTTTCCTCATTTTCACAAAGATTGCTCTCCCCTCCACCCTTCCCTGCCTCACATCAGATTTGACTTGGGATGTTACTTAACTTTCAGGATATTGGGATATTATCTCCATTGTTTTCTTCAGGGCTACAACTACAGAGAGAAATAGATACTGAACAGATGCAATTCTTTTTAGGGATCTAGCCCTTTCCAGCGACTTCCCTTCACATTCTGCTCTTTTGAACTCAAATGCAAAAGTTTCAGATTCAAAATTAAAATAATCTTTGAACACAAGTGGTCACGATTTTTCTGAAACCTGCCACTATTAGTGGAAATAAGAGCCATAAAAGCATTTAGGGTTGCCACATAAATTACAGGGCATCCAGTAAAATTTGGATTTCAGATAAATAACAGAAAAAAATTAGCGTAAGTATGCCACGTCCAATATTTGAGATACTTTAACTGCTCATCCTGTATTATTAATTGCTATCTAATAGTATTTTTAATCACTAAGCTGGTCACCCTATTTTGACAAGATTTCTTTCAGGGATATAAGCTATAATTATCATTAATAATTAATCTGATATTAAAAACAAAATTTTTTACATTAATTTACTAGAATTGTGTTATTTAAATGTGATTGATAATAGCTTTATTTTCTCTAGTGTATGAACCCTCCTTTACCATCTTGCCAGAAACTCCAGGTCCTGCTGGATGTGACTCGTCACAGCCAATAAATAAGAAGCCAAGGTGGGAGATCAGAAAAGCAGCTTAATTTCATTGCACAAGGAAAGGAATAGTCAAGGCTGGTGCCTCCAAGACTGCTTGAGGATAGGGTTTAGGGAGGTCGCTTTTATAGGTTTTACAAGTGACGAGATCATGTCAATTATATCTGCAACATTCTTGATCATTTTATGCAGGCACAGTAAGGGTAACCTATAACTTTATATATTGCATGTTCAAAAATGGCAGCCCCCCTCTGCCCAAAAGGCAGGGAAGTTACTGTGTATGAGGTACTTAATGAGCTAAAAGTTTATTCAGAATGTCAATATGGAGCCTAAACTGATTTCCGCCAATTTCACCTAGTTCTGGGCTGCCGTTAAGGAAAGGGGAACCAGGATGTTAATGTAAAGCTATGGGGCATGTCAGGCAAGTTGCTTGAGGTAGTGGAATTTTCTGCAGCCTGGGGATCTCTTTCTTTTTTCTTTTTTTTTCCTCCATTTTGTTATCTGATGTAGTTATCCTATGTGTTGTAAACCCTAACCTCTAGGATTTTTTTTTTTTTAATTATTGTACTTTAGATGAAGATTTACAGAACAAATTAACTTCTCATTAAACAATTAGTAAACATATTGCTTTGTGACATTGGTTACCAACCCCTCGACATGTCAACACTCTCCCTTCTTGACCTTCAGTTCCTTATTACCAGCTTTCCTGTCCCCTCCTGCCTTCTAGTCCTTGCCCCTGGGCTGATGTGTCCCTTTAGTTTCATTTTGTTGTATGGACCTGTCTAATCTTTGGCTGAAAGGTGAACCTCGGGAGTGACTTACTGAGCTAAAAGGGTGTCGAGGGGCTGTACTCTTGCAGTTTCTCTAGTCTCTGTCAGGTCAGTAAGTCTGGTCTTTTTTTGTGAGTTAGAATTTTGTTCTACATTTTTATCCAGCTCTGTCTGGGACCCTCTATTGTGATCCCTGTCAGAGCAGTCAGTGGTGGTAGCCAGGTACCATCTAGATGTGCTGAACTCAGTCTGGTGGAGGCTGTGGTAGTTGTGATTGAGGACCTCTTTCTTAACCATCCTTGAATATCTTCCTTTTTGCCTGCTTTGTTCCTTCCTTCCCTCCCAAATTTACTGCTTTCTTCTATTTTTCACAATACAATTTTCCATTTCATTTAAGTATAAGCTTATCTGGGGGCCAAACAGTCCCAATTTACCCACTGATTCCATTTTTAAAATGTTTTATTTCTTTTCATGTCATCTCTCCTAAAATTTCTCAGCATTTCCCAGTATGAAACAGTATTAAAAAAATCTCAGTAATTTCCTCCTCATTTTTTTAAAGGAAGATTTAGGAAGACTTGGCTTATTCTATTGTCCCTTTAGTCTGTTGGTGGCAAGTTGTGACAGATGAAGAGCATGGAGAATCATTACTTTACCCTAGAAACATGCTTCCTGTGGCTATTTGTAACAGCGTTTTACAGATACACCAGTTTTTTTTTTTTTTTAAACTGATTCCACAAAGGAAAACAGACAGTCATATTCAGCTGCTTCTACCCATGGAAATTATCAGTTGTCAACCACCATCCTGTTTTCCAAAAACCAAAACTGAGTCCTTTTCAATACCTTGCTCAGAAGCTCCTACCACTTAGGTGGCCATAGGCAAAATGATCTCCACTGCTTCTTTTCCAGATTGGAAGGAGCTTTTAGCAAATGGAAAGGATAAGAGTGGAATATCTGGGAATTTCTATTGTGATGGAGCTACAGAGATAAGACAGGTAATAAGAACCTATCCCATTAAGACATGCCACTAAGCAGATTAACATGGACTAGCTATGCCCTCAAAAACACATTGAAGTATAGTGTTAGAATGCCTTTGGCTGCAAGGAAAAAAAAGTCAGATTCAGTGGGCTTAATAATAATAGATGTATAAATAAGAAATTAAGGATTGATTCATTGAATAGCTCAACCACATCACCAAATATCCAGTTGTCCTGTTTTCCGCTTTCCTATATATAAGATTTTAGCTTTGATTCCAGACTAGCAATGTTCTTGTTGGCAAAGTGGCTTTTGCAGTTTTAGGAGTCACATACTATGTAACAGTATCCAGTGAACAAGGAGGGATATCTCTTATTATTAATATAAGTTTCTTTTTTAATGTGGTAATGTATTTCTCAGAGGTGCCCCAGCAGACACCCCTTATCTGTCATTGGTGAGAGATATTCATTGCCCTTCCTTACATAAAAAATTTAAGAAGAATGGATTATGTTGACTAGTTTAGATCAATCAGGACATAGAAGGTGATCATATCTGTGGTAACCACCTGAGCGTAGTTATCTAGAAAATTTAGCATTTGCTCATCAAGAAAGAAGGTGGTAGGCAATCAGTTGTTATTGTTGTTGTTGTTAGGTGCTGTTGAGTCAGTTCCGAGTCACACTGACCCTATGTACAACAGAATGAAACAGTGCCCCGTCCTGCACCATCCTCACCATCGCTGTTATGCTTGAGCTCATTGTTTGTTGCAGCTACTGTGTCAATCTATCTTGTTGTGGATACAATCAATAGTGCTACTGTAAATGGTACTTGAACATAAAGAAAACCTGGTCAGTCTTCTAGGAAAGCTTACTGGCAATGGTGAAATAATCCCAGTAATTGCTTGAGCATCAGATCTTTAAACTATAAACCAAAAAAACCAAACCCATTGCTGACAAGTCGATTCCGACTCATAGCAACCCTATCAGACAGGGTAAAACTGCCCCATAGGGTTACCAAAAGAGTGGCTGGTGGATTTGAACTGCTGATCTTTTGGTTAGCAGCAGAGCTCTTAAACACTGCGCTACCAGGGCTCTCTTTATAGCACACAGAAAAACTTTCACCTGCTTCACTGTAAATGAAGCTGGATTCCTAACCTTCTTCTCCTACTCCGCTTCTCTTCCTCCCCCTCCTCCTCCTCTTCCCCTCCTGTCCTCCTCCCCTCCCCCCTCCACCTCCTCTTCCTCCTCCTCCTCCTACTCTGCTTCTTCCTGTTCCTCCTCTGCCTCCCCTTCCCCCTCCTTCTCCTGCTCCTCCTTCCGCCTCCTCCCCTCCTCCTCTTTCTCCTCCTCTTCTTCTTCCTGTTCCCACTTCCCCTCCCCCTCCGCCTCTTCCTCTCCCCTCCTCCTTCTCCTCTGCCTCCTCCTCCTCCTATTCCTCCTCACCTCTTCCTCCTCTTCCACCTGCCCTTCTTCATCTTTCTTCTTCTCCTTTTTTTTTTTTATTTAAGAAATACAGACATGGCAGCAGTTCTGTGACTTTTGCTTTTGGCAGAGCAGACTACCACATGGTCATTGGGTACCCCATTTATTAGGCAGCGTGAAGTGTTCACTGTCTCCAAAAGGTGAATTCATTGCCCACCCGGCCTAAAGGCTTTGGACTAACTTCCAGCACCCTCGTTTTGCAGAAACTTAAACCTTTACTTAGCCACTATTTTAACTCAGTAATTTTTTTTATCCTCCCAAATCATTGACAGATTTCATTAATACCAAATAGGAGCTATTGTAAGCTCTTAAAATATGTAGTACTAAGTTATTAGGTACTGTTGCACTGTCAAAAGTGTTTCCCCTAAAGCACATGGTACAAATGGTCAATGGTAGTTTAAAAAGATTTCTAATGAAAGAATTAAAACTGTCTCATTGTCAATTCTTGCACTTTTGCTACCCCTCCCATCTCAATGCACCAGTGGTATACGGAAGTTAAACCATTTCCACATTCTATTTTCACTCTTTTAATGTAATTCTCTGATGTAGACACACCTTTAGTAAAATGTGGAAAGTGCTTTGCCTGAATCCCTTCATAATTACTGTTTTATTGTCACCACAGGGAGGGTTTCTAGTGTGACTTTTAATGCAGTGAATTTAACACTCATGTGGAATCCATATTATAATTTAATTGAATGACCTCATTTATTTCCATAGTACTCTTCCCTTTTAGGTTATAATACTTAAGATTGAGCGTATCTTAAATACTACAAGATTTGGCTCTATCTTTTTTTTTTTTGTTCCAGCTTTATTGAGACATAATTCACAAACTCTACAATTCACCCATTTAAAGTATATAGTTCAAGGTGCTTTAGTATAGCTATAGACTTGTGCAACCATCATGACAACCAATTTTAGAACATTTTCATCACCACAAAATGAAATCCCATAGTGTCAGTAGCCATCACTCCCCATTTTTCCCCATCCCCCTCAATTCTAGGCCACCATTAATCTCCTTTCTCTGTATATAGATTTGCCTATTCTGGACATTCATATGAATGGAATTATACAACATGTGGTCCTTTCTAACTGGCTTCTTTCACTTAGCATGATTTTGTCAAGGTTCATCCATACAGTAGCATGTGGCAATACTTTGTTGCTTTTTATTGCCAAATTGCCATCACCCATTGCCAGCGATTTGATTCCAACTCATAGCGACCCGATAGGACAGAGTAGAACTGCCCCATAGTGTTTCAAGGAGTGGCTGGTGTATTCAAACCCGACCTTTTGGTTAGCAGCCGAACTCTTAAACACTGAGCCACCAGGGACCCTATTGCCAAATAATGTTCCATTATTTACATATGATTTAGCTCTTTTTAACATTTGCCTTTTCAAAGTTAATTACACTGAAGGACCAGGGCAACAAAATATAAATTTAAAATAAAGATTGGAAAAGTTAAAATAATTTGTGCAATTAGACTAACATCTTCTCCACCACACACATACCACCTCATTCAACACAGTACCAAAACCCCCCAAAAAACAAAGCAATTGCCGTTGAATTAATTCTGACTTATGGTGCCCCATGTGTTTCAGACTGGAACTGTGTTCCACAGGATCTACAATGGTAATCATTTGGAAGCTGATCACCAGGTCTTTCTTACAAGGCATCCTGAGTAGATATGAACCATCAATCTTTCAGTTAATAGCCAAGCATTTAATTGTTTGTGCCACCTAGAGACTTCCAAGAAACTGGAAATAAGGTCCATATAGACAGACACACATCTAAAAACCAAGCCTATTGCCATCGAGTGGATTATGACTCATAATGAACTTATAGGACAGAATAGAACTGCCCCATATGGTTTCTAAGGAGCGGCTGGTGGATTTGAACTGTTGAGCTTTCGGTTAACAGCTGAGCCTTAATCACTATGCTTTATCTTATTGAAATTATCAATGTTTGTCTTTTTTTTTTTCTATTATTTGTACCTAGTGCTCGTAAGTGATACTTAGCACAGGCATTCCTAACAGAATTTCCTTTATTTTCATTCTTACAAAAAGTTTATCAAACTCTTTGCCTCTCCTAGCTTGTCTAGACTGTGTCCATAGGGCCATGGCTTCATAAGAAATATGCCTATTTAAGGTATGTTCTTGAACAATGACATCATTGTTGTTGAAAATAATTCTGTAGCTATTCAAGTAATCACTTTTTCTTCTGACTGTTATTTTATGTTTAATGTATATAACTGTCTATCCATTTTCTTTCTCTCCATATATATGTCTCTCTGCATCTGTCTCCCTACATATATATGTGTGTTTAGACACACACAGACACACACATACACACATGTATATATCATAATAATTTAAGTAAAAATTTAAATTATCTCAATATTCTAAATATATATATACTAGTAGTTATTTAAAACCGTAGTTTCTTTAAATGAAATACTAATAATTCACACCCCAAAACTCAAACCAAACCCACTGCTGTCAAGTTAATTTCTACTCACACAATATCCCTAAAATATGAAAAGACTATCCTGACTCCCTTTACACCTGTTTTGTGCTGAGACAGAATGCAGAAGTTGAGAGTCATATGTAATATTTGGCAAAGTTATATACTCTAAAGTTCTGGGAACTCTATTTTTAAATCTGAAGCAGAGTAGAAGAAAGATAATATGCAAAAATGTAAAAAACTTCCAACTGTGAAGTGTGAGGTAATTTATACAAGTTTTAGGTGTTGGAGATAGAGAGAGAAAACAATGAGACAATTGTCCAGAATTAAAAGACATGAGTCCTCAGATAAAAAAGGTACTTCAAGAATCAGGCAGGAAAAACATACACACAGGCACACCTAGATATTTCATAGTAAAAACTGCTAAACTGTAATCCATACAATGGAAACAGTAATGCAGAGAAAATGAATAAACTAGAGATATATTAACACTATATTTAAATATAAGAAGATGAAATTAAATGAAAAAATATTTACTAATACTGTAGCATAGCATAATAAGGAGACCCTGGTTGGCACAAATGGTTAAGTGTTTAGCTGCTAACCGAAAAGCTAGTGATTTGAATCCACAAAGAGGTGCCTCAGAAGGAAAGCCTGGAGATCTGCTTCAGAAAGATCACAGCCATTGAAAACCCTATGGAGCACAGTTTTACTCTGAAACACATGGGGTCAGCATGAGTCAGAATCAACTCAATGGCAACTGTTTTTTTTTTTTTTTTTTTTTCCCCTTTCTTTATATCATATTATTTACATCAAGTTTTAGAGCATGGAAGATATATGTTTTTATGAATAAGTACATTTCTTATTAAACCTTAAAAATATGTGGCATCAGGAAGATAAATAACAAATTAACATTACGGGCTACTTCTGGAGAGAAAGTGTAGTGCAATTATGTAGAGGATCACAGATGGTTTTAACTTTATCTGTAATACTTTAATTCTTTAAAACATATTGGAAAATATTAAAATATATGAAATCTCAAGGTTTGTGTATGAGAGTTCATTTTTTTTTATGTTTGAAAAATGTGGTCATGAACAAAATTCTAGAAAAAAATACATGGAGTTTTGAGTGGAGTTTACAAATTGTGGTATTTTAGACAAGTTACCTACCCTCTCTGTGGCAGAGATTTCTTACCTATACAATGGTAGTTGCCCATATATGTCAATAGCACTGGGAAGGTTATTGTGCCCAGACATATAATAATATTTAATAAAAACTAGTCAAAATTATTATTCACAAGTAATATAATTAAAACATGTATTATGTGTGATGCACTGTGAGAAATAAAACCAACAACAAACCAGTAGGAAGCAGGGCCTTAGCTAAAAATGACACCTGAAGTAAGTTGAGTGGGGCAAAACTTACATGTATTATATAGTTAAATAAAGTATAAGACAATAAACAATAATTATCAAAGTTTTAAATGATATTGGATAAACTATATGAACGATGGAGCTTTTTTTTTCCGCCCATTTATTTAAAGCATGAAAAAAAAGTCTTTTTTTTTTTTGAGATTGAGCTTTTCCTTTGTCTGAATGACTTATGAACTGTTATAAGATATAGAACGCCTACCATATCTTTTGTATTTATCGTATACATCATTTTTTTTTAGTTTTGTTGAATAATCGCTCTCTTCCTTGGAACTGATATTTCACAAATGTAGCGTAGAACATGAAATCCTTCAGCGTTTATTCATCATGAGCAAATACCTACTTATGAATTCTTGTCTCAAACGCTAATTTAATTGGTGCATTTCAACTACTATTGCTTATTTCACACTTCAGTAGGTAAAGATGCATTAATAATCTAAGTTTCAAACTATAATTAACATTAGCTTTAGGGTCCTGACAATGAAATGATTGCATTTTAATATATAGGTTGATAAACAAAGTTAATCTAACATATGAAGAAACAGCAAAAATAACTTGTATTTACTCATTTTTGCAAATTGATACATGTATTTACATGTTATCTAAAGCAGAAGAAATAAACGAACATCAAAGAAAAGGCATATAGACAACCAGTATAATACCAAAACCTAGTCAATTCAATGCACAAAACTTAATCAGACATCTCAACCAAAACGTGATTTTTTTAGTAAAAATTAAAAGATGTTATTAGTGTGATGAGATTTTCTTTCACAGTTTTCTGTGTTATTTACTTAAATTTTATATCCCATTTTACTCCGTCCTTACTTGAATTGATTACTTGGCAAAGATTCCTGAATGATGAATTTGTTTGCTAAAATCTTCTGTTTAATCATAGCATACCATATTGTCTGACCACATTTATCTGGTGTTAGTATATTACCTTTCTGTTGAGAGAGAACATATTCATGACATAACTTTAACTGAATGATGAAAAATGTATTGTTGGCTCTATTTTTTATTCAGTGATACTTTCTGGGCTTTTCCAGTATATTTAAAAATGACAGTGTTCAGAGTGGTTCACAATCTAAATAACTGAGGTTGATAATGGTGGTATTTTAGCATCCTCAAACATCTCACATTTCTGGGCGCACAGTAGTAGCGAAAGAAAACTAACTCCTTTTCAGGTAGCATTAATTGTTCAGAACTTCAAAATGCACTGGTTGCTTAGACATGTCCAAATGCACACACTTTATCATTATTAAGATCTAGGATGGACTTTGAAACAAGCTAACAGAAATAAAATGAGGTAACCAAAAACTGGATTAAATACCCCACCTAAACTCAAATATGTCTGAATACAAAGCTAAGAAATACGACTTCTTATTTCTAAAACAATATTTGAGCCATTATGAGAACAAGTTTGAAGTCACCTACAGTTTTTGATGTTTATGTTCTTTGACCTCTGTAGATGGCTAGAATTTTGTATGAGTTGAAACTTAAAGAAGAAACTAATCAGGTGCTTACTATTTGGCAAAACTCAATGGGGACTTAAACAAAGGTAATTATAGTTAATTCTAATAACAAACTTACAAAATAAATACCATTCATCTTATTTTCCAACCAAAGCTAAGTTTCAGAGAGGTTACGTGATTTGTCTCATGTCACAGAGTCAGGATCTGAAGATATTTGCTGATTTCAAAACAAGTATTATTTATAAGATAAAACACAATATTTCAATTGCTAAGATAAATTAGAAGTGGTATGTAAAAAACGTTTTGTTGTCTAGTGCCATCGAGTCACTTCCAACTCATGACGACCCCATGTGTGCAGAGTAGAACTGCTCTATAGGGTTTTCAAGGCTGTGACCTTTAAGGAAGCTGATCACTTGTCCTTTTCTTCCTAGTTGCCATGAGGTGGGTTCAAATCACCAACCTTTTGGTTACCAGCCGAGTGTAAACTATTTGTGCTCTCCGGGGATCTATATTAAAAAATATACCTTACTATATGCTTGCTACTCTTTTAACTGCCTTACAAGGATAATCATATTTATCAAATGAGAATTCTAAGGGCCGGAGAAGTTTAATAACTTGGCCAGATCACCCAGCTAGAAAAGAGCAAGTCCAGACTGAGACCCCAAGAGTTTGACTCAAGTATTGTTGTTTCCCACAGCATTGTTAGCTTTCATCTTTAAAACATTTGAAGTAGGTACACATTTCACTTTTCTATAAATATATTATTATGTCTAAAATCATGGTTGATGTCATAACAAAATGAGTCTCCCTTTCCACCCAAAGATGATTCTATATGTTTCCTAGAGTTGACTGAGATGGTTTCTTCTTCTCCTTTTATTTATTTTTTTGCATTATTCTAATTATGGTAATTATATAATATCAATATCTCAGCATTGCATTCTTTCCGATTATTCATTAGGTGTGAGATTGATCTCTTTTAACTTTTAAGATAATCTGATGAGATGGCATTAAGAATACATTAATTAAATTAGAAGTTATAATAAAGACATACATTTTTTTTTTATCCCCAGGAAGGCTTAACATTTCATTCCCTTTCTTCTATTTGTGCTCAATAATCCCAAATGTCATGAATAATTAATAATTACTATTGAGCTAGAATTTCTACCAGATGCTATTACAATCACTGTTTTTTGCAGTTTAAATTTTAGGCAATTGTTTGGAGACAAGATGAAAAGAAAATGGATATTTGCTTTATTGAAACAACTAGTTATGTGTTATATTTCTGTTCAGGTGTCTAGTATCATGTGCAAACTGTATTCTTTCACAATCTTCATACATGGCAAATAACAGTAATTTCAAACCAAATCAACCAGCGTTGTTAGAAACATTGGAAACATTTGATTAGACTGTGGCATGAAAAGGCCATGTCCTCTCATAGTAAAATTACTCTTTACCAGGCTAAAGACTATACTAATTTCATGAACAAAACAACCAAAGTAATTCTTCAATCTTGTTCCTTGAGCCTCTGACTTGCTTGTAGATGGTGTTAAAAATAACGGCTCTCAGGTTTCAATTCCAGATGTTATAAATTAGTAGGACCAGAGGGCTCAGGAATCTGCATTTTCAATAAGCAGCACACCCCCTCCTCCATTTTTCCTGCCCACTAGAGCTTTTTCTAATGCAGGTAGTCCACGAACTTCGTTTGAGAAATAGTACGGGAGGGCAGTCAGTGGCGGTTCAGTGCTAGAATTCTCTCCTTACATGTGGAAGACCCAGGTCCAATTATTGGCCAATGTACCTCATGTGTAGCTACCACTCATCTTTCAGTAGAGATTCCAGTGTTGCTATGATGTTGAAACTGGTTTCAGCAGAGCCTCCACACTAAGACAGACTAGGAAGAAAGGCCTGGTGATCTGCTTCTGAAAACCATCCAATGACAGCCCTATGGATCACAAGGGTCTAATTCTGTTGTGCGTGGGGTCTCCATGAGTTGGGGGCTGACTCCACAGCAGGTAACAAAAATAACATGGGTCATAAAGCTAGCTGTGCATCAGAATTGCACAGGATGTGATTTGACCGTTTACATTACCAAGATATTGGATACTTTCGTAGAACTCCACATCAAATTTCTGCAGCACATCTCTGAATGAACCACTGGCCCATGCAGTTGAAGTCACTCATGACCATCAGAGAGATAGATGATTATTTCCTTCCTTCCTTTTTTTAAAAATAATTACAATGAACCTTCCTATTTTTGTTAAATCTTTGTCCTGAAATAGACTGTGCCATTTCTTATTCTTGTAACATTCTGTCACTAAAAAGAATTTGAAATTCAATCTAATATTCTCTGAGAAATACAATAGAGGATGTTTCTTGTCATCTCCTCTGTACTACTACTCATTGTCTATTTCATTTCTTCCTCCCTCCCTCCCTCCTTCCCTCCTTCCTTCTTTCCTTTCCTTCTGTCTTCTCTCTCTCTTTTTAAGGACTGTTTGGTTTTCCAGTGCCTCCGTGCTGCTTTTTTATTAATGAGACTCAAGAGAACCTGTAAACACACTCATCAAAATGGTGATTGATGGTGGAATTGACAGGATCTTGAAAGCTGCTTTTTTTGGATTTGGCACAATACTTATAGAAGCCGAGTGGTCTTTTGTCTGGCATTAATTCGGCTAATAGTACAGTATTAAAATTCAGGATAATTGATTCATGGAATGAATTTTTTCAGGCAGCAAAGATTATAACAAAATTATGAATCCAATCTCCAACTCCTACCCTCCCCACCAGTGCAACTACAATATGAATAGAAAAGGGCACCTATTCTCATTATGATCTTTAGACTGTCATCATCAGGGCTAATTCTAATGTCACACCATGGATGATGAGTAGTTGAAATCCAATTTGAATGCATAATACCACATTTAATTTACACTACCACCTGTCAATAGGAAATAGACTAAGGCATATCTTCTGAGATATCCATAGGGAATGTTCAATTATAATTAACCTTCCTATTTTTGTTAAATCTTTCTTCTGAAATAGATTGTGCCGTTTCTTATTCTTGTAACAATCTGTCACTAAAAAGAATTTGAAATTCCATCTAATATTCTCTGAGAAATACAATATCATCTCCTCTGTACTACTATTGGTTGTCTATTTCCTTTCTTCTCCATAGGTTAATTATGACTAAGGTTGTAATCATAGTGTAGGTGTAGGATACTTTGGCAGGCTGTGGAAAATGATTTTCCATAAACTATATTGAATACAATATATGGTAAATGGAAAAAAAATCATTTTTTCTAACCCAATGTTAATGAGGGGAAAAAAATACTAATTTAAATAATATAATCTTATAGTCCATTAATAACATATGAATTCATGTTATAATGTAGATAATTTTGTAATAATACTTTTAAGCAGAAATGAATTGTTGTGTATCTATAGCCTAAAAACCATAAAAAAATAATTTAGATGTTACCTCTAAACAATGTAATAATGAGAAAATAGTTTTTGCTGGAAACCAGGTATCTTATTTAAGAGTATAACTTCTAGTCAGTCAATTTATTGACAGTTGAAAATATTACTTCTTTTCCTTTACCTTCTTTCCACGACAATTTATAAAATTAATGAGTCTGCACAACTCCCCTAGCCTGTGCGTTTCAGAGTTACGTAAAAGTGTATTATGGCTCTCCACTCATGAGGCAAAAGGGCGGAAAGAGCAGAGGCTATACTTACGTTTTAGAGACACTTTTTTAATAGGTTCAGTGAGAAGAGTCAGCATGAATCAACTATTTTGCAGGTGATAGACAGAGAATACCTGGGTGGCACAAAGGTTAAGTGCTGGAATACTAACCAAAAGATTGGCGGTTCAAATCTACCCAGAGGGGCCTCGGGAGACAGGCCTGGAGATCTACTTCCAAAAGGTCACAGACTTGAAAACCCCGTGGAGCAGTTCTACTCTGTACACATGGGATGTCCAGGAGTCAACGCTGACAACTAACAACAACAGGAGGTCAAGCATGCAGGCTTTGCAGACAGAGTCATGATCAAATCCTGCTGACACTGTGTGTACTTGAACTAGCTACTCTACAAAACCAGTTGCTCTAGAGTCTATTCCAACTCATGGCGACTCCATGTGTGTCAGAGTAGAACTGCCCTCGTAAGGTTTTCAATGGCTGATCTTTCAGAGGTAGATGGCCAGGCCTTTATTCAGAGATGCCTCAGGGTAGACTGAAACCACCAAGCCTTTGGTTAGCAGCAGAGCTCCTCAAACATTTGTACCGCTCAGGGAGGCAAAGAATAATAACGGCAACCCACAAAGGATAGTATAAGTTTTAAACGTGATCAAAGGCTTCTAGTGCTAGTACCCAACACAAAGGAAGCACCGAATAAAAGCCAGCTAATATTCTACTTATATATTATATATATTTTAACTCTAATGCTATGAAATGATTGGATTTGCTCTTTTAAAGTGTTCTTGAAAAGAGAAAGATAAATTTTAAATTCTTTCTGTTTCCGATTTTCATTGAGCCATACAAATTCTATTTTTTTTGAGCCCATTAAAAGCACAAGCACGGTTCAAAGAGAGAAAAGTCCAGCATAAACCTGAGTAAGAAGGAAGGATTCAGATTCTGGATTGACCCAAATTTTTTCAGAATATACCTGACCATCAAAAAATAATTGGTACCACATACGTAATGAAAAATAAAATGAGTCAATACACAAAATCCACTAGAACAGTGCCTAGCACATAGTATGCAATGGAAAAAAATGAGCTCTCAATACAATTATTTTAAAAAATACTTCTGGTAAGGTTTGTCTGTAAAATGTGAATTTAACTCTTTTTAGGATAAAACATGTTCACCTATAGACAATGAGGAATCTGATAATCTCTGTTTTCTTATCAGAAGAAAGGGGAGTATTGTCATACTTTTTATAGCCATCTGCTTTGAATATCTACTTATCCGAAAACAAATTTGAATGGCATAGTACTTTTGTAGAAATAAATAACATTTCATACTCTAATAACACAATCTTAACAGTAAAAAGTAGAATTTCATAATACTTAAAATGTACCCTGGGGCCAGTAGGCTTGCATTTGGATCCTAACTCTACAGCTACAAGTTACCTCTGTGCCTCAGTTTCCTGATCTGCAAAACATGGATAAAAATAGTTCTTCATACAGAAGTTCCTAGTGAGGATTCAATGAGTTCATACTTGTGAAACATTTAAAATAGCGATTGGTACATTACAAATGCTATGTTGGTAACTATTGAAAGAAGTACATTTACCTTCATATTTTCCTTTAACTGAAATACACATAATCTTTTTCCCCTACAATAAAAACCTGCCCCTACATACTTCAACTCAGATTTGGTGATCAAATTTCATCGCTTGACTCTATTTTAGGAAAGAACAAATGACCACATTAAGGATGTTTTCCACTTACGACTGTATGTCATTTCTCACTTGATCTTCATGAAACCTCTACAAGGCATTTATTCTTATCCTCGTTTTAGAGATGAGGAATGTGTGGCTGATGGAAACACATTTTTAGACTTTCCTTTGAATGCCTTGTAATCACAGTCAAGCAGGAGAATAAGTGAAACCTAAACATTTGCAGAAAATCATACATACATTTTCACATAATGTCTGCTTTTTTGAAAGGAAGAAAGACATTATCTCCTTGATGAGATCAGGAGGCCCATTTTCCAATTGGAAGTTGATTGTGTATGGAATTACCTTTTGCCCTGAGGCCACATTGTCAAGATTACAGGTGAATTTCTATGCCCCGTTTAGCAATCCTGAAGATTAAGTCCAGGAAAGGGAGCTTCAGTTCCCTAGGAGAAGTTTATTCACTTAATGCATCTCCTATAATGGCAGGTGTGACCTCACCCCACTGTTTGCAATGGTGGTGGTAACCACACAAGATCTGTTCCAATGTTCATATTCCCTATGACGCTCAAACTACAACTCCCACGCTCTAGTCACATAATGGATGTGAAACATGAAGGAATTTTAGATGTTAGATATGTACATTAAATCAATAAAAGACACACACATATCAATCTCCTCCCCCACCCCAGTAACAGTCAAAAGAAATAAAAATGAAAGATGCCCTGCATATCCTAGGATCTTTCAACCACTTGTAAGGATTTAGTTTTATTTTTTTTTAAATCTTGGTAAGAGATGTTAGTTTTTTCTTGTATATCATTGTCAAATGGATTTTTTTATATACCTTTACTTTCCTTCTTCAAACAAAGCATTTCTTTAAGGTAGCATGTGATTTTCCTTTTGAGTAGCTAATTTATTTATTAGTATTACCTGTAGATAACTAATGACAGACAAGCTACCCAGGGAAGGAAGCAGGCCCTTCTGTTCCCCAGGTGATTTATATTTCTTGATGCTAACCTGTTTCTATCTATATTCACTTTTCTCAAAACTTCCACCGAGCAAAAGAAGACATTCTGCTGTTTTGTTTTTCATTTCACCTTTTTAATCACAGATAACAAGTTTAAAGTACTGACAACATATATTTCTTGATACAGGAAAAAAACAATACAGGAAAGTCAAGCGTATATTCTACACGTAAAACGCAAGATTTCAAAACAATTTGATTCACTTATTCAGGAGCTAGTAAGTAAAAAATACATTTTAATATTTACTCCATGGCATGCAACATACATTTAAAGAGTTAATGATAGATAATAATGCAGGACATAATAACAAATATGGATTAAGCTTCCTAATGGCTTTAGATTGTAAGTATTTGTAATTAACTTCAGTTTCAGACATCGGACATTAACTATGTGTCTATGGTTGGATAAATACAATGTTTATGAAAAAGTCAGTTTGGAATTCAATATATTGTATGTGTTTCAATAAGGATACAATTTACATAAAAATCTCCTCTTTAAGAGCATTATGGAATTTACATTTTACCTGTTCTTAAAGAAGTTCTTTTCTGTGCAACTTTTTTTTTTCAATTGTGGTAAAATATATATAAGAAAAAAATGTCATTTTAAGTATTTTTAAGCACACAGTTTAGTAACATTAACTACATTCACCACGTTGTACAATCATCACCACTATCAATTTCTAAATGTTTTTTTTATCACCCCAAACAGAAACTCAGTATCCCTTAAGCAAAAACTCCCCATTCCCTCTCCCTTGCCCCAGCCCCTGGTAATCACTAATAAATTTTTGTCTCAATGCATTTGCCTACTCTATAGATATTTCAAATAAGTTGAATCATACAACATTTGTCCTTTTGTGACTGACTTCTTTCACTTAGTATAATGCTTTCATGGTTTATCCATGCCATAGCATGTATCAGAACTTTGTTTCTCTTTATAGCTCAATAATATTCCATTGTATATATAGACTAAAACCAAATCAAACCAAACCCATTGCTGTTGAGTCGATTCCAACTTATAGCGACCCTATAGGACAGAGTAGAACTGCCCCATAAGGTTTCCAAGGAGCAGCTGGTGGTTTCAAACTGCCAACCTTTTGGTTCACAGCTGAGCTCTTAAACACTGTGCAAACAGGGCTCCACATATAGACTACATTTTGCTTATTCATTCATCTGTTGATGGACACGTGTTTTTTCTGCCTTTTGACTATTATGAATAATGCTGCAGTGAACATTGATGTACGACTACCTTTTTTAGTCCCTGCTTTCAAGTCTTTTTTGTATATACCTAGGAGTAGAATTGCTGGATCATATGGTAATTCTATGTTTAACTTTGTGAGGAACTACAAGCTATTTTCTGCAGCAACTGTACCATTTTACATTCCCACCAATAATGCATGAGGGTTCCACTTTCTCTGCATCCTAGCCAACCAATAATGCATGAGGGTTCCACTTTCTCTGCATCCTAGCCAACGAATAATGCATAAGGGTTTCACTTTCTCTGCATCCTAGCCAATACTGGTTATTTTCACTTTTTCTACTAATAGCCATCTTATTGGGTGTGAATTAGTATATCATTATGGTTTTGATTTTTCATTTTCCTAGTGACTAATGATGTAGGACATCTTTTCGTGTGTATATCTTCTTTGGAGAAATGACAATTTAAGGCCTTTTCCCAATGTTAATAGGATTGTTAGTCTTTTTGTTGTTGAATTGTAGGTGTTCTTTATATTTATAATATATTTATATTCTGGATATTAAACCATTATTCAATATGTGGTTACCTAATATTTTCTCACATTTTCTAGATTTCTCTTCATGTGCTATTTTTTATGCAGTTCTTTGCCTGTGAACATAGTTAAAAATAAATAAAAAGAATAACTGTTAAATATCTAGTTATTTTAAACAAATATATCTATATCAAGTACATTTTTAAGTTACACTTAAATGTTTTAAGTACTTGAAAAATTTAATTCAGTGATATTTTTCCCTGTAATCCAATGGGCATTTCAAATGAGCACGTGATTTAGAATATCCAGCATAATTTTATAAAATTCTATAACTGGGAAATCAAAGGGAAGAAATCCTGAATTATTGTGTGGCAACCATGATAGGAAATTACTCTCAATTCTGTATCATTCAACAATTTCTTAGTCACCTCACAATACTTCTTAGTCCTGCCTCAGGGTAAAAGTTGAACACAAGTAGAGCCTGATTCTATGTTGACAGAAAGCTTTCTTATGATTCTCATCCATTAATCAGATTATCCTAACTACTAACAATAGAGGGACACTTCAATTAGGGAGTTGTACATGGGCTTATGTTATTTTAAACCTAACATGACATTCTATATACAAAACAGAATGATGGTTCTCAGCCACCAACTTATCAAACATGTCTCTCCCACAGCCTTTTCATATTGGAAAATATCACACTTCACCCAGTTGCTTAGGGCAAAAACTTAGAAGTTATCCTAGATTCCTTCCACTCTGATACAAATAATCAGTATACTATACAGATTCTACTTCCAAAATACTTCCCAGACCCAACTATTCACCATATGTACAGCTATAATGCTAGTTCAACTTACAATCATCTCTTACAGGGGATGTTGCAATAACACCCACATTTATCTCGTTACTTCTAGTCTTAATATCACCATCTATTCTCCTTAGAACAGCTAAGATGATCATTGAAATAGTTAAAACAAGCCATGCTTCTTCCCAACTGAGAGCTTGCTCAATGGCTCCCTGTTAGAATTAGAATAAAATCTTGATTGCTTGTTAAGGCCTACACGGGCCTATATTACATAGCATTTCCTAGCTCTCGGAATGCATCTTGCCTTGTTCTTTACACTACACCCAGCTTTTAATCTTGTTCCTGATTCAGAACCTCCCTTGATCTTTGCAAGGCTTATTCCTTCAGTACTTTCAAGTCTGTCTTTGAATGTAATCTCTTTTGAAGGCTTTCTCTGTCTAAATATCCAAAGATGTGCTGATAAACTGGCTTTCGGAGCAGAGAGAGGGAAATGCAACAACTATCCGTGGCCTTCGCTAATTTCCATCGTGGTGAACGTAATACTCCACCGTGTCTGATTTCAAGTTGTCGATGGTTTAAAAATCTGCTTGCAAACTTACTGAATATTTCACACCAGCTCTCTTGCACCATTCCAAGTTAGATCCAGCCCTCCGTTAAATATGAAATAGCCACCTTCCCCTCCACCCTCATCTATCCCCTATCCTCTTTCTTTATTTTTGTCTTATTTGCACTGCCTGGAATTACCTATTTATGTTTGTCTATTTGTTTTTTCCTCTCAAAAATATAAATTCCATTAGGTAAAGGACCTTCTCTTTCTTATTTATCACTATGTCCTTAACCTTCAGAGCAATCCCTGGAACATGGTAGACATTCTGTGATTATTTGCTGAATACATGAACAAGTAAATGAGTGAAATCTATGTAATAACCTTGGTGTCCCTCAAGAAGTCTGGAGACTAGAGCTCATGACTTTGAATTCTTCATGGTAATTATTCCTTTTTGTCCTCTCCAAGTGAGAAAAAATCTGGGAAAATGGTGTGTTTTAAGGGGGCAGATGAAGACAGAAAGCTCCAATCCTTTATCTAGTTTCAAATAAACTTGTCTGAAAGATCTTTGCTATACAGTCATACGCTACATAGTGTCCATTCGGGCAACGTCCAACCATATTTACGTCCATGGTCCCATAAGATTATACATAGTAGATAGTGTACCTTTCTATGCATAAAAAACATTAAAGAAACACTTCCAGATACACTAAAACATCTTTAACATAATAATATAGTAATAATAATAGTAGTGTTTTGATGTGCACTGCAAAATAGCGCCCATTTGTTATTGCAAACCATTGCATGTACCTCAAATTTTAATATAATAAGCTTTGGAGGGGGGAGGGAGAGTTGGTTCTTAACTGTGGGTTGGATGAAAGTCGGACATTGGTCAGCGACTGCCTGTATATAATATAGTGTCTGCAAAATGTCCAAATCACATAAGGTCCTATTTCATAGAATGTATTGTAAATGTTAAGCGACACATGACTGTACATATAAAATCAATCTAACTTCTGCATATGGTTGAAATACTACTAAGATGTCTTGGTGTTTAGAATTTTATGATCTTACCCAGATCATTACTTAATGTCTATGAATAGTTCAGACTTACTCAATTTAAACTGATGATAATTAGCTTATCACTTCCATAATTATCCTCTCTGTAATAGTTACACAGAAAGAGGCTATCGTTAACAAAATAAAGGACATTTTAAAATTCTTTTCTGCAGCACCAACCACAGTCTGACAATATGTTTTATTGCCTGTGAATACCTTCTCCCACAATAAAGCCAAATGGATTTTTCATTATTGCAAACTACTTACACAATACCAGCAGGGTAAAATGGTGATTCTAGAGAGTAAATAATCAGTGACTCAATGTCCCCATTTAAGTTAATAAGTGAAACAATTATGTTTCACTGCCTCCCTCCTGAGGCCAGCAAATTATCTATTTGATATATTTGGGTTACTTGTAGGTAAGGAAAATATCCTCTGAGTACCTAAGATATCCAACCTCGTTTCATTAAACACCTCCTGTTTGCAAGAGTGTTTTTGGCAATTTACTCTACCTTTATGAATTGCCAACTTTGAGACCTGGAGAACTCTCTTCAGAAACATGCTTTTCAGTGATATAAAAATATCCAGCTGTATGATATGTGCTCATCCTGCTTCAAGGCAATGATCTTTCTAAGGTATTTGAAACTTGGCTAGTTCTTTGCTATGTTTGGACATTTTGATATGGCAAGGGTATTAAACTGTTACCTAGATTTTTTTCCTCCTCACTGGCCATAAACAATAAAGTTGGCACAACATTTGTTCTCAAGAAAATGAACAGTGTTTCCTTGGTCACAATTTGCTGCTCTATTGATAACATTATCATTAAAATAATTTCCTGTTTGCTCTATACATACAGACACATATATCCCTTTTTTCATCCACTGAAATGCTGGATTGTTTAGAAACACTGCTGTTATTGTGTGCTGTATCTCATGAGAAATAACTGATTCATGTCTCAATTTGAACATTTTAGAAATTAACATGTCCACTGTACTCCAAATATGTTTTGACATATTGATAGTCTAATTTTGGAAACTATAATGATTCACAGAAAACAGTCACAAGATAAGTCTTTCCATATTTATATCTGCCAAGAAGAGAATTCTGTTTATAAGATCTCATCGTGGAAACTCAGGGTAAATCCAGCTTCAAACAGAGAATAAGGTTTGCTTCACTACAGGGATTCAGAAACTGCTACTGCCACATTTACACAAAATAAACTACAGGCAAGTCAGAGTTGCAATCCAAGCAGTGACCTCTATCTGAGCCCCCATAAACCAGATAATTCACCTCTGCCCCAAGCAGACTACAGACTTGGGAGATACATGATGCTGACTGCATGCCGATCTTCTCAGAAAATCTACTCACAGCTAAGACTTTCCTTTTTGGAAAGAGAATTGCTCAGTGGAAATATAAACAAACCCATCTTGGATTTCCTGAAAGATCAGTTTGCTTTTATAGGGCTCTCTGCTCACATGACAGTTTTAAAATTTTGCTGTTCAAATGTATGTTTGCTGGCTAGAGGCTAAAAGCTGATATTCGTATCTGGTCTGAAGGCATTATGTAGTTCTTTTTTTTTCTCCTCATAAGTTGAAAATATACTTACTGTGTCAAAATATATAGTTGCTATGAGTCAGAATTGACTCAACAGCAATGGGTGGGTTACGGGTGTCAAAATATTCCAATCAATTGGTACTATTTTAATTGTATGGTGTACTTACAAAGATAATTTCTTCTAAGCAGCATTTGAATAAGTCAGTAGTGCAATTATGAACAGGAAATGGTTTTTCAATGTGTATATACAAAATATGCATTCCCCCTTTCTTAGTATACACATATTCTAGCCACACAGGAGATGTGATTATATTTCTGCACTATACAAATACTTCTCTTTCATAAAAAAGATTTCTTATGTGCTAAGAGGTGTAATTTTATCACATCCTTTGTGCTTCTTTTAGTTTATAAATATAGAGATGGCTGGTTTTTTGTAAATGAAAGCTGTAAAGTCATTTTGATTTATAATCTATCAACAAAAGTGATGGCATTCAAGTTGCATAGAAAAGGGAGCTTTGCTAAACTATAATCCATCGAGAGGAGCAACCATGTGTATTTCATTACACATATGAAATGCCTTCCTTTTCAACCTGTTGAGCACAGTGTATAAGCAAGGATTGTGTACACAATGACTTTTTTGAGAGATGAATGGATAGGTAAATGGATAGTTATGATCTATTGCGACTTGTCTCTGAGATTTGATCAGCCTTGTACATTTGGATTCCATTTCCATGTGATGGGGCTAGAAAGATCCCACCAATCCAGAAGTCAAATAAAATGAATAAATATCACTTGATAAAGTGGACAAATCCTTCCTAAATTAAAAAGAGACTGTTACTGGAGCTAGAGGAGTGAACATTGGATACACGTATGTATAGCAAAACCAGTTGGAACTTGAAGTTGAAGGTCTTACAACAAACCTGGCCAAGGTGGTCGAAATAGGCCATTGATCCAAAGAACAAAAGCCAGGTCCAGTTAGCTTTAAATAGATCCTGCCTTGTGGGGGGGAAAAAAAATCTCACTGATAAACTTAACTCTACCTGAATTTAATATAGTGCTCCCTTAGATTGGAATATTGATTTAAAGGATGTGAATATAATGATATAGTGATATTTTTCTAATGGCAACATTCACATGGTACTTATTAAGCTGTAGCACTAAGCTGAATTGCTGCAGGTCTGAATAATTTTTAATTTACCCTAGGAAATTATGCAGTCCAACTCTATGGACCCAATTGTAGAGAATTTTTCAGGGAAAAGTCTTTTATGAGAAGTGAAACATTTGGTGTACTCCCTTGATGTGGCTATATATATGTGGTTTGTGGGAAATGAATGCTTGCATTCATGAAGGAAAAATATATATATATTTTTTTCAGTAAATATTCAAGGTTCAAAAAATATTGACAATTTTTGAAAGCAAGAGCATGAATATTTCTACAGGTCTATTTAACTATTTATGTAAAATTGGAAACAAGCACAAGGCTTACCCTGAACATTTCAAAGTAATGGATAATTGCCAAGTTTGCAACTATGTCTGTCAGACGTGGTCTTGAGAGATTAATATGCTCTTTACTAAGCAAAGTAAAGTGAAAAATTGGAGTAATTATATAGATCAGTGGTTTTGGGACAAAGACAAAAGTAGAGGAGGGAGAGATATATAAGAATCAGAATCACCTGTGGAGCTTTTTCAAACTGTTTATATTGCCGGGCTTCTCCTCCTCAGATTTTGACCAAAAAAATGGGAATTGCCTAAAAAGAAATATTTCGAGAAAGTGATTCTGATTTTTCTCTTCCTCCTTCAACTTACGTAACAATTGCTGACCTAGATGATGCTATAATGATGATTATAATAATAATAGTAAGAAAATAATGAAATGTGATTGATAAAAACAATGCTTCAGATTTTTATTCAGATAATTTTTATATAATAAACATTTTCCAAACTGAAATCATAAAATAGTGTCCCAAGGGATTTAAGTTGAACTACTTCAAAAAATAAATATAGGTAGGTAGATAGATAAAGTACCATTCTCAAATCAGCTTTGAAAATGTCTATTAAATATAATTAAACCAGTTTTTAATGTGCTATTTTTCAAAGACTTTAGTATGCAAATGTGTTTTGTGATCCTTTCAAACAGAGATTTGGTAACCAATATATACCAAACTTATTTGAAAGGAACATAAACCCCCCCAACACCTGCTATTATCCTTCAGAATAATGTAACTTGGGATAGTCTGGACATATGTTCAACACATTTTTATAACTTCTTATATTGTATCAACATGTGTATACTTAATCTAAGCTGCCAATCACTTTTCTTATCCAGGGTGTGAAAATAAGATTAATATTTTATACGTGTCTAGTGTTGACTGTTTTGTAAGCCTTCAAAGATCCTTGTATTTGAGGAAATAGTTCCAATATTTGAATGTAAAAGACTGGTGTGCTTTTAGATTTTTTTTTTTTAATAATCTAGAAAACAGAAAAGCAAGAAGCAAAGTGTCTGATCTTTGTAGCAAAAATGGGAAATTAGTAAATTATTGCAAATAATGGGTTATTATTTGAGTTGGCTTTTCTGAAATTTGTAGCCAAATTGTGCATCCCATCTCTGGTCATAAGATAAGATTTTACAATTAAGGGTTGTGTTCACTAATTTATCCATAGCTTTCTCTGAATATTCCATATTTACAACGTACAGGAGCTAAGTTCACATGTTAGGTGGAAAGCTAGAAGAGATGTCTGAGAAGGTGAGAGAGGAAAAACAGAAAATTATTCATTGAGTATGAGAACATAGAGATAGATTACCGGTGAAATTGACATGCTCATCTTCATGGCCTTAATAATGGAGCATGTCCATTGGGATGTACAGAAACTAGATTGGAACCTGAGGAAGTAGAAATGGCAATATGGCAACTTTTTCTTCTTTTTTTAGAATTCTCTTTTAAGTACTTCTATCTGTAAACACAGTTCAGTAGAAATAACTATGTGGGCGTTCTGGAGGCCAGTAAAAAGAGGCTACAACAAGGTTGTGGGCAAGGAATTCAGCAGTTACCCCAAGGGATATTTAAGGTATAAAATGGACTGTATGTCTTTGGTCAATATTCCATAACTATTACTTCATTCATTGATAAAGTTGATAAATATGAATGACGTTGTGTTCAAAATATTATGCACAAAAAAATACATTTTATGAAGGTGGTAGTTCCTAGTGTAGGTATTAGTAGTGGATGAAAATTAAGGCAGAAGATAGTGAACAGGGAAGACTCTTTTAAGATCTATCTACATGGAATCAAACTGACAACAGCAACTTGAAAGATTAGACAGGAAACTCAGGGGGCAGTGAGTTTATGTTAATGAGGGAGGAATGAGTCAGAAAAGAGTGTGAGAGTGGTTGGACAACTAGAAGAATGTAGTCAATGTCACTAAATTTGTTATGTAGAAACTGTTGAATTGTATGTTTTGTTGTGTATACTCTCAACAACAATAAAATAAATAAAATTTAGGAAAGAAAGAGTATTGAAGAGGCAGCTTTGAAGAGAGCATTGTATGAATAGAGTGTGAATGGGGCAGGAAATCTTTCTATCACTCAATCTCTTTATCTATAAAATGGGAATAATAATAGTAACAAGGGAAGAACATCTCAGACATCGAACACTATGTATAAAGACCTAGACATGGAAAAGGGTATGATGTGTTCTCGAGACAGAAAGAAAACAAAATCTAAGAGTGAGAGTGGAGAAGATGTAATCAAGGAAATGATATTTTATATCCACATCAGAAATCTCTTCAAATGATTTGAGGCACAATTATTTTAATACACATGATATGGAGATTGTATAATACTATATAGTAACCTCAATACATATTTATGGACCAATGGAGTTCAATCTAAGCTGATAATTTCAATGTGTTTACCATACTTATATATTTAAGTGGAATTCTAATATGCCCTTGCATATAGTCGGTACAGTTATCAAATAAAAATCTTAACAAGACTTTAAATATGTAAGAGTTAATGAACGTGTTAGCTGTCCTTTAGAATGAATGATTATTATTTTAATTTTATCAAAATCTTTTTTTTTTACCACAACACTTCTTCTTTCTTTAAATGAAGTTTACATTTCAAGTTAGTCTCCCATACAAAAATTTATACATACACTGTTATATACACTGTTATGTGACTCTAATTGCTGTCCCCATACTGTGACAGTGCACTCCTCCTTTGCACCCAATTCCCCACGTCCATTCAACCAGCTCCTGACCCTCTCTGCCTTCCCACCTCACTTCTAGACAAAAGCTGCCGGTTTCGTCTCTTGTATTTACTTGAACTAAGAGGCACACTCCTCATGCATATCACTTTATGTCCCACAGTCCAGTCCAATCCCTGTCTGAAGAGTTGGCCTCACAAATTGTTTTAGTTCTGGGCTGATAGAGAATCCAGGGGCCGTGCTTTCTGAGGATCCTCCAGTCTCAGTCAGACCATTAAGTCTGGTCTTATTACTAGAATTTGAGCTCTGCACCCCACCTTTCTCCTGTTCCATCCAGGACTCTCTGTTGTGTTCCCTGTCAGGGCGGTCATTGGAGGTAGCTGGGCACCATGTAGTTCTTCTGGTCTCAGGTTGATGAAGTCTCTGGTTTATGTGGTCCTTTCTGTCTGGGTTACTACTTTCCCTGTGTCTTTGGTGTTCTTCATTCTCCTTTACTCCAGGTGGTTGGGACCAATTGATAGTCGTAGAGGGCTGCTTGCAAGTTTTAAGACCCCAGATGCCACTCACCAAAGTAGGATGCAGAATATTTTCTTAATAAGCTGTTATGCCAATTGACCGAGGTGTCCCCTGAAAGCATGGTCCCCAGACCCCTACCCCTGCTACTCTGTCCATCAAAGTTTGACTGTATTCAGGAAACTTCTTAGCTTTGGTTTAGTCCAGTTGTGCTGACTTGCCCTGTAGTGTGTGCTGTCCTTCCCTTCACCTAAGATAATAGTTATCCACTATCTAGTTAGTAAATAACGTTCATCCTCCATCCTCACCCTCGTAAATATCAAAGAATTTTTTTTTTTCTGGCTTTAAACATTTTCTTGAGTTTTTATAGTAGTGGTCTTATACAGTATTTGTCCTTCTATGACTGACTAAATTCAATCAGCATAATGACCTCCAGCTTCCTCCATGTTATGTTTCATGGCTTCATCGTTGTTCTTTATCATTGCGTAGCATTTCATTGTGTGGATATACCATAATCTGTTTCTCCATTCGTCCATTGATGGGCACCTAGGTTGTTTCCATCTTTTTGCTATTGTGAACATTGCTGCAATGAACATGAGTGTGTATATATCTATTCATGTGACTGCTCTTACTTCTCTAGGATATATTCCAAGGAGCGGGAGAGTTGGATCGTACGGTACTTCTACGTCTAGCTTTTTAATGAAGTGCCAAAATGATTTCCAAAGAGATTGTACCATTTTACATTCCTACCAACACTGTATAAGTGCTCCAGTCTCTCCAAAACTTCTCCAGCATTTATTATTTTGTTTTTTGGATTAATGCTAGCCTTGTTGGTGTGAGATGATATCTCATTGTAGTTTTGATCTGCATTTCTCTAATGGCTGATGATCATGGTCATTTCTTCATGTGTCTGTTAGCCACCTGAATATCTTCTTTGGCTAAGTGCCTATTCATATCCTTTGCCCGTTTTTTAATTGGGTTATTTGTCTTTTTCTTGTTAAGGTTTTGCAGTATCTTATAGATTTTAGACGCTAATCGGATTTGTCGTAGCCAAACATTTTTTCCCAGTCTGTAGTTTGTATTTTGACTATTTTGGTGAAGTCTTTTGATGAGCATAGCTGTTTTATTTTTAGGAGCTCCCAGTTATTTAGTCTCTCTTCTGGTGCTTAAGCATTGTTGCTATGGTTCATATTCTGTTTATGCCATTATTAGGGCTCCTAGCATTGTCCCCATTTTTTCTTTCATGATCTTTATCATTTTCTGTTTTATATTTAGGTCTTTGATTCATTTTGAGTTAGTTTTTGTGCATGGTTTGTTGTATGGGTCTTGTTTCAGTTTTTTGCAGATGGATATCCAGTTATGCCAACCCCGTTTTTTGAAGAGACTGTCTTTTTCCCAGTTAATGGACTTTGGGCCTTTGTCAAATATCAGCTGCTTATAGGTGGAGGAATTTATGTTTGGATTCTCAATTCTGTTCCATTGGTCTATGTATCTGTTGTTGTACCAGTACCAGGCTGTTTTGACTACGTGGCAGTATAATAGTTTCTAAAATCAGGTAGTGTGAGGCCTCCCACTTTGTTCTTCTTCTTGAGTAATGCTTTACTTATGTGGGGCCTCTTCTCTTCTCATATGAAGTTGGTGATTTGTTTGTCCATCTCATTAAAAAATGCCGTTGGAATTTGGATTGGAATTGCATTGTATCTGTAGAACCCTTTGGGTAGAATTGACATTTTCACAATGTTGAGTCTACCTATCCATGAGCAAGGTATGTTTTTCCACTTATGCAGGTCTCTTTTGGTTTCTTGCAGTAGTGTCTTGTAGTTTTCATTGTATAGGTCTTTGACATCCCTGATTAGATTTATTCCTAAGTACTTTATCTTCTTGGGGGCTATTGTAAATGGTATTGATTTGGTGATTTCCTCTTTGAGATTCTCTTTGTTGGTGTAAAGGAATCCAACTGATTTTTG
>NW_004443947.1:15689677-15691317 GCF_000243295.1 Trichechus manatus latirostris | reverse complement strand
TATGCTCTGAAATACCTTTAGTAGTAGTGGTGTTAACTCTTCTCTGAAAGTTTGGTAGAATTCTCCAGTGAAGCCATCTGGGCCAGGGCTTTTTTTTTGTTGGGAATTTTTTTAAATTACCTTTTCAATGTCTCCCTTTGTTATAGGTTTATTTAGTTGTTCTACCTCTGTTTGTGTTAATTTAGGTAGGTAGTGACTTTCTAGAAATTTGTCCATTTCCTCTAGGTTTCCAAATTTGTTGGAGTACAATTTTTCATAGTATTGTGTTATTGTTCTTTTAATTTCAGTTGGGTCTGTTGTGATATCACCCATCTCATTTCTTATACGGGTTATTTGCTTCCTCTCGTTTTTCTTTTGTCAGTTTGGCCAATGATTTATCATTTTTGTTGATCTTTTCAAAGAACCAGCTTTTGGTCTTGTTAACTCTTTCAATTGTTTTTCTATTTTCTACTTCATTTAATTCTGCTCTAATTCTTATTATTTCCTTTCTTCTGGCACCTGAAGTCTTCTTTTGCTGCTCTCTTTCTACTTGTTCTAGTTGTAGGGTTAGTGTTTTGATTATGGCCCTTTCTTCTTTTGGGATGTATGCATTCATTGCTATAAACTGACCTCTGAGCACTGCTTTTGTTGTGTCCTATAGGTTCTGGTAGGCTATGTTTTCATTCTCGTTTGATTCTATGAATTTCTTTATACCATCCTTAATTTCTTCTATAACTCAGTAGTTTTTGTGCAAGGTGTTCTTCAGTTTCCATGTGTTTGATTTTTTCCTTGCTTTTTCTGTTGTTGATTTCTGCTTTTATGGCTTTATGGTCAGAAAAGAAGCTTTGTAATATTTCGATGCTTTGGATTTTCTTAAGGCTTGCTTTATGGCCTAATATGTGGTCTATTCTGGAGAATGTTCCATGTGTGTTGGAAAAGAAAGTATACTTGGTTGCTGTTGGGTGGAGTGTTTGGTATATGTCTATGAAATCAAGTTGGTTGATTGTAGCATTTAGCTCTTCTGTGTGTTTGTTGAGCTTCTTTCTAGATGTTCTGTCCCTCACCAAAAGTGGTGTGCTGAATTCTCCTACTACTATTGTGGAGCTGTCTATCTCTCTTTTCGATGCTGTTAGACTTTGTTTTAATGTATTTGGGGTTTTATGTATTATGTTTTATGTATTATGTCCTTGGGTGCATAAATATTTATCTTAGTTATGTCCTCCTATAGTGACCGTTTAATCATTATATATGTCCTTCCTTATCCTTTGTGGTGGATTTTACTTGAAAGTCTATTTTGGCAGAGATTAATATTGCGACTCCTGCTCTTTTTTGAGTGTTGTTTGCTTGATTTATTTTTTTCCATCCTTTGAGTTTTAGTTTGTTTGTATCTTTAAGTCTAAGGTGTGTCTCTTGTAGGCAGCATATAGATGGATCGTGTTTTTTATCCAATCTGCCAATTTCTGTCTCTTTATTGGTGCATTTAGTCCATTTACATTCAGCATAATTATTGATAGGCATGAGTTTAGTGCTGTCATTTTGATGTCTTTTTTTGTGTGTTGTTCACAGTTTCTTTGTTTCACTTAATTTGCTGTGCTGAGTCATTTTTCTTTATGTATTTTCTTTTCATCTTTTTCATTGCTGTTGATTTTGTGTTTGCTAAG
>NW_004443947.1:15678951-15689121 GCF_000243295.1 Trichechus manatus latirostris | reverse complement strand
AAAATTCTCTTTTTATCTTTGGTTTTGGCAAGTTTGATCATAATATGTCTTGGTGACTTTCTTTTGGGATCTACCTTATGTGGGTTTCGATGAGCATCTTGGATAGATATCTTGTCATCTTTCACGATATCAGGGAAGTATTCTGCCAACAAATCTTCAACAAGTCTCTCTATATTTTCTGTTATCCCCCCTGTTCTAGTACTCCAGTCATTCAAAGGTCATTTCTCTTGATAGAGTCTCGCATAATTCTTAGGGTTTCTTCATTTTTTAAAATTCTTTTATTTGATTTTTCCTCAAATAAGTTGGTGTCAAGTGCTTTATCTTTAATCTCACTAATTCTTACTTCCATTGCCTGAATTCTGCTCTTATGACTTGCTATTTAGTTGTCTAATTCTGAAATTTTATTGTTAATCTTCTGGATTTCTGATTGCTGTCTCTCTATGGATTCTTGCAGCCTGTTAAGTTTGTCATTATGCTCTTCTATAATCTTTTTAATTTTCTCTATTGTGTGTTCTGCGTTTTGATTAATTTCCTTCCTAATTTCTAGAAGAGTTCTGTATATTAATCTTTTGTATTTTGCCTCCAGTAATTCCAGAAATTTTCCTCCTCTGGAAAATTTCTAGATTCTTTATTTTGGGAGCTTGCTGAAGCCATCATGGATTGCCTCTCTGTATGACTTGATATTGACTGTTGTCTCCGAGCCATCAAGTAGTTATTATATTTATTTATTTTATGTTTGCTTTCTGTGTCCTAGCTTCTTGTTTTGTTTTGATATGCCCAAATAGGCTGCTCATATGAGCTAGTTTGATTATTGGCAGCTTTGAAGCTCTAATGTCCTGTCACTGGGTGGTTAGATCTGTTACTTGGTATGTGAGATCAGGAGTCTGCCCACTCTTCCTGTATGGATTCAGCACAGGTACCCAGGTAGATAGCCACCAAGTGTGTGGTATAGGCTCTCACCTACAGTCCTAGACAGGATGGGTGATTGATGTAGGCACAGGGATCTGGCTGCAGCAGGGGACACAGTCTGAGCAAGGCAGGGAGCTGACGGCCACCCTTGAGTGTCCAGGAGGAAGTTGTGTCCCTGTTCCCTAGAGTGCATAGGTGTGTGAGTTTTGCAGCTGGCCTATGAGCACCCAGTGCTGTTGGCTGTAAGGACTGGGGGGGACCTCTTATTCTTGGGCCCCTACTGCAGGTTGCTAGGTGGCATGGGTGGAGCCACCAGTCCTCTGGTCCCTGATATGTGTAGGTGAAGAAACTGCTTAATGGGCAGAGCAGTGTCAAATATCACAAACCTGCCACTTCACAGCTGAAAGAGTTCAAATTAGACTTCAGATATGTACCTTGTTGTACTGCGGTAATGAGGGCCTACACTGCTGAAATGGGCCCACACAAGTCTCTGCAGGGGGAAACACACTCAAAATCCATGGATGCCATATGCCTTTGCCTAGGCAAAAGGGCTGTGCCTACCCTGGGTTCCTGGCTTAGGGGAGCCGGCAGTTTATTTTTTCCTCTGTTTGTTAATTTGTTCACTCTCCAAGGCCGGGAAAATGGCTCAGGGCATGTGACAGATCCTACTTCTGGCCCAAGGTACTCAGCAATTGCTGAAGCTGGTCAGGGACCCAGTGCAGAGCAGGGAGCAGGGAAGTAAATGGGAGAGAGGTTTTTCCCTAAGGGGGGTTTTTTATCCAAGCAGTAGAACTTGCATCAGTACTTATCATTTGCTGATCAAGGGCTGCTTCTTACTGGTTCTGGGTGGCCGAGTAGACTCTCTGGCTCTAGGTCTCTCCCAGTACAGAAAATGCGCCTGCCGAGCACCATTGCTTTGCCTGTCTCACCACTCACCCATAAGCTGATCAGGCCTGAAGGACTCAGGCTCTTGCCAGGTCAGGTCTGGCAATTCCTTGCTGCTTCTGAACCATCTGTCCCTCCCCATGCCACTCAGTCCAGTTCCTCAGCTTTGCCTTAGGTGTTCAGGGCTCCCAGATTGTTATATATAATTGATTCACTTGTTTTTTCCAGTCTTTGTTGTAAGAGGGTCCACTGGAAGAGTCTGACTACTCCACCATCTTGGCCCCATCTCTAATTTTATCAAAATCTTGATGTAAAGGGAACAGTGAAGTTACCTAAATTATGGTATTAAATTATTTAGTGTACTGGTTATTCTTAAACTCACATTAGAGTTTAGCTTTTTATGATATTTTTAGATATAAGTGAATAAAGTATTTTCTATCTCACAGTCTGGGGTGTTCCAGATATCCTCAACCTAAATTTGTATTTTTGCAGCATAAAGTGCAATTAAGCCCCTCACATTTAGGTATGTTGAGGCCAGGTAAACCAAAATAAGCCCATTGCCATCACATCAATTCTGACACATAGAGACCTTACAGGACAGAGTAGAACTGCCCCATAGCGTTTTCAAGGTTGTAATCTTTATGGAAGCAGACTACCACATCTTTCACCCATGGAGTGGCTGGTGGTTTCAAAATGCTGAACTTTCAGTTAGCAGCTGAGAACTTAACCACTGCACCACCAGGGCTCCTTTGGGGCCAGTTAGACAGCAAAAAAAATTTCTACTTTTTAAAACACCTTTATGAGGTTTGAATTCAATTATTTTGTTTTCTGTTTAATGCAATTAATTATAAAAACTGTATATAGAGTAAGTTAGAATTAGATTTGTATTGAATATTGTCATGGTTTGAATTATGTCCCCCAAAAAATGTGTGTATCAATTTGGCTAGGCCATGATTCCTGGTACTGTGTGATTTTCCTGTATGTTGTAAACCTGACTCTATGATGTTAATGAGGGAGGATGGGTGGCAGTTGTGTTAGTAAGGCAGGACCTGATCTACAAGACTGTATTGTGTCCTGAGGCAATCTCTTGAGATATAAAAGACAGAAGTGAGCAGTTAGACAGGGGGACCTCATATCATCAAGAAAGCAGTGCCGGGAGCAGAGCGTGTCCTTTGGTCCCAGGTCCCTGCACCGAGAAGCTCCTAGTCTGGGGGAACACTGAAGAGAAGAAGGCCGACAGAGAGGAAAAGCCTTCCCCTGGAGCTGATGCCCTGAATTTGGACTTTTAGCCTACTTTTGACTATGAGGAAATAAACTTCTCTTCGTGAAAACCATCCACTTGTGGTATTTCTGTTGTAGCAGCACTAGTTAACTAAGACAAATATTCAATAAATAATAAACAAACGATGGTATTATTTTAATATTTGGGAAAAGAGAGCATGATAATAAAGAGTATATTCATCTGTAGGATAGTCTAAGGAATCTATCATACAAGAGCAAGCTCATAATTACTTAGATATACAAATGGTAAGTCAA
This sequence comes from Trichechus manatus latirostris, assembly GCF_000243295.1. Classification (NCBI taxonomy): domain Eukaryota; kingdom Metazoa; phylum Chordata; class Mammalia; order Sirenia; family Trichechidae; genus Trichechus; species Trichechus manatus. The sequence goes on along the minus strand of NW_004443947.1, from coordinate 15,685,791 downwards.
AATAAAAATTTCTCAGCAGTTTAACTTGGAAATACATACGTGTAGCTTCTTTCTTGTTTTTATAAATGACTGACTATTTTGATAGTTTCAAGACACAGTTATGTAATAATTTCATGTCCATTGTGATTGAAAGCATGAGTAAAACATCATCTATGCAAACAGCACCCCCTACAGAAAAATTGCACATTCCATCATGTCTGATTGCTTAAGCAGTACAAAAGGAAGAGCAAGAATACATAGACCTCACAGATCGCTCATACATGTAAAAAATCTGGAATTTAGTAAGATTAAATAAACACTAAGGATCCGTGGTGGTGCAAATGTTAAGCACTCAGTTGCTAACTGAAAGATTGATGGTTCAAACTCACCCTGTGGCTCCTTGGAAGAAAGAGCTGGTGATCTGCTCTTGTAAAGATTCCAAAACACCAAATCCGTCACAGTCGAGCCAATTCCAACTCATAGTGACCCTATAGGGCAGAGTAGAATTCTTAGGGTTTCCAAGGCCATTGTAAGAATGACATGCAGGCAGTGTCTGACCTCCTCCAACCCCACAAGGAGGAGAGAACCAACATCAACAGCGCAAGGCTGACTACCATGAGGCAGAGGCCTCCTCTCTCCGCTGTCTTTACTAATTCTGACACCAACCGTCCCTCACACAGCTCTCTCTACTTCTTTGCTGGGTTTGATAATTCATTGCAATGGCCACACAGAATTCAAAGACAACACCCACGATTATGGGTTTTATAATGAGGGAATTAACAATTACAATTCAGACCAGGAACGCTCAGGATACAGGTCTTTCATCAGGACGGCCTCTTCCCAACCCTGTTCGCAGGTACGCCCCTCCCTGACCTAGCCTTCATTCCAGAGGTACTCAGCTTTCTCTCTCTGTGGGCCAGGAAGCTCACTGCACCATCTCCTGCTGCTGATTCTCTGCTGCCTAGTCTCTCCTGCCACCGCTTCTCACTGTCTTCAGGGTTATAGCTCTCTCTCTTGGTCTCCTGCTTCCAGGAGCTTCTCAGCACAAGGATTCCGGGTCCAAAGGACGTGATCTCCACTCCTGGCTGTTCTCCTTGGTGGTGGTAGGATCCTCCTTGGTGCCCCTCCTTTAATGTAAGCACACTCGCGGAAGCAAGTAAGCCAGCCACTTCATTCTTTTATCCACCCCCCCGCCCCCATTTTAGACAGCCAATGTTTAAATTGCCCATCCCTATCAAACCAGTGGAGCCCTGGTAGCACAGTGATTAACAGCCCAGCTACTAACCAAAACGTTGGCAGTTCGAATCCACAAACAACTCCTTGGAAACCCTATGGGGAAGTTCTACTCTGCCCTATAGTGTTGCTATGAGTTGGAACTGACTTGATGGCAATGGATTTGATTTCGATTTTGATCAAACCAGTACTCTGAGGAGACAAGAGTGTTCTTTGGTCTTGAAGAATCTTCATTCCAGTTGGAACTGTGATCATCTGCATCCACAAGCAAAACCTAGTCCAGAGCAAGCCATCAAATTGCAGCAACCTACACCAGCTCACAGTGTCAAACATCTTTCTCTTCATTCGGTCTGGTTCTTGTCAGCTCATCCTTAGTCATCCAAGCCTCAGGCTGAAGAGTTCACACACACCTCCTGGCACTTCAGACAGCCCCTTCACACACTCTTATCCCTAGCCCCCTTGGGCTAGGTCAATGAGTTCCAACCGTAAACTTAGGAGTCCACACACAACTCTCTCAGTCCTTCCTCTCACTCTTGTCTGTAGCCCTCTTGGGTTGGATCAGTGGGTGCCCATGGAACATGTACAAAGTTAACCTGTCTCTTCATTGCTGCACTGCCATAATCTTGATGAAAGCCGACTTGCACATCTTTCTCCTGTGGAGCTGCTGGTGGGTTCAAACCACTGTCCTTTCGGTTAGCAGCTGAGTGCTTAACCACTGCACCACCAGGGCTCTTCCTGTAAAGACTAATAACAACAACAAATAAATATTGCTAGGAGCCTGGTTGCACAGTGGTTAAGAGCTTAGGCTGCTAATGAAAAGGTCTGCAGTTTGAATCTAACAGCTGCTCCTTGGAAACCCTATGGGGCAGTTCTATCCTGTCCTATATGATCTCTATGAGTTGGAATTGACTTGATGGCAACGGGTTTTTTTTGTTTTTTAGAGTACTTTCATATTTTTCATAAATTACAAAGAATAAATCATGTGTATATGCTTACATTACATATTCGCTAATAACTGACACTTTTCCAAAATCTAAACAAGTTAGCAATCAAAAACTTAGCAATAGTTTTTCTTTAAGTTTGTATTACAGAGAATTTTAAGAAATAATCCCTCACTTCAAGTAGTTTTTAATTTAAAATACAATGTTAGCCTTCAACTTTATGTGAATGCTTTTTAAATGAACAGAGCATGATATTAGGCTAATTAAGAACTAGTTGTCATGACTGAATGTGTAGGAACTATAATAAAAAGTGTTTTAAAAATGGAAGGGAAAATGTGTATACACATACGATTATGAACATAAGTTTATGTTATAAGGATGTTAATTAGAGTTAATTCCCAAGACATAAAATATGGTATTTGAAATTTGTTAATAACATATCCCTTCTAGTCTGATGATTAAAGAAACAGAGGCATGAAGGATAATCTTGTTTAGTTCTTACAGGCACAAAAAGGAAGGAAACAACCAAATAAGCCCAATTTTATGACATAACATTGAGATGTTTTCTATTATGGATTGAATTGTGACCACCAAAAGGTTGTGTTGTAAATCCTAACCTGTATGCCTGTGGTTATAACCCCGTTTGGGAATGGGCTGTCTTTGTTATATTAATGAGACAGTATTAGTGTAGGGAGTATCTTGAATAAACTCTTTTGAGATATCAAAGAGATTAATCACAAGCTAACAAGCAGAGACTGTGGAAGAGACAGGTCAAGCCACACAAAGATTACCTAGGAGCAGAAGCTCAGAAGAGACAGACTTCTTCCAGAGCTGACACAGAGACAAAGCGTTCCACTAGAGCTGGTGCCCTGACATAGGACTTCTAGCCTCCTAAACTGTGAGAGAATAAATTTACGTTTGTTAAAGCCATCCACTTGGTTTTCTCTTATAGCAGCACTGGATAACTAAGACGTTTTCTAACAAGAAAAATGTGACCCATTATGTTTTCTGAAGCACAAAAATATTTATTTGGCTTCATTTCCTTTCTTATACAACTTTGTCATGTGCAAAACTCTGCTAAATATATACCCTAGTAGTTAAATTTGCAAGACACTGTATTACCTAAAGAGATGCATACTATTAAGTGAAGTAGAGTAAACTAAAAAATCCCTCTCCTCATGTTCTTTGATCCTTTGTTAAAATGGAGTTTTGTAACAACTAACGGATTCCTACTATCACTTTTTTACTGGTATGGAGCCAATTCTCAATGCATACATTAACAAGATACAGGCACAGGGTTCCTTCTAAGGAAACACATTTTTATCTGTCTTGCTCTCCTCTGACCCTTCTTCCTTAGCTTACAAACTTTTTTCTCATCTAAGATATTGGGGAAAAACTCATTTAGCTGCTATCCTCTTCCTGCCATACATATTAAGCCCTTATTCCATCATTCAATTACATTTTGATACTCTAATATGTAGAGATTTGAGTGTTAGAATCTTTTTCCCTTAAACCATTTTCTCTACTCTGAGTTTCCAAAGTGTCTTAAATGATCTCTAGTATCTCCCTGAATTTCTATTTTTCTCTGAATGGAAGGAAAAGAATAAGAAGATCAAGAAGAGGCAGAAATACTAGGGGAAAAAAATGTCTTACCACCTAACATAGCAAAAAACAGTAATACTGTGGGTAGCTTGAAAATGTTTAAAATTAGGAAAATAAAGAACCACATGTGGATTGATACAATAATATAATAGAAAATTCATGAACCATGCCAGGCTGTGAATTAAAGTGATATTTGGAGGCAAGATTTGATGAAAAATTGGGATGACATGTATTAGACTATTGAGAGAAAGAATAGAGTCAGCACCTGAGAATTAAAAGAAAAGAAAAGGCGGAGGACTTCTGGCAAAATGGCGCTCTAGACAGAAGCACCACGCCATCCCTCCACAGCAAAGATCCGAAAAACTAAGCCAAACAGAGAAAACAGCAATCCTGAAACCCTAAAACATCAAATGAAGAGATAATGAACTCAGCCAAGCACCAAATGGAGTGAGAAAACTGACAGAGAACAGAGAGCAAGGAGAGATTCATGCAGAGGTCCCCTATCAGCTAACACAGTGCGGATCCACCATCTTGGACTCCTATCGGAGACCAGCAAATAGGCGGTACGAGAAAGCAGCTTCACGGAGCTTCCGGCGGCAGACAAAACAACCGATAATTTGCGATATATGCTTTCCCACCCCCCACACTTCTTCACCTCCACTCGGCCTCCTCTGCTTCCCATGGCCACAGTCTCTTGCCCAGGAAGCACTGACTGCTTGGATTCTGCCCGCCCACACTGGCTGGCTCTCTGAGTGCCATTTGTTGACTGCTGGTGTTGAATTTTTTCACTTCTTTTGATTTCTTCCTTACCTCTCACCACCTCCCCTGCCTTTCACTCAAATACCTGGTTCCGTGCACCATCTTTGCTTCTTCCTGAGGGGTTGCAGAGCTCCAGTAATTTGCAATATACTCTTTCCCACCCCCCACCCTTCTTCACCCCCACTCGGCCTCCTCTGCTTCCCGCGGCCACAGTCTCTTGTCCAGGAAGCACCGGCTGGCTGGATTCCACATGCCTGCACTGGCTGGCTCTCTGAGCAACATTTGTTGGCACTGGTGTTGATTTTTTTCCACTTTTTTGCTTTCTTCCTTACCTCTCACCACCTCCCCCTCCTTTCGCTCAAATACCTGGCTCCGTGCGCCATCTTTGCTTCTTTCTGAGGGGCTGCAGAGCTCCGTTCGAGTATGGAACTGCTTCCCGGTCTGGGCTGCCACGCTGGTGGAATTGTGGGGCTTTTGTTTGTTTGTTTGTTTTGAGTTGTTTGTTTGTTTTCTTTTCTTTTTCTTGAGATGGGAGCCCGTTCTGGCCAGGCGGTGCTGTGTGGCTTGGAACCTACTCCCTCGGCTTGCGCAGACATTCAGAGGTATCCCTGAGGGGATTTTTTTTTCTTGTTTTGAGGGGGCTTTTCTTGTTCTTTTTTTTTTTTTTTAATTTGTTTTGTTTTCTTTTTCCTCTTTTCCCCTTTTTGTCTTTCTTCATTACTCAGTTTCTTGTCTCTCTATACCTTTCTTCTCTTTCTGTTCCCTGAATACTTGGCACTGAATACCTCTGCACGGTCTAACCAGGCTGTACTGCAACACCTGAGAACAATTTCCCCAGACCTCATAGCCGCACCGGTGGGAACCCTGGGAGCTTTGCTGTTCTTTTTCCTTCTTGATTTTTATTTGTTTATTCTTTTCTTCTTCTTCCCCTTTTTGTTTTTCTCCATTTCATAATCTCTCATCTCTCCACTCCAACGGCAAGCTCCCCAAGCACTGTTTTTTGTTTGGTTGTAAGTTTTTGGCTCCTGTTCCTCTTTCCTCTCTCCCATATCATCTTAGCTCCACACATAACAATCTCCCCCCTATATCCTGCCTACCTGCACCGTGCACTTCACATCACACCATCAAGCAGCACAGGCACAGCCTACTGGAACCTGCCCTACACTGATTACAGACCCCCCCTTGTGGCTGTAGTAAGTGCCACAAACAACCCATCCCAGTAACTCCCCTTCAGCTAGACCTGCCCTGCTGTACCATCTGAGAGACTGACCCTGCCAATTGCAGAAGGAGGTGAAAAGTATCATGCTCACAGATGAACAAACAACAAAGAATACAAAGCCCACCTGCTCAGACATAGTCAAATAAAAAAAGGGAGAAACAAATGAAGCTACAATCAATAAATGAGAAAAATAACTACTGAATGCCCCAAAGACAGCAGACAATATCAAAACATTTACAAAAACAGGACAGGATGGTTCAAGTAGGCATCCAAAATAAAACACCAGATGACTTTCCAGTGGAAGAAAAGGCACTAGAACTACCAGATAGGGAATTCAAATCTCTAATACTCAGAATTCTCCAAGAGTTGAAGCAAAAAGCACACAAAAATGGGGAAAATATAGACAAATTCATAGAAAAGCAGACAAATTCGTGGAAAATACAGACAAAAAATTGGAAGAATTCAGGAAAATAATGCAGGAACAAAATGCCAAAATAAATTCACAACTAGAAATATACAAAAACAACAATTAGAAATCCAAAAGATAAACAAGATTTCAGAAATGGATGGTGTCATAGAAGGGCTGAGGAGCAGATTTGAAATGGTGGAAGACAGGATCAGTGGAATTGAACACAAACACTTGGATACAACTCTGTTCCAGGAAAACTCAGAAAAAAGAATAAAGAAAAATGAAGAGACCCTGAGAGTTATATGGGATACAATCAAAAGCAAAAATTTTCCAGTGATCGGTGTTCCAGAATGGGGGGAGAAAACAGAAAACACAGAGAGGATCATTGAAGAACTGCTGACAGAAAACTACCCCAATATCATGAAAAATGAAAAGCTGGCCATCCAAGAAGCTCAACGAACCCTACATTAGATAGACCTCAAAAGAAAATCACCAAGGTAGATCATAATCACACTCGCCAAAACCAAAGACAAACAAAGAATCCTGAGAGGAGGTCGTGAGAAACAAGAAGTCACATACAAAGGAGAAACAATAAGACTAAGCTCAGATTATTTGGCAGAAACGATGCAGGCAAGAAGGCAATGGGATGACATATATAAAACCTTGAAAGAAAAAAATTGCCAGCCAATAATAATATA
>NW_004443947.1:15656344-15674018 GCF_000243295.1 Trichechus manatus latirostris | reverse complement strand
TAACCATTGTCCATAGGGCAACATGTGTACTAACTGTTTAATGAGAAACTATTTTGTTCTGTAAACCTTCATCTAAAGTGAGAATAGCAGCACAACTGGAAGAGCGTAGTCGATGTCACTGAACTGTGCATGTAGAAATTTTTGAAATGGTATATCTTTGGCTATGTATATTTTCACCAAAAAAAAAAAAAAAGGTCGAGAATGGAGAGTGCTGACATGTCGTGGGGTTGTTGACCAATGTCATAGAACAATATGTGTACTACTGTTTCATGGGAATCTATTTATTCTGTAAACCTTCACCTGAAGTACCATTAAAAAAAAAAAAAAGGAAAGGCAAGGAAATCACTCCATAACCTGCAGATAATATAAAATAATAAACAATATAATTATAGAATATTTTAAACAAATGTATTGCAATGATTTTGTCAGCTTAGATGTAATAGAGAAATTCCTTGAAAAACATTTGTTTCCAAATTTGAAACAGGAAAAAAATAGAAAATTTGAATAGTCTTATTATATCTATTAAGAATATTGAACTCACTATATAGAAATGACTTTTTGGATGAATTCTATCAAACATTAAGTGCCTGCACATGCCCCCACAAACAAAGAACCTATCTTTCACATGTGTATTTTTTCCAAAAACGGAAGAGAAGGGAACAATTCCTAAATCATTTTATTAACCAATATAATATAAGAAAACCTGAAACATTTATTACAAAAGAAGAAAATTATAGATCAGTATATTTCAAAGACATAAATATGGACAAAATATTTTTAAAAATCAATAGTTTATAACATCCACAATATAAAAAAGGTAAACTTTATAACCAATGAAATTTATCCCTGGAATTCAAGGTTGGTGCAACATTAAAAAACCATTTAATATATTTATCATATTAAAAATATAAAGAAAAAAACACATACTCATCACGATAGATAGAGTCAAATCATATGACAAATTTAACACCATTAATAAAAACTGTAAAGAAAGTAGGACTAGTTGGGAACTTCCTCAAGTTGATAAAGGGCACTGAAATTAATTCTATAGCTTATATCATACTCACTGGTAAAATACCAAACATGTTACAAAGAAGATCAGGAAGCAGGCAAGGATATTATCTCTCACTAATTTTACTTAATATTATACCAGAGGTGCTAGATCACACAATATGTCAAGGGGGAAATAAAAGAGAGAGAGAGAGAGAAGTTGACGTTTCTTTATTAACAATGTGATGGTGTACCTAGTCAATTGAAAGGAATTTACAAAAATACCACTAAAGCTAATAGGTAAATATAAGATAAATGTACACAAATCAATTACATTTGTCTGTAAACTGCAACAATTAGAAGATGAAATTTAAAAAACCATTTACAATAGTATCAAAAATGTAAAATACTTATGAATAAATTTACTGAAATATATTCAATACTTATTCAATGAATACTCCAAAACATTGCTGAGAGAAAATATAAATCTAAGTAAATGGAGATACGCTATCTTTAAGGATTGGAAAACTTCATACTGATAAAATGTGAATTCTCTCCAATTTGATTTATAGGTTTAATTCAATCTCAATCTAAAAATCAAGATTTGTTGTTGTTGATGTTGGAATTCATTAGCTTATTCTACAATGTATGTGTATATGGCAATTATCTAGAGAAGCCAAGATAATCTAGATAAAAAGACCATATGTGGAGACTTACACTGCCTGATTTCAAGATTTAACATAAAACTGCAGTAATCTAGGCAGCATGATGTAAGGCCAATATTAGACAAATACAGTAATGAAGCAGAATACAAAGTTCTGAAACAAACCTTTATTTATTTATTTATTTTTGTTTATTGTTGTAGTTTAAATGAAGTTTACATTACAAGTTAGTCTCCCATACAAAAATTTATACATACGTTGTTATGTGACCCTAATTACTCTCCCCATACTGTGACAATGGACGCCTCCTTTGCAACCTTGATTCCCCATGTCCATTCAACCAGCTCCTAACGCTCTCTGCCTTCCCATCTCTCCTCCGGACAGAAGCTGCCCGTTTAGTCTCTTGTATCTACTTGCACTAAGAGGCACACTCCTCATGAGTATCACTTTATGTCCCACAGTCCAGTCCAATCCCTGTCTGAAGAGTTGGCCTCACAAATTATTTTAGTTCTGGGCTGATAGAGAATCCAGGGGCCCTGCTTTCTGAGGATCCTCCAGTCTCAGTCAGACCATTAAGTCTGGTCTTCTTACTATAATTTGAATTCTGCACCCCACCTTTCTCCTGCTCCATCCGGGACTATATGTTGTGTTCCCTGTCAGGGCGGTCATTGGTGGTAGCTGGGCACCATCTAGTTCTTCTGGTCTCAGGCTGATGAAGTCTCTGGTTTATGTGGCCTTTTCTGTATCTAGGGCTACTACTTTCCTTGTGTCTTTGGTGTTCGTTATTGTCCTTTACTCCAGGTGGTTGGGACCAACTGATGCATCTTAGAGGGCGGCTTGCAAGCTTTTAAGACCCCAGACACCACTCAACAAAGTAGGATGCAGAATACTTTCTTAATAAGCTTTGTTATGCCAATTGACCTAGATGTCCCCTGAAATTATGGTGCCAAGATCCCTACCCCTGCTACTCTGTCCCTCAGAGTGTTTGATTGTATTCAGGAAACTTCTTAGCTTTGGTTTAGTCCAGTTGTGCTGACTTCCCCTGTAGTGTGTGCTGTCCTTTCCTGCATCTAAGATAATACTCATCTACTATCTAGTTAGTAAACAACCCTCACCCTCCCTCCCCACCCTTGTAACAATCAAAGAATGTTTTCTTCTGAGTTTAAACCTTTTCTTGAGTTCTTATAATAGTGGTCTTATACAATATTTGTCCTTCTGTGACTGACTAAATTCACTCAGCATAATGACCTCCAGCTTCCTACATATTATAAGACATTTCACAGCTTCATCGTTGTTCTGTATCATTGTGTAGTATTCCACTGTGTGGATATACCATAATTTGTTTATCCATTTGTTTGTTGATGGGCACCTAGGTTGTTTCCATCTTTTTGCTATTGTGAACAGTGCTCCAATGAACATGGGTGTGCATGTATCTATTCGTGTGACAGTTCTTACTTCTCTAGGATATATTCCAAGGAGCGGGATGGCTGGATCGTATGGTACTTCTACTTATAGCTTTTTAATGAAGTGCCAAAATGATTTCCAAAGTGATTGTACCATTTTACATTCCCACCAACAGTATATAAGTGTTCCAGTCTCTCCACAACCTCTCCAGCATTTATTGTTTTGTGTTTTTTGGATTAATGCTAGCCTTGTTGGGGTGAGATGATATCTCATTGTAGTTTTGATCTGCGTTTCTCTAATGGCTAACGATCATGAGCATTTCTTCATGTGTCTGTTAGCCACCTGAATATCTTCTTTGGTGAAGTGCCTGTTCATATCCTTTCCCCATTTTTTAAGTGGGTTATTTGTTTATTTGTTGTTGAGGTTTTGCAGTATCTTGTGATTTTAGAGATTAGATGCTGATCAGATTTGTCGCAGCCAAACATTTTTTCCCAGTCTGTAGTTTGTCTTCTGACTTTTTTGGTGAAGTCTTTTGATGAGCATAAGTGTTTGATTTTTAGGAGCTCCCAGTTATTTAGTCTCTCTTCTGGTGCTTGTGCATTGTTACTTATGGTTCATATTCTGTTTATGCCATGTATTAGGGCTCCTAGCATTGTCCCTATTTTTTTCCATGATCTTTATTGTTTTCGATTTTATATTTAAGTCTTTGATCTGTTTTGAGTTAGTTTTTGTGCATGGCATGAGGTATGGGTCTTGTTTCAGTGTTTTGCAGATGGATATCCAGTTATGCCAGCACCATTTGTTAAAGAGACTGTCTTTTCCCCCATTTAATGGACTCTGGGCCCTTGTCAAATATCAGCTGCTCATAGATGGATGAATTTACATTTTGGTTCTCACTTCTGTTCCATTGGTCTATGTATCTGTTGCTGTACCAGTATCAGGCTGTTTTGACTACCATGGTGGTATAATAGGTTCTAAAATCAGGTAGTGTGAGGCCTCCCACTTTGTTCTTCTTGAGTAATGCTTTACTTATCTGAGGCCTCTTCCCTTTCGATATGAAGTTGGTGATTTGTTTCTCTATCTCATTAAAAAATGTCGTTGGTATTTGGATTGGGATTGCTTTGTATCTGTAGATCGCTTTGGGTAGAATTGACATTTTGACAATGTTGAGTCTTCCTATCCATGAGCAAGGTATGTTCTTTCACTTATACAGGTCTCTTTTGGTTTCTTGCAGTAGTGTCTTGTAGTTTTCATTGTATAGGTCTTTTACATCTCTGGTTAGATTTATTCCTAAGTATTTTATCTTCTTGAAGCTATTGTAAATGGTACTGATTTGGTGATTTCCTCTTTGAGGTTCTTTTTGTTGGTGTAAAGGAATCCAACTGATTTTTGTATGTTTATCTTGTATCCTGAAACTTTGCTGAAATCTTCTGTTAGTTCCAGTAGTTTTCTTGTGGATTCTTTTGGGTTTTCTGTATATAAGATCGTATCATCTGCAAATATACTTTGTCTTCTTCCCTACCACTTTTGATGTCTTTTATTTCATTTTCTAGCCTAATTGCTCTGGCTAGGACCTCCAGCACAATGTTGAAGAAGAGTGGTGATAAAGGGCATACTTGTCTGGTCCTATTCTCAAGGGGAATGCTTTCAAAGTCTCTCCATTTAGGATGGTGTTGTCTGTTGGCTCTGTATAAATGCCCTTAATTATATTGAGGAATTTCCCTTTTACTCCTATTTTGTTGAGAGTTTTTATTGTGAATGAGTGTTGGGCTTTGTCAAATGCCTTTTCTGCATCGATGGATAAGATCCTGTGGTTCTCGTCTTTTGTTTTATTTATGTGATGGATTACATTGTTTGTTTTTCTAATGTTGAACCATCCCTGCATACCTGGTATAAATCCCACTTGATCACGGTGAATTATTTTTTTGATATGTTGCTGAGTTCTTTTGGCTAGAATTTTGTTGAGGATTTTTGTTCATGAGGGATATTGGTCTGTAATTTTCTTTTTTTGTGGTGTCTTTACCTGGTTTTGGTATCAGGGTTATGCTTGCTTCGCAGAATGACTTTGGGAGTATTCCACCCTTTTCTATGCTCTGAAATACCTTTAGTAGTAGTGGTGTTAACTCTTCTCTGAAAATTTGATAGCATTCTCCAGTGAATCCTTTCGGGCCAGGGCTTCTTTTGTTGGGAGTTTTTTAAATTACCTTTTCAGTGTCTTCTTTTGTTATGGGTTTATTTAGTTTTTCTACCTCTGTTTGTTTTAGTTTAGGTAGGTAGTGAGTTTCTAGAAGTTTGTCCATTTCCTCTAGGTTTTCAAATTTGTTAGAATACAATTTTTCATAGTATACTGTTTTGATTTTTTAAATTTCTGTTGGGTCTATTGTGATATCACACATCTCATTTCTTATATGGGTTATTTGCTTCCTATCCTGTTTTTCTTTTGTCAGTTTGGCCAATGGTTTATCAATTTTGTTGATCTTTTCAAAGAACCAGCTATTGGTCAATTATTTTTCTATTGTCTGTTTCATTTAATTCTGCTCTAATTCTTATTATTTCCTTTCTTCTGGCACCCATGGGCTTCTTTTGCTGCTCTCTTTCTACTTGTTCCTGAAACAAACCAATATTTAAATGGTCAATTGTTTTTTGATAAAGATACCAAAGCAATTCAATAGGGAGAAGGCAGTCTTTTCAACTAATCATGATGGGACTATAGACATGTGTGAATCAAGCATAACTTCAACCTCCTACTTCACTCCATAAACAAAAATTAATATGAAATGTATTATAGACCTAACTATAAAAGCTTCTAGAGGAAAATATTGAAGGCTATCTTTGAGACTTTGTTTTTGGCAAAGATTTCCTAGACTTAACACAAAAAAGTACTAACTGTAAAAGAAAAAACAAAAAGATAAATTTTTATTTATCAAAATTTAATCTTCTACTCATCAAAAATAGCATTAAGACAATGAAAAGAAAGCCACATACTGATAAAAAATATTCTCATTACATATATCTAACAAAACATTGTATCCAGAATGTATAATCAAGTTCATAACTGAGTAATAAAAATTCAAAGAATCCAATAAACCTGGACAAACACTTTGAAGAGACAAATACCAGAAGAAATGTACACATGGCAAGATTCTCAATAGCCTTACCCATAAGTGAAACGCAAATTGAAATCAAAGTAACTGTTACATATCCAAGAGAATGAATACAATTTTAAAGACTAGTAACACCAAATGTTTCTCTGGATGTGGAGCAACTGGAATTCTCATATAATGTTGGTATATGTGTGTAACAATGGAGTAACTACTTTAGAAAGTGAGTTTCTTAAAAAGTTAAACTTACATCTATTCTATGACCTGGCAATTTTTACTCCTAGAAATTTATATAAGAAAAATGAAAAATGCCCTTAAAACTCTTGTACGAGAATGTTCAAGGCAGCCTTTTTCCTAATAGCCCAAAACTGTAATAAAGCAAATGCCTACAAATAGGAGAACTGATTAAATAATAGAGTATATTCATACAATGGAATAGTACTCAGCAATAAATTATGGATATATACAATAACATGATGGATCTATGCTGAATGAAAGAAGTCAGATTCTAAAAAGTACAGTTCTATTATATGAAGTTCTAGAATATGAAAACTAATCTATGGTGACAGCAATTAAAAGAATATTTCTTCTGAGGTGGCAAACATTGATTGTAAAAGGCACAAGGTAAGTTTCTGAGGTAGTGGGTCTGTCATCTATGTTTTTTTGGGTTTGAGGCAAAGGTGTATGCATTTGTCAAAACTATGCAAACTCTAAGCTAAATATCTCTGTGTTTCACTATATATAAACCAACCTGCAATAGAAAGTGATAGAAAATTAAATTTTTTGGAGTTAGGAATATTTTTTAAAAATTTGGAATCCTGAAAGTAGATGTCTTCTGAGTATATCTTGGTGATGTTCAGTGATTTACCAAACTTTTAATCGAGAAACTATTATGATTCTTTCTTGGCGTGTAGGCCTTAAAGTGGATCTGTGGTTCTTGAAGTTAGTTCAAGCAAAATGAGAATTAGACTTTTTCTATATAGCACAAAGGGTAGAGATAAAGCCAATATTTGGAACGTATACAATGGTTGGAGAAAAGCGACTACGTTAATTGAAAAAAACAAAGAGGATTCAAATCTAAACCTGGTTACTTAGTTGGTCTCCAGATTTCTTTGCTTCTACTAAGATTCTAGTGAAATCTGGATACCTGCTTTTCAAGAATGCCCCTAAAAATGATTTCATATTGCACAATAAATGTGAATAAATCAAAAGAACACTCAAATCCATAGTGCCTGGGTAGATTACGGCCACTTGGATATAGCTCTCTGTTTTGAAAATGAAGAACTTTAGTTTTGGCAATACCATTGGGGTGATCAGTTATGAAATGTGGGCTCAGAAGCACTAAAATCACCACAATATTGAGATATAATAGGATTCAAATTCAGTAATTTACAATGGAATGGTTCAAACATTTTTGGTTTCAACAACTCAAATAGTTTACAAAATAAAATAAAATAAAAAAGCTTCTGGTTCATAAATTCCTAGATCAGAGCTGCTGCAGGAAACTCATGAACACAAATGATAGATTGCTCTAAAGTCTCTTTCTCTACTGTACCACTCCCTATCATAATCCATCTTGTTCTTGTTTCTTGGCTCTGATTCTCTCTACTTTAGTGTTCTTTCACTTCTAGAGATTTAAGAGTGCAAAGGTGTTCTTTATATTTAGGTTTGATAATCCAAGAGGAAAGAGAAAACGCTCTCCTCTTTTTCAAATATAATATCCTATAGGAGGACTGTGATTGTTTCTGACTGGACCACATGAAGATTACAGAGTTGATAAATATGGCTAGGTAGAAGAAGTGCCATAATTAATCAAGTATATGTTACATGTTGAAGATGCCCTGGTGGCTCAATGGTTAAGTACCCAGCTTCTAACGAAATCGTTAGTGGTTCGAACCCACCCAGCAAATTTGCAGGAGAAAAAAACTTGGCAATCTGCCTACATAAAGATTATAGCCAAGAAAACCCTATGGGGCAGTTCTACTCTGTCACATGGGGTTGCTATGAGTCGAAATTGACTCAGCGACACCCAACAACAAAAACATTTTACTCCATGAGGGGAAGAGTTGGCTTGGGAGGGGATGGTGAGATAAAAGATGGAGTAATGGAGTAGTACTTTGACAGGTAGCTGCTCCAGGACCACATATATTGAGGGAAAGGAAGTTCTCCAAGGCAGTAAAAGAAATCTTATCAGAATAATTGAGCAAGGGATGCTAGGTGGATCAGAACAACAAATATATACATGAAGACACTTCTGTATATAATTAGTATTGTATATCAGTAAGGGTCCAATCAGGAGACAAAAACCATACTAGTAATTTGAAGGGGAAATTTAATACAAATATCATTAACCCTTAACAGAAAATTATCCACTAAGAAGGGTAAAGTCAAAAAATACAGAAATAGCAGATGTAGGGAGCAGCTATGACCTCTGATATTGAGGTAGAACATTCAAGGAAGGAACCAAGTTGGAAGAGATCGTTCTCTTCCCCAAGGCTAATATTTAGAGCTCTTGAAAAGGTTGTGGCTGTGGTCTTTTAGATGGTGAGAATATTTGCTGAGGCTCTTTAGATGGGAAAACTAGGTAACTGCCCATTGGGGTGCTAGAGATACTTTTGTGATGCTGGGAACATTAACTGGGTAGACTGCCATTAGGCTGTTGGTGAAACTTACTGGGAAGCATTCCCCTGGAATTCTGGGGATATTTGCTGGTAAGCTTCCCAGGACAATACTGGAGGAATTGACTGGGTGCTGTGCACCACTGAGACTCCTGCACACCTCCAGCCACTCACAAGAAAGCCATCCAATAAATGCAAAAAAGCAAATATCAGAACCAGGAAAAGAAGCACTTTCATTTTATAATCTCCCTTCATTACACTCTACTGGTCTAACATTGTACCAGCTGGTAAAGCAGAAATCTTTACAGAATCCAGCTTCAGTTGCACAAAACTGAGAAAAGAAGGATAGATTTGGAACTGAGATACAATAAGTTGATAACTGACAGGTATCTTTTTTCTCTGATCAATCCATTCCCCTCCTATGGTCAGGCAACATGGAAAGCTGAATCATACCTGAAAAACAATTTACTGATAAGAACTCTCTATTACAAACCAACAAATATTTAAATCCCATGAAATACCACCACCATTACCACCACCATTACTATTACTACTACTACTAATAATAACAGCTACTATTTTGAATATATTCTAATCCTTGAGCCAAATATTTTATAAGCATTACTTCATTTAATCTTCAAAATAGCTTTAGGAGCAGGTATAATTATTAACCAGTTATTAATGATTAGTAAACTTAGATCTAAAGAGATTAACTATCTTGGGATACGACAGTAAAAGAATAGAAATTCAAATCCAGGACTGTTTATGTACTGCACATTCACTCACTTTAGTTAATTCTCCATGAGAACCCCTGGATTCCTTGGTGAGCTTGGAATCTGAAAACTGGGAACATGATGAACTAAATGTTAAATAGCATCTGATGTAGATGAAGAAATCTTAGGTAGTTATTTCATGCCATATGTAATGAATGGTCTTGCAGGAATATTATTAAATACAACACACTGAGGATTGCAAAATTAAGTGCCTACAGGGACCAGGATGACAATATTTAGCACTGAAGTGATACTGTAACCAATTATTAGTCATTGAAGGAGACTAGAAGGAGCCCTGGTGGCAGAGTGGTTAAGAGCTGGGCTTCTAACCTAAAGGTCTGCTGTTTGAACCTGCCAGCCCCTCCATGGGAGAAAGATGTGGCAATTGGCTTCCTAAAGATTACGGCTTTGGAAACCCTTTGGGGCAGTTCAACTTTGGCCTGTAGCGTCTCTGTGAGTTGGAATCAACTCCACAACAAGGGGTTTGGTGAAGACTGGAGAAGGCATACCTAATCTAAAGGGTCAACTGATCCTCAGTCTCACTGGATTCCCACCATAGATAATAAAACCAAATCATCATGATTTTCCAGGAGAGATCAGAAAACAGGCTATTTATGTGAAATCCCTCCCCCCACTTTTTTTTAATGTTGGCATCTAATTAAAACATTAAATAAGACCTGCCAGCAATGACCTCTGGCCCACCAGTTTGAGGTCTCTGTCATGTGGACATCTCAGAATAGGAAACATCTTGCCATTGGGACAGGAAATATTCAGTCTAATGTCAAAGACTTTCTACCCTCTTGACAATGACTAGATGGGTACTGTCACTGTTTGCCTCTATGACCCCACCTTAACTCCCCAACCTTCTTATGTGTGCCATATTCTTTTGATCTGATAATCCATTCCATCAGGAGGATTCTGACTGGCTTGAAAACTAGTTTTCTTCAGGTGACTGTAAAAATGTAGACTGATTCATTATGAATTGTTCTTTCAGTTTAGCTTCACCATTTTTTATTATGAAAATCTTTAAAATGTTAAAAACTAGATCAGCTCCTATATCCCCATCATACAGATTTAGAATTTTCAAGGTTTTGTGACATTAACTTCATGTATTATTTTCCATCGCTTACACTTAAGTATTTTAGAATAAATCCCAGACATTTGAAAAATATGACATTTAAACCTCATTTTTAAATAATATGTTTTTAATAAAATTCACTGTCACAGTGCCATTGGCCCATCTATCAAACATAACAGTAATTTATTCATCCCAGAATGTCCCATATTCTGATTTTGTTTGGTTTAGTTTTTTTCTCTCTTTGCTTCCTTGTGGTTTATTTACCACATTCCCTTTCTTTCATATTTCCTCTTAATAGATTTTTAGCTATAGAAACCTTGCTGAGCTCAGGTTCAGCGTTTTTAGTTAAGAATATTTCAAGAAGGTGTTGGGTGAAGTTTAGCTTTTTAAAAGCCATCCTATTCAATCCTTTCTCTCATGTCCTGGTTCTTGGGGCCACAGTTCATGGCATTCCCCCAATTATCAACAATCATTTAGTTTCTTACAACCCTTAGAGTGTCTTAAAATCACAAGCAAAAAGCAAATTCACAGCGGGCAATTTGCCTTTGATCTTTCCCTCCTTTTCTGACCATCAGTCATCCAATGCTTTTTTAGAGTCCCTTTCTAGGACTGACTCTCATCCTCCCTTCAGAAGGTTTTTGAAAATTTTGTTTCTTGATTCTCAAATGACAGTTACCTTAGGAGTAGGTACAATACAGAAATATATCTAGAAGGCAATACAATTTGAAAAGAGTACACTCCTCAAAACAAATCAGCAGCTGGCCATCTATTTCATCTGAAGTCACATCTGCTTTTAAGTGCTCGTATCTAGGAAAACACTGTGGTAGGATCTTTCCTTTTTCTTTTATCTAAATAACCTTTCTGAGGGAACTGTCTGGCAGATTGATCTGAGTGTTTTAACAGTTGGGTTGATATTTGTTAGTAGATACTAACTGATTCTCAGAATCATTGAGGGTGATTCTGATAGTCATCAATTACCATGGAGGAAGGTTATTCTAACTATTTCTTCTGCAGACTGTCTTATTTCTTTATTAGGTTAAGAGGGCATTCATCTTGCCTTTGCTATAAATTACATTACAATAGTATTTTGACATTAATTGACAAAGACAGGCACCCTGTAGGCCCTTCTTCCCTTTATTCTTAGGATTCTTCCTTGATGGGATTAGTCTTAGATCACCACTCTGTATCTATTGTATTCCGAGGAGAGCAAGAAACAAATATAATATTGTGGTCAACCTAAGAATTAGAATACAACTACTTTGGGGAATTATTTTAGATCATTACCTCAAATACATAAATATATCCCATTTTTTTTCTAATTGTTCTTAATTATTTATCTTTTGATTCCTACACTGTCAATTTGAATACCATTCTAAGCTCTACATTCAATAAAAGGCTCCATTCTTTTCTATTGTTCTCCTGGGGATATCTATTCTCTCTGCTAATCCTTGTGCATAGCCTAAGAAAGGTACAGAAGGTGCCCAAGGAATATTGAGAAGAGAGGTGAGACCCCCTGAAAGTACTTTTTATGGTCTGTAAATGTTTATGTAAAATAAACCATCTTAACAATATTGGCTCCACGCTTCAAATATGCATGACAAAGTCTAAATGCATGTTTATAAGCAGATATGGATTGAGGTCTAATTGTTTGCAGCTGATTGGCATTTGGTTGTAGTTCACTGGGGAGATACTTTAGGGGCTTAATCTGTGTGTGTGTGTGTGTGTGTGTGTGTGTATAGTCATTTAGTTCTTCCTAGTTTTGATGGTTCAATAGAGTAATCCTTTCTACCCCAACCCTGCCCCCAAACAAAAGAGTGAGCACCACAGATATTATTTAAGGACCCATTCTAATATCTAAAATCCCACTCTTTTATTCTTAGTTTATGGTTATTAAACATGACAGTACTCATCTGAAGGATAGCACTTTTTTAGCCACTTGTGTCTGAATATTTATAATTTATCTGAATAAATTTTAAATCTTTTCCTTATTGCATGTTTTGATAATTTGGAAGAAGTATTTAGCAGTCTTAATAGTCACTTGAGATTCAGGAAAAGGAGATGGCTCAGATATAACCAAGAAATTAAATTATAGAGAGGGAGAGATATTGGTAATAACAGAAACAAAATGGGACAATGCTTTGCATATAAAAGTGAATGAAAAATGAATAAATTGATGATGGAATTTTACCGAAATCGTGTCTATTCCCTATGGAGATAATATTCTTGATTGAAAAGGTGTGCTAGAAGAAGACTGCTCTCTAAAATAATAGTTTCTAAGTTGTTTAACGTTATAATACAGACTATGTATAACCTATGTTTTCACCATTAGCAATATAAAACCCGTTATATCATTTAGGGTCAAAACTGTATTTTTTTAAAACGTTTAGATCAGTAAAAAAGAATCTTGCAAAAGAAAGCTCACATTCAGAAGTTCTGGGGATTTGTTCTAAATTTGCATCTTAGGGCAAAATGAATCCTAAGCTTCTTCTGTCTACCGTGGGTTAAGACAATTAGCAACAATTTAGTGTAATGAAATTAGACACTCCTCAGGATAAATGGATGTCTTTGGTTTGCATGACAAGCTTTGACTCTGTGATGAGTATGAAAGTTTATGTGCTAGACAGAGGGTATTGTCACCTTGATTTTTTTTTTCCTTTCTTTTTTGAAGTCTGTCCCAGACCAGTTCAACTGTTAAATTTCAATTAAACTAAATTTGTTCAGGAAAAATAAAATGTTGGAAATTTAAGTATATTTCTTTTATCTAGCCTGAGCTGTTGGCAAAGCAAACTAGCTTTTCCATACTTGGCATTTATTAATAATATTTTGAATACCATTGCGCTTTTTAAGCTGAGTGTGGTGGAATTCTCTTGTGGGATTATTAAATGAGTCGATTTGCATTCTAATGAGAACAAATGTTTGGGATTGCATTGTTAAAATGCTAAAACGGTGTGTGTATAATTATTTTGCAGCTTAGATTCGCAGAACTCATTTCCCCAAACTCCTTTTTTTAAATAACTAAAGAGTCAGAGCCTACTGACGACTGGAGGGGAGGTGATTAGGGTAATTTAAACTGTTCACAAATGACATTGCCACAGAATGAAAGCATTTCTTTGGCTTTGCCCGGTTCCTTTCATTATCTTTAAGCGGCCGCAGTGTTGAGTCCCATAAGAAGTCTCACCAAGCTCTCTTTCCTTGTACAGTTTCTCATTTGTATTGATTAATCATTTTGTAATTCCATTCTAGGTTGACTTGCTCATCTTTAAGACATTTGCTGCTTTTTCTTTGCTTGTCTATCCTGTAATGGTTATGTTGTCTGTTCTAATACCTTAGCTTTATCACTGCAAGTCAAGCTTTAAAACATTAATCCCTTCATGCTTTAATTTCATATTCTATTACCAGAATGAATGCAAACACTGTTTCCTTTTTCTCTTTTTTAATCATCTTTACTAGAGCTTTTGCATATGGGCCAATAGTAAAGTAAGCTTTATTATTTAGAGTGTAACTCTTTTTTTTTAAAATAGTTTTTCAATTCCTTTTCTTTTAATACTTTTTAACTTCTGTTGACAAAATATAAATGTTTACTGACAATATCTCTAACCTTAAAACTTAAATTATCGTTGCCAGATTTTTAATAAAACATCCATCTTGTACATTAACAATATTATGCTGCAAACAGTTAAGCACTCGACTACTATCTGGAAGGTTGACTGTTAGAATTTACCCAGAGGTACTTCGAAGACAACCCTGGAAATTGTTTCCAAAAGGTCACATTCTTGAAAACTTTATGAAACACAGTTCTACTCTGACACTCATGGGGTCTCCATGAGTTGGAATTGACTAGATAGCAGCTAACAACAACATTGACAGTAGAAAAGTTTTATTATTACATTTCCAAGTATTTTAATTGTTAGTCTTGACCTGATGAGCTCATTCTGATGATTAGGTTGTGGATTGATGATAATATTACATCATAGATCTTGCAGTTGGGAGAGAAACTAGAGGGGATATAGACTACCCTACTCTTTTTGTAATAATGAGTGTAAGAAAAAAATTATTTTCTTATGAATACCAAATACACTCTTTTATGTATGTTTGCATAAAATTCAGTAACATCTATAAAATATACATATATCTGTTTGTTTATTGTCTGGACCATTATTCATGAAGAATTCTAGGTAGAATCAAACCTAACACTAAATACCTAAGAGAAGCTATCACAAACTGGGTGGAAAATAAAGCAGAGTGTCGTTTGTAAGCTTATAACGTGATGACCAATATTTTATTAGGTTAAATAATACTTTATGTCTATTGCATAAAATACATATTTAAACACATATGTAACACAAATATAGTTTTATGGAAATATTGACAAGGATATTGTTTTGAAAGATACAAAAGTGTGAAAATCATGCAGTAATATTTACATTGTTTTAAGACAGTTACTAATTAATCCAATGAAAATAGGCTACTTCAGATAAAACAAATGGTAAAAGTTGATAATATTCAAATATATAGAAAATGCCAATTAACTAATGATATGCTGATGGTATTTCCTGCCTGAGACATTAATTAAAAGCTCAAGATAATTGATGTCAAGACTTTTTGTAATCTAAAAGTTGGTAATTTTGTTCAAGTTCAGGCTTTGATGCTTTTAGAAATTAAAAAATTTTAGGAATCTGGTCTGTTTTAAAATCGTAGCGGTTAAAAAACTGGACATATTTAAATTCTTCAATAACCTCAATATAGCCATTGCTAGAACTTTACACTGAGAGATCAATTAGGATTTATTTGGTGGCAACAGATAACCAAAATCACAACACAAACCAGTTTAAATAGAATAGAGAAAATTTTTAGTGCCAATAGATGAAAAGACTAGAGTTAGGACTGGCTTCAGATATGCGTATTGGTTTGATCTCGATGAGTAAACTCATCCCAAGATAGTTTCTTGGACCATGTAGATTTCTTCAGAAAAATGAGTAGGTATTGGGAAGGAGACCAGAGAACAGAGAAATGGATACCAGCAAGGTAGCATATATATATACACACACATATATATATATCTTTACTATAGGAATTTATCAGCAGATGTTTTCAGATTGTAAATATACTCTGCAATTTATGATACTGAATAGAGATATAAAAACAGTGGAATCCTCTTTCATACTTTCTGTGATTCTCTCTCTCTTTTACTATTTTTCCTAATGTGCTATCATCATGGAATTTATCAGATGCATGAAGGAAAGGAGACCTAATAAAATGAATTAAAACAAAAGCATTATTTCATATTTGCTTCATTTTATTTTTTAGGCTTAAGACATGTGGTAGACACATGCATCACAAACAACACCTTCTCTTGTGTACAGAAAAATGACAAACTTTGTTCTCTATAACTTTGAATCCTTTAATCTTCCTGTGGATGAATAACCCCCTCCTGCTGCTCCTCAAAGCCTTAGGCTGTCATGACCTTTCATACCTGTTTTGTCTTTAGAAACAGCTTTGTAAATGTCACAAGCTTAGGATTCTTTTTAGAGGCTTTGGGTTTCAGTTCTATAACTACTGAGTAATCAGATTCAGGTTGGTTGTGGTTCATAATATTTATTGACTCCTAGGTTGGCTTTAGGACCCTATTGCCCTAGGTTGGAGTTGCAGCTTGTCCTATCATCCAAGAAACGTTAAAGACTATGGGTCTTGTTAGATTCTTTTTTGCTCCCTATATATGCTTAAATTCCCTGAATTAACTACAAATATGTTTTAATTTTCATGATTTTTCTTTTATTGTCATGTAAGAAAACCAGAAGAAACACAGGCTTTGATCAGTTTGGACCAAGATGATATCATTTGAAGATTGAACTAAATTTTGAATCAAAACTAGGTTCTTAAATGAAAATGGCAGAAAGGAAAAATATCTAGCATGTATATAGGCATATAAAAAGTTCTTAACTTGCAGAGATCATGACCAAAGACAAAACTAAAAATTGAAGGATTATTCATTGCAAAAATGCAATATTATGGATCATGGTGATATTTCAGAATGACTTAGAAATATTATCATTCTCAAAAGCATTACCTTAATTTTTGAAATACAGTTTAAGTTAAGATCAAATCTTTAATAGTACCAATAAGCTAGGTAATTGCATAAAATGTACAAAAAGCCTCATGGTGAGACATTTTATTCAAGAGCTGGATCCTGTTCACACCTGGCAAGAACCACAGTTGGGCTGGAGCAAACACTATTGGAGTGGATTAAATGACTCACACGTATGAATGCAGCAAACTGTATTGCCCTGAACCTGTTTTGCTGGTGCGTTCTAATTGAGCAGGTGTGCTGTTCAAAGGGTGTTCGTTCATTAAGTGGATGTGTGTGTGTGTATGTATGTGTGTGTTTGAATCTATATTTCAGGTTTGATAAATGGCTCTTGGTGGTTTCATGTTTAAAAACAAGCATAAATTCCCTGGCAAATATGTAAATCCTATTGTATTTAGATGGAAATCTATTTGTTTCTGTTGTTTTGCCCTATAGAAGAAAATAGAGGAGGTACTTTGCCTCAAAAATTGCATGCTATTATTTTTTCTTGGCTTATTGGGGCTTTAAAAAAATGTAATTCTGCCAAAGCAGAACTAATCAATTTACCAAAATATTATAGTGAATTCAGGACTGACAATATTGACTTACAATGAATTTAATCTTGACAAACCTTATTCTCTGCTTGTAATAAATGCAATTGCTCAAAAATACATTTATTTCACTTTCCTCTCTGAGTTTATAAATATCTTTTGGCTTGTTTCTACCCGGGATTAAAGTGCTTAGAGAAACATTGTGAAGGTATTTAGCTAGCTTCGGGAATCTTCTACCCATCTGTAAGATGTAGAAAAAAAATAAGCTTCAGTGTAGACAAGTAAATTAATACATTTAGAAAAATTAATCCCAAGTGGTCTTAAAAGTTACTGGACTCGACTCTCTGGCAAGATGGCGGTCTAGGCAGAAGCACCACGCCGTCCCTCCACAACAAAGATCCGAAAAACTAAGCCAAACAGAGAATCAACAATC
>NW_004443947.1:15638674-15647669 GCF_000243295.1 Trichechus manatus latirostris | reverse complement strand
AAAAAAAAAAAAAAAAAAAAAGTTACTGGACTCAAAACTACAAATTATTAGTAATATGAGGCTTTAAAAGCCATTGTGAGTCACTGGCACAATGTACTACTTCAGTCATAAAGTCAAAAAATTAGGCAGCTTATTGAAAGCAAAATATCGTTAACCACATACTCTCTACATCGTTTTGGGGATTTACAAATTAGAAAATGCTTTGACATATATTTTTATAATATGCTTATGAAATTCTTCTATGGTAAGAAATTTATGAGTATTTCTCTTCATTTTACAGAAATAAACAGAGGTGTAATGAGATTAATTTGCTACCTTAAGCCACATAGATTGTCACAGGTGGATCCAAGACTTGAACAGGTGTATATGTATTTTTTCTATTTTACTGTCACAGTAGATCTAAAGGAGTTTAGAGAATACACTGAAGAGGCCAGGTGCCTAGCAAGAGTCATAGTAAAAGTGTAGTATCATGTATCAATCAACTGATAAAAATGCATTAAATACTGAATTAGGTGTGTGGTGTAAAGGAAAAAACAAACAAACATACAAACAAATAAACAAATGACATAATCTTTGCCTTCAGATAACATACAGAATTAGGAAGAAAATGCATTTGCAAGAGAAAAACAATTTGAGAGGTTTGAGTATGAAAACTTGGGGCTGACATCTTGGGAGAGATGAACTGATTTGTATAATACAGAAACAGGATTCAGATAAGGAAGGCACTAGTCACATGGAGCCCTGGTGGTGCAGTGGTTAAGAGCTCAGCTGCTAACCAAGGTGTGGGCAGTTTGAATCTACCAGTTGCTCCTTGGAAACCCTATGACGCAGTTCAACCCTGTCTTATAGGGTTTCTATGAGTAGGAATCAACTTGATGGCAACAGGTTTGGTTTTGTAAACTACACAGTGGATTTTGAAGACAGAGTAGAAAAAAAAAAGAACATAAAATGTCTTATTATTAATTTTATATTGATGTTGAACTATTAGTATTTTGACTATATTGGGTTAAATAATAAATATTATTAAAATTAATTTCATACTCACTTAACTTTTTTTTCATGTGGATACTAGAAAATTTTAAATGACATACATGGCTCATATTATTTTCCTATTGGACAGGACTGATATAGAGAGAATGTGGAACCCCCAGAACTGTGGGAAGAATAAGGTGAGGAGCAAATGTGGGGAGAGGAGAAAGGCAAGGGGTCGATGAAACAGTAGAAGTCTGAGCACATTATGTTGATATCTTCCATAATCTCTAAATATTCAATTCAGACTGCTAAGCACAAAATCTTTCTTGTGAATTTTTTGTGTGGAAAAGCAGTGTTTTGCATACTAAAAAGTGTGGGAAATATTAACCGTACAATGTCACATAAAGACCTGTGGTTTAGGGGCTAAGACAGTGTAATCTTACCCATACTGACAATTTGAATTAATAGAAATAATAGGAAAGGCTTTGGACATCCTCACACTGTAAAATCAAAGTTTAATTAGTTCTTCAAAGACAAGGGAATAGCTCACTGGCTTCTGAGTTAAATACACATTCTTAAAAAAATGTAAATAGCATTCTAAATACAGGGCTAATCAACCTATTCAATAACTTATAGTGTATACCTGCCAACTGTTGAGTGCAATGATGGGGACAGAAATGTCATGGCACCTGACTTAATACCTACACTAAATAAATGAATAAATGAAAGAATACTCGATGAATACAACCCTCAAGGAACTGATGGGAATAGATAGGACATCAGAATCGTACATCTATTACTGTAAAATAAGGAGAAAGTGGTGATGTTATGAGAGCTTACTGTAGAAAGTACTTCCATCTGGGAGATATGATATGACTTCATGGAAATGACAGCATTGGAACCATTCTTAAGGAAGGAATTAGATAAAGGCATGTATAAATGTTTGAAGAATGTATTAGATACACAGGCAATAAAATTAACCTAGAAGAGAAAGCTTGGGAGGAATGAATAGTTTTAGTCTATTAGAGTGAAGAGATTATAAGTGTTCAACATAGAAAAATAAGTTTGGAAAAGATTATGTAAGGCCTACAATAGTAAAACACTGAGTTTAGATGAGGGAACTAGGATGGCATAGAAGCAATAATAAAAATAGTAAAGAAGAAGAAGGAGAAAAGTATGAATGATAATTATGGTGTAGTTATATGCTCCAGGAATACCAATTGAGATGTTTCAACAAACCGATGCAGCGCTGGAGGTGCTCACTCATCTGTGCAAAGAAATTTGGAGATCAGCCGCCTGGCTAACCAACTGTAAGAGATCCTTATTTGTGCCCTTTCCAAAGAAAGGTGAACGAACTAATGCAGAAATTATTGAACAATATCATTAATATCACACATAAGTAAAATTTTGCTGAAGATCATTCAAAATGGTTGTAGCAGTACATCCACAGGGAACTGCCAGAAACTGAAGCTGGATTGAAAAGAGGACCTGGAAGAGGGGATAACATTGCTAATGTCAGATGGATCCTGGCTGGAAGCAGAGACTACTAGAAAAATGTTTACCTGTGTTTTACTGACTTCTTAGTCATTTAGTGCTGCTACAACAGAAACACCACAAGTGGATGGCTCCAACAAAGAGAAATTCATTCTCTCACATCCTAATAGGCTAGAAGTGAAAATTTAGGATGTCAGCTCCAGGGGAAGGCCTGCTCTTTCTGTCAGCTCTGGAGGAAGGTCTTTGTCATCAATCTTCCCCTGGACTAGGAGCTTCTCCGCACAGGAACCCCAGGTCCAAAGGACGCGCTCTGCTCCCAGTGCTTGTTTCTTGGTGGTATGAAGTCCCTCTGTCTCTCTGCTCACTTCTTTCTTTTATATCTCAAAAGAGATTGGCTTACGACACTGTCTAATCTTGTAGATCTCATCAATATAACTGCCGCTAATCCATTTTATTACATCATAGTGATAGAATTTACAACACTTAGGGAAATCACATCAGATGATAAAATGGTAGACAATCATACAATACTGGGAATCATGACCTAGCCAAGTTGACAGATATTTTTTGGGTACGCAGTTCAATCCATGACACTGACTATGCAAAGTCATTCGACTGTGTGGATCATAACAAACTGTGAATAGCATTGTGAAGAATGGGAATTCTAGAACACTTAATTGTGCCAATGAGGAACCTGTCCATAGACCAACAGGCAGTCTTTTGAACAGAACAAGGGTGGTTTAAAGTCATAAAAGGTGTGCGTCAGGGTGATATCCTTTCACCATACTCATTTAATCCGTATGCTGAGCAAATAATCCGAGAAGCTGGACTATATGAAGAAGAACAAGGCATCAGGATTGGAGGAAGACTCATTAACAACCTGCGATATGCAGATGACACAACCTTGCTTGCTGAAAGTGAAGAGGACTTGAAGCACTTACTGATGAAAATCAGAAACTACCGCCTTCAGTATGGATTACATCTCAACATAAAGAAAAATCCTCAAAACTGGGCCAATATCAACATCATGATAAAAGAAGAAAAGATTTAAGTTGTCAAGGATTTCATTTTACTTGGATCTACAGTCAATGCCCATATAATCAGCAATCAACAAATCAAAGGACATA
The DNA here is from genome assembly GCF_000243295.1 of Trichechus manatus latirostris. Classification (NCBI taxonomy): domain Eukaryota; kingdom Metazoa; phylum Chordata; class Mammalia; order Sirenia; family Trichechidae; genus Trichechus; species Trichechus manatus. The sequence goes on along the minus strand of NW_004443947.1, from coordinate 15,644,076 downwards.
TTGAATTGGGCAACTCTCTTTAAAGTGTTGAAAATCAAAGATGTCACTTTAAGGGCTATCACGCGCTTGACTCAAGCCATGGTATTTTCAATAGCCTCATAGGCATGCCAAAGCTAGACAATGAATAAGGAAGACAGAAGAAGTGATGCCTGTGAATTATGGTGTTGGTGAAGAATATTGAGTAGATCATGGACTGCCAGAAAAATGAACATATCTGTCTTGGAAGAGGTACAGTCAGAATTGTTCTTAAAAGCAAAGGATGGTGAGACTTCATCTCACATACTTAAGACGTGTTATCAGGAGGCACCCGTCCCTGGAGAAGGACATCATACTTAGTAAAGTAGAGGGGCATCAGAAAAGAGGAAAATGGTCAACGAGACGGATTAACATAGTAGCTGCAACAGTGGGCTCAAGCATAACAATAATTGTGAGAATGATGCACTGCTGGGCAGTGTTCTGTTGTACATAGGGTCACAGAGTTGGAACCAATTCAACAGCACCTAACAACAGCAGTCATATGTCAGTAAAAAATAAGTCAACAAGGTGAACTTGTCCTGTGATTTCTAGACTAATTTAATAGAAATAAGAATAACAAAACAAAAATATCAAAATCAACCTTATCTTCTATGTCTCATCTATTTCTAAGTCATTACGAAAAGATTACATTTAGAATGGGGCATGCTCTAATAGCTTCTCAGATTCCCTTGACTATATCTTTCTTAATTGAGTTCAACCCTTGCTGAATAGCTCCTTCACTTCTGGACTCAATTTGATATACTGTGCTGCAGAGCCTTTAATCTGGCTTTCTATGCAGCCACTGAGTTGCTAGGTGAAAAAAAAAAAAAAAATCTTGAAATGGAAAGGCTGATGAGAAAAATGAGACTAGAGGTATCAATGCAGATAAATTTACCTTCCTTTCCCCCCTGTGGACAGCTTCTAGGTGTGGTTTCTACTTATAGAATTTCCAACTGAAAAACCAAAACCAAACCCACTGACATCGAGTTGATTCCAACTCATAGTGATCCTATAGGACAGAGTAGAACTGCCCCATAGGGTTTCCAAAGAGTGGCTGGTGGATTTGAACTGTGGTCCTACATAATAAGCAAACATACTGCTGTGCGACCTTTTGTATCTCTTTGCAGCTCATTGAGAATCAGTAGGCAGCACAGTGACATAACTCATGCTTTTCCTTGCCTCACCCTCACCACCCTCGGCTTACACCTACCTGTCAAATTATCAACACTTTAATTTTTGCCTCAGGTTTTGCTTCTTTAGAGAACTATGGCTAATAATGGTGGGAATATTAGCAAATGTGATACACTCAAAAGGAGAGCAGAAACATTCAGCAAAATCTATTGAGCGCTTTTATGCTCCAGAAATTATTTTAAAATACTTTATGCAAATTATCTTTGGTAATCCTTCACAGCAGCTCCATTATTTCCATATATAGATGAGGATAAAGGGGTTCAGAAATGGTAAATAATTTACTCAAGTTTCAACAGCTACTATGGAAGAGAACAAACGCTCAGAGATTTTTGGATAAGTTGCTTAAGGTCATAGGAATGACAGAAGAAATGAAGGCTCACAGAGATAAAATTAACAGTTTGATCCAAAGACAAATTAATGGGCACAGAAAAGGGACTTCAAAACCCAACGTGACTGACTCCATAGATTGCGGTCTCTACTACTATATCTTTTTTAAAGTGTTATTTATTTTTTGGTTGTTGTTCCGAATGTACACAACAAAACATACACCAGTTCAACAATTTCTACCTGTACAATTCAGTGACATTGATTACTTTCTTTGAGTTGTGCAACCATTCTCACCCTCTTTTTTGGAGTTGTTCCTCCTTGATTAACTATTAACATACTGCCTCATATGATTCTTACCTTATATTTTCCATTACTGTTGTCATTTTGATCCTATATGGACAATTCTAAAAAAAGCATAATGCTCAAGGCAGACTTTTTTTACTAGTTAAGCTAATCTATTGTATGGTTTTAAGAAGACAGCAAAGGATTCTACTGCTTTATCTTACTCCCTTTCCCAGAGCAAAGAAGGTAGATTAGGAAACCTAACACAAGACGCAAAATGATTAAGAGACCTAAACAGGAGAAAGGGTAACTTGAAGGGACAAAGAAGCTTTAAAATATTTGAAATGTTTGCTTATGAAAAAAGCATTTTAGATTTGGTCTATATCACTTGAAGGAGCACCGTTGACCTAATGATTAAGCTTTTGCCTGCTAACCGAAAGGTTGACAATTTGAATCCACCCAGTGACTCCACAGGGGAAAGGCCTGGTGATTTGCTCCCTCCCGTAAAGATTAAAACCAAAACCAAATCTGCTGCTGTCAAGTAGACTCCAACTCATCATGACCGTGTAGGACAGAGCAGAACTGCCTGATAGTGTTTCCAAGGCTGTAAATCTTTATGGAAGCTGAATGTCACATCTTTCTTCCATGGTAGTGGCTAGTGGATTTGAACTGCTGACCTGCCAGTTAGCAGCCAAACACTTAACCACTGCATCACTAGGTCCTAGAAAACCCATGGGGTAGTTCTACTCTGTCACATGAGATCTTTATGAGTTGAAATCAACTCGACAGTACCTGTCTTAGTCATCTAGTGCTGCCATAACATAAATATCACAAGTGGATGGCTTCAACAAACTGAAGTTTATTCTCTTATAGTCTAGTAGTCTAGAAGTCCAAATTCAGGGCATCAGCTCCAGGGGAAGTCTTTTTCTTTCTGTCAGCTCTAGAGGAAGGTCCTTATCCTCAATCTTCCCCTGGTATAGGAGCTTCTCAGTGCAGGAACCTCAGGTCCAAAGGACACGCTCTGCTCCTGGCATTGCTTTCTTGGTGGTTTGAGGTCCCCAACTCTCTGCTTGCTTCCCTTTCATTTTATCTCTTGTAAGATAAAAACTGATGCAGGCCATACCCCAGGGACACCCCCTTTACATTGGATCAGGGATGTGACCTGAGTAAGGGTGCTACATCCCACCCTAACCTTCTTTAACATAGTTTAATCTTGCCTCATTAACCACAGGCAGAGATTAGGATTTACAACACATAGGAAAATCACTTCAATCACAAAATGGAGGACAACCACACAGTACTGGGAATCATGCCCTAACCAAGCTGACACATATTTTGGGGGACCCAATTCAGTCCATGACAGTACCTAACAACAACAACAACTATATAACTCCAGCAGCAACACTGGGAAATAGCAACATACCTGTTGGCCCATTATGTGGAAAACTTACTGAAAACGGGAGCTACCTAAAAATGCCAAAAACTTGTGATTTGGGGGAAGGTAGAGGTATCAAACTGGACCTTGAATAATCATCTATATCAGACATAATTTAGAAAAACCATAGTATGGAGTAAATGTTGGGCCAAGTTATCTTTATAATCCTTTCTAACGCTATGATTAAATTTTATTGTGGTTTTTGAGTTTAACTACTACTTGAATGCACTAATTTTTCTTCAAAAAGCTAAACATTATAAATAGTTAGTATGAATAGATATTATGACCATTTGACCCTAAACTGTGGCAATCCAAAGATTTCTTTTTAATCATGCAAATGAATACTGGGAAATAGGTATCTTATTTACATTGACATGAGTTTTTAACCTTAAACTGATACAGTGCCCATGTCAATGTATGACTATTTTGTAAAGCATTAATTGCTCATTTTGTAAGAATAATTCTATAAAGGTCAAGATAAGGCTTTCATACTTGATAAAGAATGCGTTAGTATCAACTTTAACCCAATACTTGTCCTCCGTAGCCAAGAGTTTTATATACGTTATGACTAGTGAAACATATATCAGCCTCTGAGTTAAAACAAAAGAAAAAACCAAACCCATTGCCGTGGAGTTGATTCTGACTCAAAGTGACCCTATAGGACAAAGTTGAACAGCCCCATAGGATTTCTAAGGCTGTAAATCTTTACAGAAGCAGATTGCCACATCTTTCTCCTATGGAGCGACTGGTGGGTTCAAACTATTGAACTTTCAGTTAGCAGCTGAGTGCTTAAACCACTGCACCACCAGGGCTCCTTAGTCTCTGAGTAGGTGGTAAATAAAAAAAAGGGAACAAATATAGTTTATGAAATTAATATTATATTAAAATATGTCATTATTTCAAATATGTTCTTCAAATCTAGAGTTTAAAACTTCTATTTTTTTGACTTTTTTTTTTTATTGTACTTCAGGTGAAGGCTTACAGAACAAATAGTTTCTCATGAAACAATAATACACATATTGTTTTATGACATTGGTTAACAACCCCACAACATGTCAATCCTCTAACTTCTCAACCTTTTACTTTTTGTGAAAATACACATAGCCAAAGATACACCATTTCAAAAATTTCTACATGCACAGTTCAGTGACGTCGACTACGCTCTTCCAATTGTGCTGTTATTCTCACTTGAGATGAGGGCTTACAGAACAAAATAGTTTCTCATTTAACAGTTACTACAAATGTTGCCCTATGACAATGGTTAACAATGTCACGACACATCAACAATATTGTTACCCAACCTCGTGTTCCCTATCACCAGCTTCCTTGTCCCCTTCTGCCTTCTGGCCCTTGTCACTGGACTCCTGTAACTCGTTTGTCTTACTGGGTTTTATGGGGCTGTCCACTCCCAGGCTGAACGGAGAACCTCGGAGATAACTTCACCCCTGACCTAAAAGAGTGTCCGGGGGCCATACTCTCGGGGTTTCTCCAGTCTCCTTTAGGCCAGTAAATCTGGTCTTTTTTTGTGGGTTAGAATTATGTTCTACGTCCTTCTCCAGCTCTGTCCAGAACCCTCTGTTGTGATCCTGGTCAGAGCAGTCAGTGGTGGTAGCCGGGCCCCATCTAGCTGTACTGGACTCAGTCTGATGGAGGCCTTGGTAGCTGTGGACAATTAGTCCTTTGGACTAATCTTTTCCTCGTATCCTGTTCTCTTCATTCTCCCTTGCTCCCGAAGGGAGGAGACCAGTGGCATATCTTAGATGGCCGCTCAAAAGCTTTTAAGACCCCCGACACTACTCACCAAGGTAGAATGTAGAGCATTATCTTTATAAGCTGTGTTATGCCAATTGAGCTAGATGTTCCCCGAGACCATGGTCCCAGTAGCCCTCTGCCCAGCAATTCAGTCCCTCAGGGAGTTTGGATGTGTCCGTGGGGCTTTCATGACCTTTCCTTGTACAAGTTGTGCTAGTTTCCCCTGTATTGTGCACTGTGTCACCCTTCACCCAAGATACCACTTATCTATTGCCTATTTAGTATTTACCCTCCACCCCTCCCATCCCTGATAACCAACAAAGATTGTTACATTTTGTGTGTGAACTTTTTCATGGGTTTTTACAATAGAGGTCTCATACAATATTTGTCCTTTTGTGAT
>NW_004443947.1:15625180-15638574 GCF_000243295.1 Trichechus manatus latirostris | reverse complement strand
TATTGGGAAAGTTTTCTGTCAGCAGTTCTTCAGTGATCCTCTGTGTTTTCTGTTTTCTCCCCCTGTTCTGGAATTCCAATCACTTGAAAATTTTTGCTTTTGATTGTATCCCACATAACTCTCAGGGTCTCTTCATTTCTCTTTGTTCTTTTTTCTGAGTTTTTCTGAAACAATTGTATCCAAAGTGTTTGTCTTCAGTTCCACTGATCCTGTCTTCTACCGTTTCAGATTTGCTTCTCACCCCTTGTATGACACCGTCCATTTCTGAAATCTTGTCTATCTTTTGGATTTATAATTGTTGTCTTTGTGTAATTTTTAGTTGTGAATTTAGTTTGGCATTTTGTTCCTGCATTATTTTCCATTATTTTTGGGTGTGTGGAATCCAAGCAGCCGGTTTTTCCCAGTCAAGAGATTGTGGCTGCGGGAAGCAGAGGAGGCCGAGTCGGGGTGAAGAAGGGTGGGGGATGGGAAAGCATATATCTCAAATTACCAGTTGTTTTGTCTCCCACTGTATGCTCCGTGAGGCTGCTTTCTCGTACCCCGTTTGCTGTTCTACAATAGGAGTCCAAGATGGTGGATCCGCACTGCGTTAGTTCATAGGGGACCTGTGCATGAATCTCTCCTCGCTCTCTGTTCTCTGTGTCAGTTTTTTCACTCCATTTTGTGCTTGGCTGAGTTCTTTGTCTCTTCTTTTGATGTTTTAGGGTTTCAGGATTGTTGTATTTTCTGTTCAGCTTAGTTTTTCCGATCTTTGCTGTGGAGGGACGGTGCGGTGCTTCTGCCTAGAGTGCCATTTTGCCCTATTTTCTAGAACTATTGTTATCATGAAACTTATTTCATAGTAAAAAAGAATTCCTATTTGTACCATTAATATAAACAAATCTTTTTGTAAACTCAATCCCCAAGTAAAGATCTATTCAGTGATGATTATTTGTTATGTCTCATAAACACTTGACATTTTATAAAGTTGTTTATTCTTAGAAAAACAGAATCCTTACAAAAAGATGTTTCAGAAAATTCAGACAGTAGGAGAAAAAGAGTCTGAATTGGAAATAGTTTCTCACCATTGAAAAAGGAAATTGATTTGGTTGGGTGTTTTTCTTGAACTGAAAATAAATGTTCTTGTTGGACTAGATAATCTGAGGACTAATCTAATCCTGATTAAAGTAAAGTTTTGTAAACCCACTAGAAAATAAAATTTATTTTACTTATTTTATGGAAGTTAAGGTGTTTCCTTTTGAGTGTTTGAAAATATAGTAAAGAAAATTATAGCAATTTAAAGATAAGAATACAGTACTCCCTCTGGTAGGCAGGTTTTGGTTTTCATGATCCTCTTCTCTGGGCTTTATGCCTGTGTTTGTTACCTTCCTTGGTGAAGGGGACTTTGCAGATGGAATTAATGTTACACATCTTAACATAAACAGATTATCTCGGATTATCCAGGTGGGCCAGTGTAATCCAGTGAACCCTTAAAGTTGGACTAGGAAGACAGAAGAATCAGAGAGGGGAAGTTAGAAAGATTTGGCATAAGAAGGACTGAGCCTGCTGTTGCTGGCTTTGAAGATGGAGAAAGGAGACCATGAGCCAAGAAATGCAGGAGGCCTGTAGAATCTGGGAAGGGCCCTCAGCTGACAGGCAGCAAGGAAACAGGAATCTCAGCCCTAAAGCTGCATGGAACCAAGTGCTGCCAACAACTTGAATGAACAAGGAAATGGATTCTCACCTACAACTTCCAGAAAGAAACATAGACCTGCTGAAATCTCGATTTTGGCATTTTGACATTCTAAGCAGAGACCCAGCTCAGCTTGCTGGACTTCTGACTTTCGGAAACTGTGAGATGATGAATGGGTGTGGTTTTAAGCTGCTAAATTTGTGGTAATTTATTAAGGCAACACTAAAAAACTAATACCCTCCCCTACAGTTTTAGGCTGTCACATCACTGCTCCCATACGTAAACTCTGTGTGTGTGGGTGTGTGTGTGTGTGGGTGTGTGTGTTAGCATTTCCATGCAGTCATATGGAGCCCTGGTAGCACAGTGGTTAAGAGCTCCAGCTGCTAACCAAATGTTTGGCGGTTTGAATCCACCAGCCACTCCTTGGAAACCTTATGGAGCAGTTCTACTCTGTCCTATAGGGTTGCTATGAGTTGGAATCGACTCGACGACTACGGGTTTGGTTTTTTTTTTTTTTTACATATTCTATGGTCTTATTTCTTGAGTGTGCAGTGGAGATTGGATAAAGAATTTCTCTGCCTTCTCATGCAGTTTGAATTATAACTGAAAATGTGTTCTCTTACTTTAAAATTATTGTTAGAATATTTTGTAGAAGAAGAGTAATAATATTTTCTCCTTCATTGTAGCCTGACCTCACAGTTCATGAGCTCACAAAAATTAACCAGATACACCCAAATTACCAACATTTTATTTCATATTAGTAGGATAATAGCAAAGCAAATCCATCAAAATAAAGTTCTTATTTCCTTTTATCCTGACTTATTGCTCAGACAATTACTTAGATATTACTTTTTGGGGTTAGATGTTTTGCCATGAAATTATTAGCTACACCTAAAAATTTATAGAATTTTGTTAGAATTCACTAATCTTCTCTCTATTAGCCAACCAATCCAGGAGAAAACTACTAACACTAGTAGTATTGTTAATGAAAAGTACTATGCCAATCTTTGCCAAAAATTTATGTGTGTGTCTTTTACAGGAATTTACCACTAGAAACTTCTGCATTTAAAAAGAAAGAAGGAAAACCTTATCAGTTATTAAGTTGTGCCTGTCTTTGTTTAACTCTAATGCTACGAGCCAGGAATCTTGTGAATATCCTTTTCGACATATCTGCAGCATATTTCTTGAGAGTTACTACCTTATGGACAACAAGGTATTTCTTCCTCACCTATTGGGAGACTCTAAGAGTCTGCCATGTGCATAGTTTGATGCCTCTGACCACACTGATAACTTACCAAGGGCTTGTGATTTTATAATTCAGCCTGATTAGACTGTAATCCACTACATTGTTACATAAAATGCTGTAATCACGGTACACAGGCAAATAAAGCACACAACCCAATAAAGATTTAAGGAACAGGTTAAGTAAAAATGGAGAGAACAGTTTTTCTTCACCTGCTTTCTAAAGCAGCTGGTTAGTTGAGAAATCTTCCTCATTAGAAGACTGCCTAAAAACAATAAGTTATAATGAGGTATGTTGGTGGCTTCACATTACAGCATAGCTTGGGGGGTTGTGTTCTTGTGGTAAAGGAGCATATTTTTTTATCAGAAATAAAAATACTTAAGTGTATCAAGTTAAAATCTCAGTGACAAATCAGTGTTAACTAGCACATATCTGCATGTCACCAGAGGTGGCTGTGCCTGACATTTCCTGGAAGACAGCCTATAGTTAAGTACTATTGAAAGGCACCACAGGCATTATAGCAAATGTATAGGGGACAATGAACAACAGCGGAGCGAAAGCAAGCTATTTGAGCTAATGGCTGATGCTGTGTTCAGAGTATTATACTTGTGCCACTCACATCACTATGGCTAAGGTTGTGTCAGTGTTTTCATAATAGAGCTACTATTTTAGAGGTTTATAACCTGGCAATAAAAATTGGCTTCTGGCAAAAACTTGACATACAAGACAAGACCTCAGCAAGAAAGTGATTTTTGAGAAATCAGACTTTCTTGGGGTGAAGGACGGGGGAGGATGGTAAATGGTTTGTTGTTTCAGCTGTCCCTTTGAGTTTCTGAAACTCAAAATACAGCTCAGATTTGGATAATGGCATTTTGGAAGTTATTAGACAACAAGGAGGAATCAAATTTGTGAAAGGCTGGTCAAACAGTACTTTTATGGGCTTAGCTCGGAACATTTTTATCTTTCAAAATGTACTTTCTAGACTTTGCACAGGGGAGTGTGTGCAATGATTCACAGTCCTTTATTTTGATATATAGAAAGGCATGGTTGCATGACGATCAAGGAGTTATAAGGAGTTTCGTTTTCAGAAGATAATATATTATGCCTTGTTGCTTGTTTTCTTTGAAGTTAAACTCCTTAATAAAACCTAATTCATTAGTCCTATTATAAAATGTCATAGATTCATTGGATCTAAAAACTGGAAGGAATCTAACTTCCACAAAGAGTAGAAAGATTTATCACTGTCACCATCATCATCATCATCATAAGGTATTCACAGGACAATTAGATGCAACAATCTAACCTCCATTATTTGACCTCATGGATCTTTGATCCATATGTTGTCACAGAGAGATACATAAGCAAAGAATAAATAAGATTAAGAGGAACAAAATTTACAAATATATACTCTATTGTACAAAAAACAAATGATATGTTTAGGCTTGAAATTAAAAAAAACATTTTATTTTAAATAGTTATAGTAGACATGTGGGTCACTGGGTTACAAAATGGAGTCACAAAGCAGGAGAGAAGAGGATGTTGTTGGAGAGACTTGAAAAAACGGATTTCTTGACTATAGAAGATGTAGGTAGTGATTTCGATGCTGATGTTATTAATAACTATGATTTATTGATGATTAGTATGTGCTGGTGTCCCTGGGTGGTGCAAACGGTTAATACGCTCAGCTGCTACCCAAAAGGTTGGAGGTTCAAGTCTACGCAGAGGTGCCTGGAAGAAAGGCCTGGCAACCTACATCTGAAAAATCAGCCACTGAAAACTCCATGGAGCACAGTTCTACTCAGACACACACAGGGTCCCCATGAGTAGGGGTTGACTCTACTGCAGGTGGTTAGCACCTCATCAGGCACTGGGTTATTTCACAAACATGTTCACTGATGAACAATTGCAGTTTTCTTAAAAATGATAAAATTACATATTTCTTTTTAGACAACAGCTGTGAAGCTTCTAAGTAGAGTATAGATAAGCAGCAGATATGTCAATTTAAAGCAGAATACCTATGCTGTTGATATAGCCACGCATTTCCTGAAGAGAATGAAGAAATTGGAGTTGCCTTCAGAAAGCCAGAGCCCCTGACTTATTAATTAGACTAACAGAAGTTTTCTTAGAGATTACATAAAGTATGTATTTTCTGTTGCATGATTTGTGGTCTTTGTCTACACTTTGGCTCAACTGGATTTAAATAATGGAGATTTATTTTTCCAGTTCATGTTAATATGGAATAGAATAAGTATTACCATCTTTCAAAAGAAGGATTGAAGAACTGAGATGAAACTAAAAAAAAAAAAATAGTTAATTTGACTCCTTTTCCTGTTTAGTCAGAGTTTGAACACAGGCTTGACCGAAAAAGCACGTTTGTAAATTATTTTTAGGAAAGAGGCAGAATCATCTCTGAGGTTACAGAAATGTTTCTCTCTGTTAATGAGAACCACCTCTTACCTTGCTTTAAACTTTTCCACTTGTGTAATCTAACACTGTGACTCTTTGTTTAACACTGGATTTCACATCAGAGATGTGACAAGTTGAGAGGTGAGTTATCTGGAGCAAAAAAAAAAGACAAATTAAGCTTGTCAGAAGCAGTCCTCCCACACAGAATTAAGATAAGATGATCTCAAAGTCTTAAGTTCTCAAGATAATAGTTCTAAGGAGATATTTTTATCCATACCACCAATACTGAGTAGACTGTGGAAAAATAGATTTTCTCTCCCGTATTTGAGAGCAACTGTTTTTACAGAGATACTGAATTTTTTGCTGAACTTGTCTTAAAGTGATCTACATACAGCTGAAATTCACAGTTAATGGAAAATAAGAGGCTATGGGGGGCACAGCTTTTTTCTTTTTTAGCCATCACTTAGTCATGCTTCAGAAGTGAAAGTATACGTTATAATAAAGATTGAGGGGATATGTTGAGTTATGCATGGAAATGTGCAATTCAAAAAATTCAAAAGCACTAAAAGGTAATTTCTAGGTGGCAGAAATAAGAAGGAAACTCAAATCCATATTAGCGAACCAGAATTAAGTAGCAAGATGTCCATTCTCACCACTGCTATTCAGCATAGCTTTGGATGTTCTATCCAATACGATAAGGTAAGAAAGGCATTAAAAAAAAAAAAAACAACAACACATTAGTTATACAAGAAGAAAAAAACTACCTTTTAAGAAGAATAAAACTATTTTTTATTGCAGTTAACATGACTATATAATAAATACTACAGGATGTACTGAAGAGCTAACGGAACTAATAAGTGAGTTTAGAAAAGTTTCAGAATACAAGATCAATATACAAAAATCAATTTAATTTCGTTGAACAACAATTAGTAATTAAACAATTCAGTTATATCCAAATTGATGTAGAGATTCCCTCCCAGTCATAATCCCAATAGGCCTTTTTTCTACAAAAAAATTAAAACCTGATTCTGAAATGTTATGGAAATACAAATGACCTAGCCAGGAGAACTTTGAAAAAGAATAAAGGTGGAGCACTTAAATAACCTCATTTTGAGCCTTGTTATAAAATCAAAACCAAACCCATTGTCATCGAGTCAATTCCGACTCCTAGTGACCCTACAGGACAGAGCAGAACTGCCCAATAGGGCTTCCAAGGAGCCGCTGGTGGATTCGAACTGCTGACATTTTGGTTAGCTGTCAAATGGTTAAGTCTTATTATAGACCTACAGTAATCAAGGTAGTGTATTATTGGCATAAAGGTAGACAAATAGATATTTGGAACAGTAGACAAAAGAGAGTCTAAAAATAGATCCACACATGTATGGTCAACTGATTTTCAACAGAGATGTTAAAACTATTCAACTAGGGAAAAGAACAATCTTTTCAAAAAATAAATTTGAAACAATTGGACATCCATATGCCAAAAAAAGAACATAAATCTCAATTGTCACCCCATATTATATGCAAATTTAACTACAAATAGATCATAAACCTGAATGTAAAACCCAAAACAAATACAGACCTGAATATAATCCTTCAAAACTCAAAAATGTAAAGTGTAAAACTCCTGTTTGCATGACATAATCAAAATGATCAGTAAAAATACAGACTATGAGATATTGGTTGTACATATCACAAAGTTTAATAATTTGTTTATTTTTGAAATCTAAGATAAAACACAATAAAAAATGGTCAAAGGAGTTATTCTGGGCAAAATAAATTTCAAATGGTTAATAAGTCAAGAAAAATGAATCCAATCTGTTTTTGTCAATTCATCTCTAGGAATTTATTCTTTAGGAATAATCAGAAATGTGCATAAAGATGCTAGTGAATTGAAGACATCACAGCATAATGGTGAAAAATCAGATACAACTAAATGTTTAAATTAATGAAGTAGGTTAAACAAATTGTAAAGCATTGATACATTTTTAATAGTAAGTAAAAGAAAAGTAAATATGAAGAACAGAAACAAAACAAGGCTTCAGATGGCACCTAATTCCAGGTTATGGTATTTCTTTTATTCTATAAGCAATGGGGAACAATGTAAAAGACCAAAGAAGAGAATTATTTTTCTTAATTCATAGTCTAATTCCATATGTAGGCTTATCATCTTTCTTCAAGGAGACACCAGTGCCTCACCCATTTTTCACAGAAATTTATACATGTTCAGTGACCAATATGTACAGCAGTTTACGTATAAAAATTGCAAGAACTTTGAAGAAAAAGACCATGTTTCTGCATTTAGCAAATACTTCTCAGTCCAATACTTGAAATAATGTTGAATCGACTTACCAGAAGGGTAAACTAGAAAGACTATTATAAAATTAATGAAGCTGATAATTACTGGTTATATGATATTGAAATGGTTATAATAAACTTTCTAATTAGTAAGGACTTTTACTTATCTTGCCAGTTGAAAATAGATATGTGATCATAAAGCATGTGACAAAAAGATATGTGTAATATTGTGCTAAGAGGGTGGAAAGTTCAAAGACAAAACAAAATGCAATATAACCTAAAAATGCATGAGACCTAACTGTAAAAGTTTGATTACATGACATCTAAGGAAATTACGCTTTTGTTTTTTATGATGGTGAGTGAAAAACATTAGAATGAATGGAGAAGACAAGAGGAGAGGGAGAGAGAGAGGTATACAATATATTGGAAAATAATCAGCTGCTCTGAATTGAGTAGAGAATAAAAACAAACAAACACACTCATTGCTGACTCATAAAACTTCCTAAACAAGCATTTTTATACACAAAAGTCAAATATTACAAGCATAGTCTTCCAACTGAGTTCAGAATCTTCTTTGGCCTTATCCCATTACATTATATGTATTAGGTTTAAAATTCACAATCTGCAAATTATCAAACTCTGTCTCAGCATTCCTGTGTGGTCAGGTGACTGAAGTTAAATATCATGAGAGATAGCAAGTTGCTACAGTTTAGCATACTCATCAATATCTAAAGAGGGTCTTAGAAGAGGCAGAAAGTACTCAAGTTAATTTTCAAAATCTCTATTTGTATTATAGTCTAAAAAAGAGGCAAAGATCATGCATAACTATCTTAAACATAGGAAGAGTGACTCATTATGAAAATTGTGAATTACTTACCCATAAAGTACAAACAAAATAATTATGTATGCATATATAATGTTTTCCCATCAGTTTTACCCCTAATTATGTAAATTAGCAAGAAATACCTTGAATGTGAAGGTATCACATGGTATTCCAAGACATTGTTGATAGATCACATTCTCTGTTCCTTTATGACACCTGCCACCTGTTATTTAATTCAACTCAATATTTATTGAATGAATGAACAGGTGCTTAGGGAGAAAAAAAGAATAGTCTGCTTGCAATTGTAAGAGAGCGCCATGCTGGAATGAATTTAGTGCTGAGACTTTACAGGTAAGCAAGTGATTTATAAATAGGAAAGTGGATAAGAACTTTCCAGGCAGAGAAATGAGCCAGTGCCTCTGAAACAAGAAAGTACAAATGACTCTGTAATTCTTTGCCTATGCTCTGTACTTTGGAGGGTTCATCAAAAATTACAGCAGTATTCTCCATAAGCATACCTGTCAGATCTATATTCTACTTGCCATTACAGGGCAATTTGCTGGATATTTCCACTTATATCATCTGTTGTCACCTTAAAATTACCCTTTTGGGATTTATCTGTCTCTAAAATTCCTGTCTCTGGGGCTTAGGTATTGGAATTATCAGAGACTCTGCCTTATTTCTCACCCTGTTATCCTATCACCCTCTTATTGAGTCTTTCCTTTATAATGTCCTTTCTTGTCTCCACAGCCACGGCCACTCCATATCCTAATACGTCAGGCTATATTTTCCTATTGACTGGTTTCTCTGAATGTAGACACTTCTGGTTTCAGTCCATCAGCACAATATTGCTAGGTGCACAGCTCTAACTTATACTTGCATCACGTTACACAAAACAGTCCTAGGGTTATCTAAAATATTTAGTTCTAAAGTCATAGCCTGAAATTCAAGGCCTTCCAGGACTTGGCACCAGCCAACTTTCCACTTTTTTCTTTTTCTGCTTCTTTCCATGGAGCCCCAACATTGTCTACATCAGTTTCCACTTGCACTTGTCTCGTGTTGTACTTCTATGCATAGTTTCCCAGCATCCTGGAACAACATCTGATCTGTTGCCTAGTGCAGCTGAAACAAAAAATACTACAACTAGGTGGCTTTGAAGAACATAAATTTATGTTCTCACAGTTCAGGTGGCTAGAAGTCCAAATTTAGGGCGTGGCTCTAGACTTGCAGATAGTCTATTTCAGCTTCTGTAGCTGACAGTTCTTGGAGTTCTTAGGCTTATAGGTGCATCTGCCCTTTGTGTCTGTCTTCATATGGTGTCTTATTCCTGTGTGAGGAAAATAAAGGTCTAGTAATGTTGCTGTTAACATAAATGAGATACTGTATAGAGCAGTTAGGATATTATCTGACACCTAAAAATCAGTAATGTTGTCATTAGACCCTCTCCTCACTTATCGACTTGGTTAGACTCCAATGCCCAGGTCATTATGTGTAATTGGTGTTATGTAAAAATGGAGGATGACCACGTCGGATCATAAAATGGAAGATGACTACATCATTACATAATTGCTAAATTACATCATTATATAACTTCCAAATTACATCATTACATAACTGCCAAATCACTGAAAATCAAGGCCCAGCCAAGCTGGCATATAACCTTAACCATCAAAAGCAGCACTGTTCTCACCTCGCACTTCAGCATTCGTGACTGCCAGGCATATGTCATTAATGTGCAAAATAGTTGGATAGTAGTTTTTTTTTGCTATTGTCGTAAATGTGAAATATCAGATGAAATAGTCGATAAGTGAGGAGGAGGTGTATTGTCGTTATTATTGTCATTATTATTTTGTCATTTTATACTAGTTCATCAGTTTTCTTTCTCATTCAGCACTGTTCTTTGTGATTTTCCCCCTCTGAGTTTTTAGCAGCCTCCAGCAAAAGGCAACAGGCTTGGTAGGCTCATAAAACAACTAGATATGATCCTATGTTGTGCTCACTGCAGTTTCCGAAAATAGATTTGTAGGCAGATGAAACTGACATGTCTTGTGTTTGTCATTCTATGGACTGACTGGCTACAGTAAAGTGGATAGATCCAGTGGCTTTTTCTTTTTTGTCGTAAGTTAAAAGGTGTATATAACTATAGCAAAACATTGAAAAGGAAATGAATGGAGGTAGAGTTGCAGATTGGGATAGCTAACCTAATTAATTCTTCAGGGAAAACAGTCTCACTTTTGTTTTACCTAATTTCATTCCATTTAATTTTCATAGTTCTTCTCTTGTTCTGACACTTGCTTATCTGATAGCAGTGTGTGGTCCTTTTTTCTTCCCTTTAGAGAGCTCTGGATGATATCTTGTTTTGTTATAAAACTTTCATATAAAAATAGCATCAAACTACATATGCATATTTAATGTTAGAAGAAGTAAACCTGGAATATTGTTATTCACCTGGCAGTTATCTTGCAATTAAACATTTATTCTCCTAGAATATGCCAACAGAGATAATGTTACTGCATTTTATTCTATGTCGTATGATCTCTTTATCTTTTGAGGCATAAACTGCCAACTTCTATTATCCTAGGTAATACTCATCTCTTCCAAGCAACTACAGCTCTAAAAATATTTAACAATGCAAACAAAATTATTACCTGAGTAAGGAACTACTTCTTTCAGCAAATTTAGTTTGGGAGAATTTATTAATTTTGCCAGCTGGGATGTTTCTGCCTTCTAATAAAAAAAAATCCTGACTCAAAATGACTTAAACAATAAGGAAATGTATTACCTTTATAACAGGAAGTTTTGGCTCTTGATGGGTGTCTGGGTTGGTTGATTTATTGGCCCAACAATGTGATCAACTACCCCAATTCTTTTTATTTCTGCGCTCTGCCATTGTGAATGTTTGTCTCATTCATGATGGATGCAATATTTGAGGCATCAAATGAAGCAGAATAACAAGAGGATAAAAAGAGATCATCTCTTCTTTATCTCTTTCTTAAGACATAAGCAAACCCTTATAAGTCACTGAACAACCATCTCCCTCATACCTCATTAATGAGAATTTGGCCACATACCCATTTCTGTAACTATCAGTTTACTCCTGGGTTGAGACAAACCAATCTCCAGGGCTAGCTTCATGATTGTGTGACCTAGGCAGTTGCACAGGGCCCAGTGCTTAGAAGAGCTCCATGCTTGGTTTAATACTCTGCTGTCAGCATCTTGAATTTCTTAATAATTTCTTAACAAATGGCCCACATTTTCGTTTCGACTGGAGCCTACAAGATTATGTAGCCAATTCTGCATATTCCACTGAGGTAATTAGCTCGATGGGACAGGGATGGGTACCTAAATAGAACCTGTGGTTCTATAAGAAAGGAGGATGGGAGGATGGGAGGATGGGATGCTGGGTAGACAAACAACAGGTTCTACTCCATTATTCATTTGAGTTTAGGACCAGTTTGACTCTATCTTAAATCAGGAAGAGGGGCAACAGCTAGTAAAATGACCATTTTAGGAAATCTGTCCCTCCAGTTGAAGGAGCCAGAGAATGAACTGGAAAACCATGGTGTAATTGGGGCCTTAAAGAGAAATAATTAAGAGTGAAGGCATTCCTTCCTACATTACTATTCTTTACAGCACCTAAAACTCACATGTTTACTCTACCAAACCGATTCTCTCCCACTGATGCCTTTCTCCCAAACTTAACATATTGCCCTCCTTCCTGGCATACACACACACACACACACACACACACACACACACACTCTAAAACTTTTTTCAGTGACTTCTCATTGCTATACAAAAGAAAAGTAGAATATTCTTAACCCAGATTACAAGCCCAGCATGATCCTGTCCCAGCCTACTCTCCTACATTATATGGCACTTTTTGCTACTTCAGTCTCTTGAGCTCTACTAGGCACCTTTCAATTTCCATAAAGCTCCATGTTGCCTGCAACCTAGGAACTTTTGTTATGCTATTCTCTCTGCTTCCTTTCCTTTGCTTTCCTCTTTATCATGGTGAACTTACACTTCAGATTGCTTTTGGAGTCATTTCTTCAGAAAACCTTCCCTGAACACTACTCCAGATCCAATTACTTTCTTATTTGAGTTTACAGAATTGCATCACTTTCCTTCAAAACCAGTATCAGTGTCTGCAATTTGTAGACCAGTGCTAAGAGAGTTTAAGCCCAGGATATCATTGGTGGCAATCAAAAATCAGCTTCATAAAGCCTTTTCAAATTTTAGCTCATCAGATACCTTAGTGTCACTAAAGGGTACTATGCAAAGATGAAATTTGGGTCACATCCCTACATAAGAGTTTTTGTTGTGTGAGCAGTGTGAGATTAACTAAGCTATATATTGCTATTCGATAGATTTGTCTATTATTTCACTCAAAACATGCAAATTTTGAGCTTATTTATTTTGTGACTTGGACTTATGTAAGTCCCTGTTTTGATTTAAGAAGAAAAGCAGCAGGAAAAAAAACTATTAGAATAGCCTGATTTAGGAGCCATTCCAGCAAAATGGCGCTCTAGGCAGAAGCGCCACGCTGTCCCTCCATAGCAAAGATCCGAAAAACTAAGACGAACAGAGAATACAACAATCCTGACACCCTAAAACAGCAAATGAAGAGATAAAGAACTCAGCCAAGCACCAAAGGGAGTGAGAAAACTGACAGAGAATGGAGAGCGAGGAGAGATTCATGCAGAGGTCCCCTACCAGTTAACGCAGCGTGGATCCACCATCTTGGACTCCTATCGGAGACCAGCAAACGGGGGTATGAGAAAGCAGCCTCACGGAGTGTCCAGCGGGAGACAGAACAACTGGCAATTTGTGGTGTGCGCTTTCCCACCCCCCACTCCTCTTCGCCCCTGCTCGGCCTCCTCTGCTTCCCACGGCCAAGGCCTCTTGACTGGGAAGCGCCGGCTGCTTGGATTCCACACACCCAAGCGGGC
>NW_004443947.1:15586562-15617921 GCF_000243295.1 Trichechus manatus latirostris | reverse complement strand
ACACCCTTTTAGCTCAGTGGTGAAGCTACCTCCGAGGTTCACTATTCAGCCTGGGAGTGGACAGCCCCGTAAAACCAAATGAGTCTAACGAGATACAGGAGTCCAGTGACAAGGGCCATAAGGGAGAACGGGACAAGGAAGCTGGTGATAGGGAACCCAGGGTTGAGTAAGGATATTGTTGATGTGTTGTGAGATCGTTCACCATTGTAATAGGGCAACATTTGTAGTAACTGTTAAATGAGAAACTATTTTGTTCTGTAAGTCTTCATCTTAAGTGAGAATAACAGCACAATTGGAAGAGCATAGTCAATGTCACTGAACTGTGCATGTAGAAATTTTTGAAACGGTATATCTTTGGCTATGTGTATCTTCACCAAAAAGAAAAAGGTTGAGAAGTTAGAGGGTTAATATGTTGTGGGGTTATTAACCAATGTCATAAAACAACATGTGTACTACTGTTCCATGAAAAACTATTTGTTCTGTAAG
Source organism: Trichechus manatus latirostris (assembly GCF_000243295.1). Lineage (NCBI taxonomy): Eukaryota > Metazoa > Chordata > Mammalia > Sirenia > Trichechidae > Trichechus > Trichechus manatus. The sequence continues at coordinate 15,617,435 of NW_004443947.1, read as the reverse complement.
CCTTCACCTGAAGTACAATAAAATATAAAGAAAAGAAAAAAAAAAAAGAATAGCCTGAATCAGTGGCATGTGTATGCTCTTTTGGTAAAATATCTTCTTAGGCCCATGGAGGACTCTTTTTAAACACTACACTTCAACACTGAGTGCTTTCTATTCATTCCATTGTTTTTTGAAACCTCTTAACTTGCTCACCAAACTCAAATATCGAAGTGCTTATGAATCTGATGGGCTTGAGATACTTTCTAATGAAGTCGGGGGGACAAATTGTTATTTCTCTCTTGACTTGTTGTCCTTCATTAAAGACATTAGAGACAACTTTGAATTTATATTTTCATTAGGCCTCTTCCCAAGTGTTAACAATATGGTTGGTGATCTGATTGCTAATTAAAGATCTGAAGTTAAAACAGAATTCCAGTTTAAAAATGCACTGTGTGTGTGTGTCTGTGTGTGTATTCATACACACATACATACATACATAAAACCACAAAGTGGTACCTACGTTGTCTTTTAGAATACAATAAGCAAGATGAATTCTTTCTTTTGTGTTTGCTTGCTTTTCTTTTCTTTCTTTGTTTTTACATTTACTGAGAACTTACTATGTTCCAAGAACTCTTCCGAACATTAGGAATATAGTAGCAAACAAAACTGGTAAGATCCCACTGTCATGTAATTTATATTCTATTAATGGAAAGAGACAATAAATAAATAAATATGCTTACATTATGGTAACCAGTAGCCATTCAGTCAATTTCAAATGATAGTGACCCCAGGTGTGTCAGAGTAGAACCGTGCTCCATTGGATTTATAATGACTGATTTTTAGGAAATAGATCACCAGGCCTTTCTTCTGAGGCACATCTGGGTAGACGTGAACCTTCAATCTTTTGGTTAGCAGTTAAGCATGTTAACTATTTGCACCACCCAGGGTACAGGGTCATTTTTAAGAGTGAGGATTTGGGAATCAGCTTTGTCACTCAACATCTGTGAAAGCCTGGGCAACTTACTCAGCATTTCTCAATCTCAATTTCTCATTTGTATATTATGGAATAATCAGTGTCTACATCAGAGTTGTTGTGAGGATTAAAGAAAATAATTTATGTAAAGCACCTGGCACATAGTAAGTACTCTCAGTAAATCTTAGGTATTATTAATTATTATTATTATTTTAATTAGAAAAGGTAGTGGCCATGAAAGTCTTTTGTAACCGAAAGAAATTCTATAAACAGAGGGTATAATTATGTGTTTGGTAAGTAGTCAGGCAATAATTATTGTGTAGTGGCTTTTAGCATTTTGCTAAAAAACTGTCTTATTTTCCCCTTAATTTGTGACATATTTTGAGTAGAGAATTGGGCTGTTTTAGGACCATTATATTCCACCACAATTCACCATTTTTTTCAAATTTTCTGTCCAGAAATATCCTTTTCCACTTGGGATACTAGGCATATAATAAGTGAGTGTATTTATTATCTCCAGGGAGGTACGTATTCCTTGTCCTCTTATGGAGGAATGAATGTTTTCATCTGGCGCTCTAGTCTTAAAGAGACAAAGAAGTATTTCCTTGCTTACGCACTAGGTAAAGGTGAATGAAGATAAATGGAGACAGTTTTAGACACTTAGAGGAATAAGTACAGTCAGAATAAAAGGGTCACTTCCACTTCTGAGCTTAAGAAAGCTAGCAAGGCCACAATGAATAATTAAATACTAAAAGAAATGTACAATTATTAATGGTACTGTCTCGCTTTTAGCAATTTAATTGTCTACCAGAAGACTATCCAAAGATAGTGCATTATATTTTCCAGTTTTTTACTTCTTTGCCTACTGAGGCTTTTATAATGATTTACATTAGTAATAGGCTTTCTCCAGTTCACTTAATTTAATCATTCTCAATTTATTCTTCCTTTGATGGAAAGCAATTAAAGAGAGTGTAGAATTCTCCCAAATCAGAGCCTCACTCACCTCTGTAGACACAGGTGTATGATACCCTATCAGCTGTACATTTGATCCAGAAGTTCTGCCCTGTAAGGCGGGAACCATAGGGTATTTCTACCTGAAGGCAGGAAAACAGTCCTGCATTGCAACATTGAAAAGCTAATGATAATAATAATAATAATATTTCTTAGGTACTCACTATGAGCCACGTACTGTGTTAATGACTTTATGTGGATATTCTTATTTAATCCTCATTTTCAAACTCTGAGGAAGGGACTTGGATTGTCCTTATATTATCAGTGGGGACCTGAGGCTCAGAGAGGTGCCATGGCCACCTAGCCTACTTAGCCAGGATGTGGTGGCATGCTAATCCCAACTCGGGCAATCTGACTGCAGAAAGTGTGCTCTTAATCCCCATTTATACTGTTACACTTTAAATACCTGTTGCTGTCGAGTCGATTCAGACTCATAGCGACCCTATTAAATAGGTATTTAATGGTAGCCGATCCTCATTCATAATCAGTATGAAGGTAGTATAGACTGGTAGTAAAAAGCTCATGGATAATAATAGGACTAACAGTCATGTTATTGCAATGTGCCACTATAGGCAGTTTAGTTAACTAAGTATAACTTAATTCCTTTGTAATCTAGAAAACTAGTTGCCATTGAGTTGATTCCAACTCTGTGTCAGAGTAGAACTGGGCTCCATAGGGTTTTCAAAGACTGATCTTTCAGGGCTTTTTTCTGAGGCACCTCTGAGTTAACTTGAACTGCCAAGCTTTTGTTTATGGGCCGAAAATTTATCTGTTTGTGCCACCCAGGTACTCCCATTCCTCTGCGAAAGAGAGAAAACAGCAGCTCCTCAGGGCTGAGGTGAGACACTTAAAGAGATCTCACTAAGTAAGAGCATCACTATTTACCTTGATTCTCAAACCAAATCTTTAGACACAGCTTTAACATTTTTCTTTTTCACATTCTCTGTATACAATCCCTCAGCATATTCTGTTATCTCTATCTTTAAAATTTACTCTAAATGTGGCCACTTATCAAGTCACTCATCACATATCCCATCCACACCGCAGTTAGGTCTTACCTGGACTGCTCAGTGGCATTTCCCCTTCCACTCTAACCAATCCATCGCCTTTTCTCCACCATGATAATCAATGTCCCTCTCCCATGTATGACTTTCCAAAGGTTCCCAGTCACACTTTCTCCTTGCTGGCCTCAATGCCTGAAATCCTCTTTTTCTAGATTAAAAAAAAAAAAGAAAACCAAACCCATTGCTGTCAAGCTGATTGCAACTCATGAAGACCCTATAGGACAGGGTAGAACTGCCCCATATGGTTTCCAAAGACTGACTGGTGGATTTGAACTGCTGACCTTTTGGTTAGCATCCAAGCTCTTAACCACTGCACCACCAGGGATCCTTAACCAAACCAAACCAAACCTGTTGCCATCTAGTTGATTCTGACTCATAGCAACCCTATAGGAGAGAGTAGAACTGCCCCATACATAGGGTTTCCAAGGCACGGCTGGTGCATTCAAACTGCCGACCTTTTGTTTAGCAGCCATAGCTCTTAACCACTGTGCCACTCATATATTTTTCTGCCTCATTTCACTCAAGTCCCTGCTCAAAAGGTATCTGTTCAGAGAGATCCTGCCTAACCACCCTATCCAAAAAGCTGTCCCTGCAATTCTATCTCATAACCTGTTTTTGTTGCTGCTGTTGGTGCTTCATAGGTTTTACTATTATTTGAAACTACATAATTTATTTAGTTAATATTTCCTCCCCTGGAGCATATGAAACTTGAAGACAGAGATTTGTTTTGTTTTGTTTTCTGTTTTGTGCCTAGAACATTGTAGGAGCTCATTAAATATTTGTTGAATGAAGAATGCATAAACAACACTTGTAATAAAAAACAAACGAATGCCAGTATTAAGCATAGTACCTGGCACTTCAAAACACTTAATAAAGATTGGCTCTTTTTTTTTGTAACAAAAACAATGGCAATACTAAGTGTCATTATCAACAGTCTTAACAATAGCAAATGCTTAGATCAGTGTTAAAGAGCCTGACAATTATCCTTGATTCTTTAAAAAAAAATTCTAAACATTGTCTTCATGTAGGTTAAATTTTGAAACAGTTGAAAACTTTAACCTTATAAATGGAAGTTGTATTTGTAGTCTTCTGATTCAGTATTTAAAAAAAACTATCTAATACTTTTTAAAATATATTTATTCATTCTAAAATGCAATATTTGAAGAATTATTACTGGAAAATACATATTTTCTTAATGATTCTCTTGGGCTAAAGATTACCTTTTTCCAAGTCCATTATAAGGACTTGGTACCTTACAAAAAATAATTAAATATGTATGAATGCAATACCCCCCCAAAAAAAAGTGATGAAAGAAAATGTAGTAGGGAGAAAGGGGGAAAAAAAAGCAGTTATCTCTAATTTCACTTAACAGACCTTAAAAGATGAGGTAGAGTCAATCATAGAGATAATTTTTTTTTAATAGAACAGAAACACCTCATTATTTTCCTGGAAAACTAGAAAAAAAAAATACACCAAGCTGAACCTTTTTTTTTTTTTTTTTTAATTATCAATGATTGTTGTTGTTAGGTACCATCAGGTCAGTTACAACCCATAGTGACCTTATGTACAACAGAACTAAACACTGCCCAGTCCTGCGCTATCCTCACAACTGTTGCTGTGTTTGAGCCCATTGTTACAGCCACTGTGTCAATCCATCTTGTTGAGGGTCTTCCTCTTTTTTGCTGACCCACTACTTTACCAAGCATGAGTTCGTTCTCCAGGGAATGGTCCCTCCTGATAAGGTGTCCAAAATATGAACTCTTGCTGTCCTTGCTTCTAAGGAGCATTTTGGCTGTACTTCTTCCAAGACAGATTTGTTTGTCCTTCTGGCAGTCCATGGTATAGTCAATATTGTTTGCCAACACGATAATTCAAGAGCATCAATTCTTCTTCGGTCTTCTCTATTCATTGTCTAGCTTTCGAATGCACATGTGGTGATTGAAAATACGATTGAAAATACCAATACCAGTCCATTTTAGCTCATTAATGCCTAGGATATCGATCTTTATGCATTCCATTTCATTTTTGGCAACTTCAATTTTCCTGGATTCATACTTCATACATTCCATGTTGTGATTATTAATGGATGTTTTCAGCTGTTTCTTCTCATTTTGAGTCATGCCACATAAGCAAATGAAGGTCCTGAAATCTTCACTCCATCCACACCATTAAGGTCGACTCTACTTCCCCAGTCGTATTTTGAGTGCCTTCCAACCTGAAGGGCCCATCTTCTGGCACTATATCAGACAGTGTTCCATTGCTATTCAAGAGGTTTTCACTGGCTAATTTTTTCAGAAGTAGACCGCCAGGTCCATCTTCCCCGTCTGTCTTAGTCTGGAAGCTCTGCTGAAATTTGTCCACTATGAATGACCCTTCTAGTATTTAAAATGCGAGTGCCATAGCTTCCATTATCACAGCAACACGCTAGCCACCACAGTATGAAAAACTGACAGAAGAGTGTTTAATAGTCACCTTTAAATTCACATGGTAAACTCTAGGCACAGAAGAAAAATTAATACATACATTACAAAACAAAAAAAATATTTTTCCATGCAGTGGAATTGCAATTTGAAGAACATCATCCCTAGTTGAAAGATATGTTATCTACTTTATTTTAAAGAATGTATACATCAAAGACATGCAGCTAGATGTGATAAAAGTATATATACATTATATAGTTTTTTATTTTGAAGCTTGTGTACATCCAACTCATGAGGTTAGAGGAGATAAGGTAGTATAAACCAGGATATAGAATGCTTTTTATGTGTTTGTGATATATTTTCTTCAACATAGGGGGGAATTGTGCTTTACATTCATATATTTTAAAGAACTTCACTGGTAAATTTATAATAAACACAGAAAAAACACTAACTCTAAATTGCTAAATTGATGTACACATTCTTCAACTTATGACAGTCACATTGAATTTTACTTCACATATCACTTTTTTTTTATAATTCCTAATTTTATTTGTGACTTTGAATTTTTTTTTTTATTGTACTTCAGCTGAAGGCTTACAGAACAAATAGTTTCTCATGAAACAGTAGTACACATATTGTTTTATGACATTGGTTAACAACCCCACAACATGTCAACCCTCTCACTTCTCAACCTTTTTTTTGGTGAAAATACACATAGCCAAAGATACACCATTTCAAAAATTTCTACATGCACAGTTCAGTGACATCGACTACGCTCTTCCAATTGTGCTGCTATTCTCACTTTAGATGAAGGCTTACAGAACAAAATAGTTTCTCATTTAACACTTAGTACACATGTTGCCCTATGACAATGGTTAACAACCTCACAACACATCAACACTATCCTTACTCAACCTTGGGTTCCCTATCACCAGCTTTCCTGTCCCCTTTTGTCCTCTGGCCCTTGTCCCTGGACTGCTGTACCTCATTAGTCCCATTTGGTTTTATGGGGCTGTCCACTCCCCGGCTGCATGGTGACCCTCGGAAATGACTTCACCACTGAGCTAAAAGGGTATCTGGGGGCCATACTCTCAGGGTTTCTCCAGTCTCCTTTAGGCCAGTAAATCTGGTCTTTTTTTGTGAGTTAGAATTTTGTTCTACATCCTTCTCCAGCTCTGTCCAGAGCCCTATGTTGTGATCCTGGTCAGAGGAGTCAGTGGTGGTAGCTGGGCACCATCTAGCTGTACTGGACTCAGTCTGGTGGAGGCCTTGGTAGCTGTGGTCCATTAGTCTTTCGGACTAATCTTTTCCTTGTATCCTGTTCTCTTCATTCTCCCTTGCTCCTGAAGGGATGAGACCAGTGGAGTATCTTAGATGGCTACTCACAGGCTTTTAAGACCCCAGACGCTACTCACCAAGGTGGAATGTAGAACATTGTCTTTATAAACTGTGTTACGCCAATTGCACATATCACTTTTTAAAGATCCTATGCTAAACACAATGCCAGATGTTTGACCAACAATATTTTCTGTAATTATCTTAAAGTTAACCATAGGTATTAAATTACCAAAATTCTCTGCAAAGTCAATATAAACCTAGTAAACTTCCAGAATCATCAAAATGCCATTTTCTTTCCTTAATTCAGAAATACAGATGTATTATCTTGAGAAAGATGACTAGACTGTCTCTAACAACCCTGAAAATTGTGAGAAACAATTATTTAATCAACTTCTAGGCTCTGGGGATGCAGTGGTGAATACTGCCAACAAAGTCTTTCCATTGCGTACTGCCCATTATTTGTCGTAGGTGTGAATGGATGCAGCTACCTGGCTGACACATATCCTTTTTCTATGGGACTAGAGGAAGTCTCCAGTTGCAAGATTTCTGTGTTGTTATCCTTAATTCTTCCATAATAGATGCTTCCGAGGTGGATTCCAAAAGTCATTTTCCAGGATGTTATATATATGTATATTTGATTTGGAAATAAGGAAAGAGCATCCTCTTGCTGTCCTTTCTGATAGTAATAGCTCAGGAATGTGAAGCTTGTCAATTGTTGACAGTCATATTTCCCTTTATATGAATAGAACCATTCCACAATGCAAGAGAATGAAACCAATGTACAGAAAAAATGAGTGATTAAGGCAACCAACTCAGTAGCATTGAGGCCCCATGTCCAATTAGCTTTGAAATCGATGCACCTTTGCATTCTAGTGGTTTGGTTAGATGAGATGCTGTAGTATTTTTTGACCAACATCCTTCTTTTTCTGTTTTATAATTGTGTGTATATATATATATGTGTATATATATATGTATATATATACGTATATATGTATGTATATATATATGTATATATATGTATGTATATATATACAAAACACTAGCCAATTCAACATTGTTCAAGTGTACAATTTAGCGATATCAATTACATTAATCATGTTGTGCAACCATAATCCATAATCATTGCTAAATTTCCCATCACCAAAAACAAAAACTCGCTGCCTCCTAAATAATGTCTCCTCTTTCCCCGTCTCTCCCACCCCTCGTAACCACTAATAACTGTGGTCTCTATACATTTGCCTGTTCTTGTTATTTTATATATATGAGATCATATAATAGTTACCATTTTGTGATTGACTTATTTCACTTAGCATACTATTTTTCAAGGTTCATCCATGTTGTAGCAGGAAACAGGACTTAATTTTTGTTTATGTCTGAGTAACATTCCATTGTATATATGCACCACATGTTGTTTATGCATTCATCTGTTGATGCACATTTGGGTTGTTTCCACCATTTGGCTATTGTGAATAGTTCTGCAGTGAACGTGGTGTACATGTGTCTATTTGCTTCTCTGCTTTCAGGTATCTTGGGTATATACCTAAGAGTAGAATTGCTGAGTCATATGGGATTTCTATGTTTAACTTTTGGAAGAGATAGCAAACTATTTTTCATAGTGGCTGTACCACTTTGCAATGCCACAAGCAACGGATAAGGGTTCTGATTTTTCCACATGCTCATTAACATTTATTGTTTTCTTTTTTTTTCTCTTAGCCATTCTACTGGAAATATCATCCCTCTTCTTGCTAAAGCTAGCTTGATTTTATTTCTGTCATTTACAACCAAATAAGTTGTAACTAATATTATGACAACTTCTATGCACCTGCTCAAATTCAAATATACAATTGACAATTATGGACATCATTAAGAAAGGAATTTGGAGTAAAAAGGAAATAAAATTATTTTTTATCCCAAACACAGAAATCTACGTTCAGTCTTGGCCAATAGCCATAATGGAAGCTGAAACTATCAGCTACCAAAATAAGTGGTACAAGCAATGTAGAAACTGGTATATGAAAACCGAACAAAAAGCTTAAGACTATTCAAGTAAGAAAAGATGAAGATCGAGATGGGACATAATTAACATGTTTACATTTTTTAAGGAGGAAAGTAGATTTCTCCTATTACACTCAGTACATGAAGGGCAAAAACTTAAAATAGGCACACAAAGAAAAAATTTATAAAAAACTATATTTATTATATATTATAACAAGCTGAGTATAATGGATAAGACATCTTGTCAAGAAGCCATAATTATGAAAACATTTGGAAATAGCTAATGGTGATGGTTGCGCAATATGGTGAGCATACATAAGTAATGTCACTGAATTGTACATGCAAAAATGATCGAAATGGCAAATGTTTTGTTGTATATATTTTACTAAAATAAAAAAAAAAATGAATATTGAGATTTTCAGCATAGGTAACTGGGAGAATGAGCGGAGGTTGGAAGAGAATATATAAAGTGTTGGGAAATACTCAGTTTGAGATGCAATGGAAAATCCAAATGGGCAGAAAACCCAGCCTAGGTATGATGGTTAATGTTATGTGTCAGCTTGGCTGGGCCATGATTCCCAGTATTATGTAATTATCCTCCATTTTATGTGTTGTAAATCCTCAACTTCTTTGTGGCAGGAATAGTGTGGGGTGTATTTTGAGTCACACCCTTACTAGTAAGGGTGTGACTCAAGTCCCATCCTTAATCAAGTAATACCCTTACTCAAGTCACACCTTTACTCAAGTCACACCCTTACTCAAGTATCTGATGTAAGGGAAGTTTTCCTGAGCGTGTGACCTGCATCCAATGTATATGGCTGCTCTAGCATGGCTCTCTTTTGCTCTGGATTCTGCATCCGGCTCATCGTCATCTGACCTCTGGTTCTTGGGACTTGAGCCAGCAGCCTGCATCTGGCCTGTCGATTCTGGGATTTGCCAGCTTCCTGAGCCCTGGGAGCAAGAACCTGCTATTTGACCTGCCGATTTTGGATTATTTAGTCCCTGCAACCACGTAAGTCAGGAGAAGCCTCCAGCTTGATGTCTGACCCACAGATTTGGTACACGCCAGCCTCCACATGAGCCATTTCCTTGAGATAAATCTCTCTCTATATATTTGTGTGTGTGTGTGTGTGTATACATATATATATATATATATATGTGTGCTTCATTGGTTTTGTTCTCTAGAGAACCCAGCCTAAGATGCTGGTATAGTTTGTCCACCATTACTAACAGAATCTTGATCCCTGTTTTATAATAAATCAGATTTTCTCCATTTATTTATTTATTTTTTTTACTCTCAGAGCCATAGTTGTCCTTCAAGGACCTATTCAGATCTCACATCCTCTGAAATTCATTCCTTATTCTGCTTAATGGATGTATTTCTCTCTCATCTAGATTATTTTTATTTCAGCTAGATCTCTGTAGAGGCACTTAGTATGGTCTATATTGTATTATGTTTAATTTGTATGTGTGTTGGCTACTACTACATCTGTAGTAAATTTTGAGGCTTTGTAAATCTGGAAAATTTTTCTAATTATGTTTGCAAGCTCTAGGTTGTATTGCACCAGGGAGGTATATTATATAGTCATATTTTATATATTATCTTATTAATTGTTAAAGATATAAGATTAGGGATTATGTAAAAATTTGGCAATGTAGACACATTAAAACATCATTTGTGTAATATGTGTACACTATCAGATATATTAGAATGATTGGCGTAGCAGATAAATACATTTGGGAGCAATCAGCTTAGATCAGCTTAAGAAGTACCCATGGCATGCCAAAATTAATAACTGTATTAGAGGGATCAAAACTTGTGTCACAGGTAATAAATAACAACAATAAGTTTTATATTATACCCAGTTTTAGGGTGTGTAGCATCAAACGTATTTATTCTCTTTAGTCAGGGCTTTACTCCTGTATATATGTATATATATGCTGCTGACCAAGCTTGCAGAATTATAAGATTTGCAAATGTCATACATTTGTGGGGTTTGCATACATAACTTTCTAGGTTTTTTTCTTTTTTCTTCCCAAATGGTTTATCAAGCTTGGGAGAAAATATTGTGCATAATTTCTATACCTTAGATTGCAATATACTATACCAAACTAATCATAGATATTTATAGCCTGCATAAACTCTGTTTGCCCATCCATGGCAAGCATTTAATAAAGCCAGTTCATCTGGAAAGGAAGTTAAATTAAATAATCCAAAATGAATGTGATGCATATTCACAAAAATGTGGTGTTTAGATTGAACTAACAAAAAGGACGTCAGGCCTCAGCAAAGATGGACAAACTGGAATTTATTGCTTCCCTCCATATGAGACACTAGGCCTTTACCCTACCTTTGTGTCCATTCTTTTTAGAGATTGTGTCTTGACCCATTTTTATTAAATCCTCCAAAATCCGATACAACTTTATTATATACTGAATACATATAATAATTTTAAAAAAACTATCCCCCAGCTGCTGTATACAAATCCAAAAACCACATAAGGAGATTCAAATGCAATTTTCAAGGTAGATTTTACTTTTTCAACATGAGAGCAAAACTAATTTCAGTGCAAATGTGCATTAAAGCAGAGCTAAGGGAGGATGGTGAAGAAAATTATGGTATCTTCTTTCCTAACATACTACTAAATGTCCACAGACTTGAGGAATAATTGCACACTTATAACAGTCTATCAGAAAAGAAAAGCCTCGGGGCATCCGATTGAATTTCATTTCCACTCTACGCAAACTCAAGGAAAACGTGCAACAACAAATAATAGCGTTAGGCAAGGCTATTTTGGTGCATAAACAGTGTGTAGTACCATGAGACTGATCCACAGTTCCTTTTCTTCAATCTTAAAATCCAAAAGTATTTTTGTGAGTCATTTGGGGGCAAAACTTCTCTTAACCTGACCTGATAAAACCTGTTGCTGTTGAGTTGATTCCAACTCATAGCGACCCTATATGACAGAGAAGAACTACCCCCTAGGGTTTCCAAGGAGCGGCTGGTAGATTTGAACTGCTGACCTTTTGGTTAGCAACCATAGCTTTTAACCACTGTGCCACCAGGGCTCCCACCTGACCTAATACAAGGTGATAAATAGCCTTTTCTTTCCCTTTTTGTATGTATATTCATGCGTTTTGCTGAAGAAATAATGCTGGTATTATATTCTATATGGTACTATCTTTCTAAAATCCAAAACATGTTGAATTCTAAAACACATCTGCCTCCAAAAATTTCAAATATGTGATACTACAAGTGATGAAACCATTTTCTATCTCAAGCCTGTACCATCAGCATACACTCAGCCCTCACCCCCACCACCACACACGCAGATTCAAGTTTCTATTTGCATCTACTAGTTTGAGAGTTCTTTTGTTTAGGGAGAGGATTTTTGAGAAGAGAAGGTAAGTAGAGACATTGGAGAGCATATTTTCTGTCTTTTCTACACCTATTAGTTTTGACCCTGTATGTTTAGAAGGATATGGGTCAGAAGCTGAGAACTTCTTTTTTCTTTTATTTTTTTGAAGTTATTGATAATTTAGGCCAAAGTAGATCCCTTTCATGATCAATGTGAGAAAGAACTGAAAAGAAGGCTATTGTCCTCATCACTACCCCACTCTGGCTGGCACCATGAATGATGACAGCTTTGGAGACAAGAGGACAAGACTCCTGTCACAGCCACTGGTGTTTATAAGACCCTAGTTGATTTGGAAGTGTTTGCCTTTAAATGACCTGGAAGGTATTTAAAGTCAGTAAATAAATTCTAGAGCAGGTAAAGATGAATATCCTAGATATAACATGGTGACTACAGCTGTTACACTGATGTATGACTCACATGGAGCCATTGAAGACTCCCAGAAATAACTGACAAATACTTTTAGGGTAGCTAAGTACTTGGAAATGTGTGAAACTCAGAGTCATTATAATGGAGACAAAAATGTAAAAGTGATGCTGATAAGACCAGGTGAGATTTGGGGTTGGTAGGTTGGGATTTTAGTAACTAGTAAGATATTGGGAATATGCTAGGGCCACCTAGGCCTCTCAAAATACTACACAACTCTCATTATCTTCCTTAGCACTATTTTCTCTATTCCTTGATTAAATTTTCCAAATATCAGAATTATTTGGTTATAAAAGAATCAGCATCTTTGCCTCTAGAGGAGCACTATTAAATGTACTCACTTCCAAAATCTGTGAGATGTAACTAGGAATGCCTTCTTAACTTGTGATATAATGTCTACATCCATTCTCATGACCATATCACAGGTACTTATTAGCTCACATTCCGTCTATTGTAACAGCCTAACCAGTGACTTTGCTTCCAATCTTTCATCTTCGCAATTCCTTTCTCTCATCAAGGTTTTGTCACTAAACCCATGTTAATGGGTTAACGTCCTTTCCCAATCACTCTCAATGTGATTGTGGATAGAAATCTCCTGAATTCTCATTCCACCAACTATGTTGCTATTGTTAGTTGCCTCAAGTTGGTCCTGACTCACAGCAACCCAATGTATAACACAATGAAATGTCAGGTCCAGCACCAACCTCAGCCATTGTTGCAGCCACTGTGTCAATCCATCTCACTGAGGGTCTTCTTTTTCTCTGACCTGCTACTTTACCAGGCATGATGTTCTTCTTCAGGGACTGGCCCCTCCTGATAATGTGTCCAAAATAGGTGAGTTGAAGTCTCATCATTCTCACTTCTAAGAAGCATTTTGGCTGTACTTCCTCTAAGATAGACTTGTTCATTCTTCTGGTAGTCCATGTTGTATTCAATATTCTTCGCAAATACCATAATTCAAATGTGTCAGTTCGTCTTCTGTCTTCCTTTTTCATTGTGTAGCCTTTGTATGCTATGAGTTGATGGCAAATACCATGACTTGGGTCAGGCACATCTTAGTCATCAAAGTGGCATCCTTCCTTTTAAACCCAAGAGAATTTTTGTAGCTCATTTGCCTAATACAATGTGTCATTTGATTTTTTGACTGCTGCTTCCGTGAGCAGTGATTATTGATCCAAGTAAAATGAAATCCTTGACAACTTCAATATTTTTTTCCATTTGTCATGATGTTGCTTATTAGTCCAGTTGTGAGGATTTTTGTTTTCTTTGCATTGAGGTGTAATCCATACTGAAAGCTGTAGTCTTTGTGTGTGTGTGTGTGTGTGTGTGTGTGTGCTTTAGATGAAGGTTTACAGAGCACATTAGTTTCTCATTAAACAATTAATACACATATAGTTTTGTGACATTGGTTGCCAAGCCAGGGACATGTCAACACTCTCCCCTTTTCAGCCTTGGGTTCCCCTTTCCCATTCATCCAACTTTCCTGTCCGCTACTGCCTTCTCGTCTTTGCCCCTGGGCTGGTGTACCCATTTAGTCTCATATACGTGGTTGAGTTATGTGTATTATAGTTTGTTTTATGGGCCTATCTAATCTTTGGTTGAAGGATGGACTTCAGGAGTGACTTTAGTATTGAGTTAAAAGGGCGTCTGGGGTCATGCTCTTGGGGTTTCTGCAGTCCCAGTCAGACCAGTAAGTCTAGTCTTTTTTTGTGTATTCGAATTTTGTTCTACATTTTTCTCCAGCTCTGTCCAGGGCCCTCTATTGTGATCCATGTCAGAGTGGTAGGCGGTTGTAGACGGGCACCATCTATTTGTGCTGGACTCAGTCTGGTGGGGGCTGTGGTAGTTGTGGTTCATTAGTCCTTTGGACTAATCTTTCCCTTGGGTCTTTGGTTTTCTTCATTTCCCTTGCTCCCAATGGGGTGGGACCAGTGGAGTATCTTAGATGGATGTTCACAAGCTTTTAAGACCCCAGATGCTACTCACCAAAGTAGAATGTAGAACATTTTCTTTATAAACTGTATTATGCCAATTGAGCTAGATGTCCCCCAAGACCATGGTCCCCAGCCCTCAGCCCAGTAATTCATTCCCTCAGGGAGTTTGGATGTGTCTGTGAAGCTTCTGTGATTTTGCCTTGGTCAACTTGTGCTGACTTCCCCAGTACTGTGTACTGTTTTACCCTTCATGAAAGATTCCACTTATCTATTGTCTTGTTAGATTTTTCCCTCCCCACCTCTCTCTTCCCTTGTAACCATCAAAGATTGTTCCTTTCTATGTGTAAACCTTTTCATGAGTTTTTATAATAGTGGTCTCATACAGTATTTGTCCTTTTGTGACTGACTTATTTCACTCAGCAGAATGGCCTCCAGATTCATCCATGTTGTGAGATGTTTTCAGATTCATCACTGTTCTTTATCATTGCATAGTATTCCATTGTGTGTGTGTACCATAGTTTGTTTATCCATTCATCTGTTGATGGGCACTTAGGTAGTTTCCATCTTTTTGCTATTATGAATAATGCTGCAATGAACTTGGGTGTGCATATGCCTATTCATCTGATGGCTCTTATTTCTCTAGGATATATTCCTAGTAGTGAGATTGCTCGATCTTAGGGTATTTCTATTTCTAGCTTTATAAGAAAGCACCATATCATTTTCCAAAATGGTTGTACCATTTTGCATTCCCACCAGAAGTACGGAGAGTTCCAGTCTCCCTGCAGCCTGTCCAACATTTGTTATCTTCTGTTTTTTTTTTAATTTATTATTATTATTGCCAGTAGTGTCAGGGTGAGATGGTATCTCGTTGTAGTTTTGATTTGCATTTCTCTAATGGCTAGTGATCGTGAGCATTTCCTCATGTGTCTGTTAGCCACCCGAATGTCTTCTTTGGTGAAATGTCGGTTCATTTCCTTTGCCCATTTTTTAACTGGATTATTTTTCTTTTTGTTGTAGAGGTGTTGGATTTTCCCATATGTTTTAGAGATTAGACTTTTCTCAGCTTTGTCATAGCCAAAATTTTTTCCCAATCTGTATGTTCTCTTTTTACTCTTTTGGTGAAGTCTTTTGATGAGGCTAAGTGTTTAATTTTTAGAAGATCCCAGTTATCTAGCTTATCTTCTTGTGTTTGTGTATTGTTAGTTATGGTTTGTATCCTATTTATGCCATGTATTTGCACCTCTAGTCTTGACCCTATTTTTTCTTCTATGATCTTTATAGTTCTTGATTTTATATTTATGTCTTTGATCTATTTTGGATTAGTTTTTGTGTAGGGTGTGAGGTATAGGTCCTGTCTCATTTTTTTACAGGTGGACATCTAGTTTTGCCGGCACTATTTGTTCAAAAGGCTGTCTTTTACCCATTTAATGGATTTAGGCCTTTGTTGAAGGTCAGGTGACTGTAGGTGGATGGATTTATTTACATCTGAGCTCTTGATTCTGTTCCATTGGTCAATGTATCTGTCGTTGTGCCAGTACTAGGCTTTTTTGACAGCCTATATAGTAGGTTTTGAGGTCAGGTAGTGCGAGGCCTCCTACTTTGTTCTTCTTCTTCAATAGTACTTTACTTATCCAGGGCCTCTTTCCTTTCCATATAAAGTTAATGATTAGTTTTTCCATCTTGTTAAAGAATGCTGCTAGAATTTGGATTGGGATTGCATTGTGTTTGTAGATTGTTTTGAGTAGAATTGGCATTTTCACAATATTGAGTCTACCTTTCCATGAGCATACTATGGTTTTTCCATTTATGTATGTCTCTTTTGGTTTCTTGCAGTAGTGTTTTGTAGTTTTCTTTGTATAGGTCTTTTACGTTCCGAGTTAGATTTATTCCTAAGTATTCTGTTTTTTTTAAGGGCTGTTATAAATGGTATTGCTTTCTTGGTTTCCTTTTCGTACTTCTGTTTATTGTTGTGTGGGAACCCAACTGATTTTGTAGTTTATCTTGTATCCTGCTACTCTGCTGAATCTGAAATCTGTAGTCTTTGATCTTCATCAGTAAGTGCTTCAAGTCATCTTCACTTTCAACAAGTAAGGTTGTGTCATCTGCAACATTGAAGGATTCCTTTCACCATAAGTTTTCAATCTGGATGCTGCATAAATTATCTGAGAAGCTGGACTCTATGAAGAAGAACATGGCATCAGGATTGGAGGAAGACTCATTAACAACCTGCAATAAGATCTTCAATGAGATGGATTGACACACTGGTTGCAACAGTGAGCTCAAACACAGCAACAGTTGTGAGCATGGTGCAGGACTGGGTAATGTTTTGTTCTGTTGGACACAGGGTCACTTTGAGTCAGAACTGACTCGACAACACCAAACAACAACAAAAAAATGGACAGAAAATTGAATGATGCAGGAAGTATCAAAAAAAGATGGAAGGAATATACAGAATCACTATACCAAAAAGAACTGGTCAATATTCAACCATTTCAGGAGGTAGTATATGATCAAGAACAGATGGTACTAAAGGAAGAATTCCAAGCTGCACTGAAGGCGCTGGTGAAAAACAAGGCTGCAGGCATTGTCGGAATAGAAATTGAGATGCTTTGACAAAAGGCTACAATGCTGCAAGCACTCTCTCATCTATGCCAAGAAATTTGGAAGACAACTACCTGGCCAACTGACTGGTAGAGATTTATATGCTTGCCCATTCCAAAGAAAGGTTATCCAACAGAATGTGAAAATTATGGAACATTATCATTAATATCACACAAAATTTTGCTGAAGATAATTCAAAAATGGCCGTAGCCATACGTCAACAGATAACTGGCAGAAATTCAAGCTGGATTCAATAGAGGACACGGAACAAGATGGATCAAGATGTCAGATGGATCTTGGCTGAAAGCAGAGAATACCAGAAGGATGTTTACCTGTGTTTCACTGACTACACAAAGACCTTCGACTGTGTGGATCTTAACAAATTGTGGATAACATTCCAAAGAAGGGAGTTCCAGAACACTTAATTGTGTACCTGTACATAGATCAAGAGGCCATGTTCGAACAGAACAAGAGGATACTGCGTGGTTTAAAATTGGAAAAGGGGGTTTGTCAGGGTTGTATCCTTTCACACTTATTCATACCTCCACCTATAGTTCTTCATAATCAGAATTTAATTGATATTTCCAACTTTATTCTTCTTAATCTCATCTTTCACCCCGTGATTCCAAAGAAATCACTCACCACCCACCATTATTTCAACTTTCAAATTGTCCTCCCATGCCTACGTCTGTTGCTTTGTAATGCTCATCAGAGTTTCTAGCCTCCTAGTGGAACAAGCCCACACCTTAGTATTGACCAAGCAGTTCATCTAGTTTATATGGGTTTACTTTCTCTACAGGGTTGCTATGAGTTGGAATCGACTCGATGGCAACAGGTGTTTGTTTGAACTTTCTCTATTAAGAGTTTGCCAAATTCAGAAGTAACCATTCCAACAGAGATGTCCTTATTAACAAGAGGATTCTTAGTATTCATAAATAAGAAGAGACTTTTTCAGGTATAGTATAGACACCAGCAGGGATGGGTCTCACTTTGACTATTAATCATACCTAGTTTCATCATTTCTCTTGCCAAATGCTAAATAAACTTTGATGGGTTTGGCATTTAAATATGAAAATACAGTCAAGAATGTGCATTCCTAGCCTGGAGCTCTGATGGTGAGATGATATATGGATGTGACTCTGATGACTCCAACACTTTCTTTTTTGGTCAGATTTATAATTTCTCCAGAACTGGAAGACCATCACTCACAAGGATACTTGACCACTTATAAATTGTGCAGTTTAAGCAAGTGAATCAATTGCTCATTCGATTGCTAGCAAGCAAGGAGGGAGTGGAGAAGTCATTTATTAAATGTGCTTCAGGTAACAGTGAAGATCTGGGATTGGATTTTATATTGAAAACATTGTCTGTTGACATATGAGGGCACAAAAAGCATGGGGTTAAGTGTATCGAAAACATTGGATTTTTTTTATAAGGGTAGAAATATATTCCAGATGTTTAGTTTTTATAGCCTATTTCCAGTAGTAGGTCTTTGATGTGAAAATAAGAACCATTTCCCAGATTACTAAAACAGTATGTTCATGTCATGACAGATGCTAGGCTATTCTGCTGATCCGGTGTGTGTGTGTGCATGTGTGCATGTGTGTGTGTGTGTGTGCATGTGTGCATGTGTTCAGGAAGCATGTGTGTAAATATTGGGCAATTAAAACAGGTTTTATAAATATGAAGCATTTGAAACATGTTTTATGAATAAATTTCTATACTCTCCTCCCATTTTTCTAACCTCTCTTAAGCCCTCAAATCACTCCATGTCCTATAGCTTCTCTCTATAAAACAAAATAATCCTTTTTTACCAATTTCTTTACATAGCTCTTTTTGATGTATACGTGTTGAGAAGATGATTTTATCCCCCTCTCAGTTTTCTTTCCTCTCTCCAAAATGTAAAAACTTTTATTATCTTGGAAATATTGAGGAGTTAACTTTTACCTATCTCCCTACTTGCATACTCCTCTATTCACTCTTTCACAGAGGGAAGAAGTGGACTAAAACAGGTGGATTTGGAGAAGGGACAAACATGCACAACTTGTTCCTTTCCAAGCTCTTTTTCTCAAGTCAACATTCTTACTTGACAGTTTTAATCTCCTCCTCTTCTATTTTCTGTGTGAAAAGAAAGTGTTGGTTAGGACCATTTACTTGCTAATATTCAAAATACTCCAGTGGCAGATTTGGGAGGGGCAGAAGAATATTAACATGAACCTGTATATTTAAAAATGTTTGATGTGAGTAAATTTACAGAATTTACTATCCTTATTGATGTTCCAGTTGTTCACTCTGATGAATGAAAGGCTCTTCCATTGGACTCCTGAGTGTTTTGGGCATGATCTGACTAGTCCTTCATAGATTCTTGCTTTCTAGTGTGACAAGATGTTCTAGCTCATCATTTACATCTCTGGTACTTGACATGGAATGACTCAGCTATTTCTCCAAGGAATTTTGTTTTTGTTCCCCACCCCCCCCACAGGAAATAATATTTTAAGACTATAATCTGAGCACTGGGTAGAATCTATTACTCATCGTTACCACATTAGACATTGTTTTGGGGCCCGTTTTATAATTTTTTTTTTTTTTTGAGATGAAATATATCATGTACTTTTGAAGGATAAAATTCTTATGTCATCCTTGCATTTCCAACTGGATTTAGGTCTACAATAATTATTTTTAATCTCTACTACCTTATATCTGTATCTCCTTTATTTGGGGCTGAGAAACCAAGTTATCAATAACACCAGAAATGATAGAATGTAAGGACTTATTTGTTTGTCTTAAAAAATAACAAAACAACTTCAAAATCCATTTGCATGATTAGCATCAGCAACACTATTCCAGAAAACAGTCGGGGTGTGTATGTGTGTATATTTCTTTTTGTCCTTATAGTATATCCTATAAAGGATGTTACAGTCAAATTACTGTGTTTTATAGACATTTGAATACTTTTCCTTTTTGTGGCTATATGAGTACTATATGTCAAGTTTGTATCCTATCACCATACTTATTCAATCTGTATGCTGAGCAAATAATCTGAGAAGCTGGACTATATGATGAAGAATGTGTCATCCGGATTGGTAGAAGACTGATTAATAACCTGCAATACGCTGATGACGCAACTTTGCATTTTGCAAGCGAAGAAAACTTGAAGCACTTACTGATGAAGCTCAAAGACCACAGCCTTCAGTATGGATTACACCTCAACATAAAGAAAACAAAAATCCTCACAACTGGACCTATAAGCAACATCATGATAAATGGAGAAAAGATTGAGTTTGTCAAGGATTTATTTCTACTTGGATTCACAGTCAACACCCATGGAAGCAACAGTTAAGAAATCAAAAGACAAAGACACATTGCATTGGGCAAATCTGCTGCAAAAGACTTCTTTAAAGTGTTAAAAAGCAAAGATGTCATTCTGAGGATTAAGGTGCACCTGACCCAAGCCATGGTGTTTTTAATTGTCTCATATGCATGTGAAAGCTGGACAATAAAAAGGAAGACCAAGAAGAATTGACATCTTTGATTTGTGGTGCTGGCGAAGGATATTGAATATACCATGGACTGCCAAAAGAAGGAACAAATCCATCTTGGAAGAAGTACAGCCAGAATGCTCCTTAGAAGAGAGGATGAAGAGACTTCGTCTCACGTTCTTTGGACATGTTATCAGGAGGGATCAGTCCCTGGAGAAGGACATCATGCTTGGTGAATTGGAGGGTCAGCAAAAAAGAGGAAGACCCTCAGTGAGGTGGATTGACACAGTGGCTGCAACAATGGGCTCAAGCATAACAATGATCATGAAAATAGCACAGGACCAGGCAGTGTTTCGTTCTGTTGTACATAGGGTCGCTATGAGTTGGAACCAACTCCACGGCACCTAACAACAATATGTATGTAGTCAGTATATATGTACTTTAGTAAAACTTAGAAAAACTTTTCTGGAAAAGCCTGGAAAGTTAAGCTACGGCAGCATTTTGAGGTGCCTTACATGGCATGCTTAGATAGTTTCCTTTTATTTGCAAGTGACAAATCTAATTGGCTTAAGCAAAAAAAGGAATGAATTAACTACCGTAGTTAAAAAATACACGGGAGTAGATGTGATGTCTTCAGGATCGACTGCAAGCTTTATTTTTCTCTCTCTCCCTTAATCACTTGTCTTTCTTGATCTTACTGCTACTCTCTCTTCTTGTTCTGTGTATTGAGTTCACCCCTAAGCTTGCACCTTGTGATGTCCCCCAGAAGGTTTAGCCCTCTATCTTCAACATTCAAAAATTAGTGGAAAACAAGCTTCTCTATTCCTAACAATTCCACAAAATTTAGAGGCATGATCTCAATGGTTCATGAGGAGTAGCATGCTCATCCCTAAAACAATCACTTTTGACAGGGAGAGGCAATGCACTGATTGGCTTAGGCCAGAGCATGTAAACACACTGACTAAGCAGAGAAAGGGAAGATCTTCAGAGGAAAATTTTGGAAATGCTTAGAAAATGACAAATTAAGGCTTGGTAAGCAAAAACAGTAAATACCAGGGCCATTTATAAAAGATGATTTGATAATTAAAATAATTAAATGGTGAAGGCTTTATCATGGGATCATCCAGCTTCACAACAACTATTGATATTGTATAATTGGAATTCCACAGAGTTTAAGAGCTGAAAGTAATGGAGGAGATCAGTTTGTGCAAGCCCCTCATTTACAGGGAATGGAATTAAACTCAATAAACTTACTACCCAAAAGCCAGAGAGACCTCAATGCATGGGAATCTGGATTGAAGGAAATGTACTCTTCTGGTGGGAGCAGAATGGCTTGCCTTAGGAAGGTGCTAGAAAATCACATTTTCACTTTCACTCTCTTTTTTTTTTTTTAATTGCCAACTGTCATGGATTGAATTGTGTCCCCCCAGAATGTCTGTCAACTTGGCTAGGCCATGGTTTCCAGTATTTGTGATTGTCCACCATTTTGTCATCTGATATGTTTTTTCCGTGTGTTGTAAATCCTATCTCTACGATGTTGATGTGATAGGATTAGCGGAAATTATGTTAATGAGGCAGAACTCAATCTACAAGATTAGGTGGTGTTTTAAGCCAATCTCTTTTGAGATATAAAAGAGAGAAGCAAGTAGAGAGACATGGGGACCTTATACCATCAAGAAACAAGAGCCAGGAGAATAGCACATCTTCTGGACCCGGGGTCCCTGCACTGAGAAGCAACTTGACCAGGGAAGATTGATGACAAGGACCTTTTCTTAGAGCTGACAGAGGAAGAAAGCCTTCCCCTGGAGCTGGCACCCTTAATTCAGACTTCTAGCCTCCTAGACTGTGAGAGAATAAGTTTCTCTTTGTTAAAGCCATCCACTTGTGGTATTTCTGTTATAGCAGCACTAGATAACTAAGACACCAACTCTTTTTTAAACATGTTTTGGAGTGCTTGGCCCATTTCCCACTTATTTAGCCTTTCTTAACACTCGTCTGGCCAACTCATTATCCTTGCTGAAAGTGTAGGCCTGAGTGAGTATTACTATACTGGCTTCTTCTACCTGTGTCTATAGCTGATTGGCCTGGGGACAAACATTCTTCCCATGTCCACCTAATAGTCCGGGGAAAACATCATATTCTCAGATAAGTCTTTTAAACTAAGAAACTGCTAGATTGAAGTCAATCTGGAGTAAGGATTTGATTGGAAGCTCATGGAGACTTGAGACTAGCACATATGTTGGATTATGGGTATTGCTGCAAGATGACAATAAGAGAAGCCACAGAAAAGTAGAAGATAGTAACTGTTCATTGAGTAATTATATTAACCAAACACTTTTCTAAGTACTTTGCAACGATTAATTCCTATGGTTTGGCAAACAAACTTAGGAGGCCAGTGCTATTTTAGGGATGATAGAAGTGAGGCAAAAATTGGTTGAGTAAATTATTAAAAATTACATAGGTCAGATGGGGCTGAGCAGTTTGTGGCAGTTTGAGCCTCAGCTGTCTGGCTCTCAAGTTCATGGTCTTAACAACCCCATTACACTGTCTGGGAGAGCACATGCAACCTTTAGAAAAGGAGAAATTGTGTTGACTTCCTAGCAACTTTAATTCTTGCCCCCATACTGTCTGCCTAAAATTTAATCTCTGGGTCTATGAGGTTTATTATATAAGCTATCTATTTCTTCCTTCCAACAAAATGATCTCACGCTAAGTTGTTGTTGTTAGGTGCCATTGAGTCCATTTTGACTCATAGCAATCCAATGTGACACAGTAGAACTGCCTCATAGGGTTTTCTAGGCTGTAATCTTTACTGGAACAGATTGCCAAGTCTTTCTCCTGCAGAGCCCCTGGGTGGGTTCAACTGCCAACTTTTTGGTTAGCAGCAGAGTGGTTAGTTATTTGCACCACGAAGGGCTGCTTCTTAGGCTAATGGGATATGTTATATTGTGGTTGAGAGAGACCTATATAGTATCTTCATCTTCATACAGCACCAGCACAGCTGATACATATGCCCTCCAAATGCACTTCTGATTAAAAGGACTGAGAACTGTGTCCTGTCTGAAGTAAAGATTACAATGTGTCTGGTGGCACAGTAGTTAAGAGCTATGGCTGCTAACCAAAATGTCGGCAGGTTGAATCCACCAGCCACTCCTTGGAAACCCTATGGGGCAGTTCTACTCGGTCCTATAGGGTCACTATGAGTTAGAATCGTATTGATGGCAACAGGTTTGGTTTTAGATCTGTGTTTTGTCTCCGTTAAAATAATTTTCATTAAGAAGCTTGTAGGTATGACCCTATCTTTCCTTCTCTGTATATCAAGAAAAGTTGAGTTTATTAGATCTCTGGGTTAAACATGTAGAATGGGCTGACTTTGCCTAATCTAGTACAGGATACTATACATTTTCTTTCAAAATGTGTGAAAACTTCTGTAACAGTGACCAAGATAAATTCATTGCATGATTGTCTGAGCCTTGAGAGTTTTATAATTAGAACTCTTGCATGTAAATAGAATATACTACCAAAGCAAGTCAAGGAATCAGTAAAGAATAAAGAGATTAAAAAACATGTAAACTTCATGCTTGAAAAAGTAGCTTCCTGAAGAAAATATCAAATATTGGATGCTTGTAATATAACAGCTACTTTAACTTGTTTTATAGGTTACTTTGTATTAAGGTGTAGCAACAGAAACTTTGCAAAGAATGTAAAGAGCAAAGTGCATTTGAGGCAGGATGGTCTAACTGGAAAGAATGCAGTCTTTATACTTGTCTTTTTTCTGGCTGGGGAATGAAGTTGGCCCTGCATTTCTCTCTCTCAATCCCCCAGAGGCCTCTGAGAGTTGAGTTTTTCTTGGACTGATTTCTGAGAGACTGATGGCTCCCTGTGATCAGTGGGTTCATCAAGGGGACTTGCTGATAGTCACTACAGTATATTAATCAGAGCAAGGGCTCTTGTGGCTAAAGGAAACCAGGAGCGAGAGCCTAAACTCAGAGCCCTGTGAATCAAGGGCCTTAAAAAACAAAACAGAAAAACACTGTCTTACCTACATTTCTTCCTACAGGAAGCTTTGAAAAGGAAGGAGATTTACTGTGTATTGCCAAAAGGAAGACTTTACAGGCTCAAACTCCCCAACAAACTATATTGCTGTCATGTATAAGCAGGGACAGATTACCCAATAACCAAGGTATGCACTACAGATTAATAAGGAAACACAATGAAGCCTGTGCATACCTTGCTTACTGTAGGCCAGTGCTTACTATATTTACTGGTCAATCTTTTCTTGTGTATGAGCTATGAGGAACAACTATAGAACTACACAGCTCCAAGAGGGGATATGTCCTCTTTTGTGAAAAGGGCATGTATTGCTTTAACAAATACTTCCATTGACAGATTGTTAATGGGGCTATAAAGAAGGGCTTCTATGTTGATCCGGGAGATAATTGAGAAGTTTGGGATGCTTGTTCTTCTCTACCAAATCTGGCTTATGTTATTTCTGAGCCAAGCTGTTGACCTTTTCTTCCTTCTTTTGTTAAGCTGTGGCACCAAAAGGATTATATATCCAAACAATTTGAGAGAACCTTTCCACTATGAGAAAAGTAGGGGGTTTAAATTTATTGAATACTGCCGCATTTAACCTATTTAATTGGAACATGTTAATTGGATCTAATTGCAAAGTAGTTTTAATTGGAAAATCAAGCATTGCACTGATATTGGTGTACATGATTAAACAAAGTAACAGGTCACCAGTAGATTGTGTAAGATTCATTCCTGTGATTGATTAAGTATGAAAGTTAATCAATTTAATTTATGTGATTGATGTTGATTCTTTCCTTTTGAAATTGCCTGTTATGTCTCTTATTTTTAACATGATGCTGTGTGTAGAATGCAAACTAAACTACAGTGGCTCTTCAAGTTGTTTATTTTGGTATAATGATTTGTTTATTTCTAATCTAAGTAATTTTAACATGGCTTTTGTGTCACTAATTAAGATTTTCAAGTTACTCAAGATAAAATTAGCTTTCCTATTAAGATGATTTAATTTTCCTGGGGAAATAATTCAAGCAACATGAAAAACTTAACCTCTTAGTTCCACTATTGGAGTTCAGAGTTTATTGTGTTAAAATATATGTCATGCAGCTCAGGAAAAATGGTGTCCCTTTTTTAATCATCTCAGTGTTAATATGCTTCATGCTTCCTGATAACTATGATGATAATTGTAATAATAATGAGAAGATGAAAAACATTTATATACCACTTATTATGTACCAGACATTGTCTCAATTTCATTAAATATAATAGCACATTTAATAACTTATATGATGGAAATGCACTTGCTTCTGGCAATTTTCTTTTATCAAAGTCACAGAGGTAATATCTTCTTGTGTATTAGGTGCTATCTCCTGCACAGTTTGCAAACATACATGGTTAAGTCATAGCAAGGCAAAATTATTTGCCCAAGGTGACATAGTCAGTAGATACTTGATAAATGATACATTTAACAATGTAGAATTGACCAAATTCATACCAATTTAATTCATAACTTGAACTTATATGAATTATATACCAAGATAAGCAGGAGTTGTGGGAATGTATATATATATGTGTATATAGATATAGACAGACATAGACATAGATATAGACAGATCTATCTGTATCTATATCTATGTATATCTATCAGTCTGTCAGTCTGTCTATCTATCTATGTTGTTGTTTTTAGGCATTGTCGAGTTGGTTCTGACTCATAGTGACATTGTGTACAAAAGAATGAAATAATGCCCTGTCCTGTGCAGGACCGAGTAGTTTCCTGTATATATATACTCGTTCTGTTGTACATAGGGTCACTGTGAGTCGCAACTGACTTGACGGTACCTAAAAATTACACACACACACACACACACACACACACATATATGTAAAACTGCTTGGTAAAGTAGAGGGTCGGTGAAAAAGAGGAAGACCCTCAGTGAGATGGATTGACAGAGTGGCTGCAACAATGACCTTAAGCATAACAATAATTGTGAGGATAGCGCAGGACCGGGCAGTTTCGTTCTGTTGTACACAGTCTCTGTATGAGTCGGAACTTGCTCGATGGCACCTAACAACAACAACAACATAAATAAAACCAAACCTGTTGCTGTCAAGTCAATTCCAACTCATAGCAACCCTATAGCAACCGTATTGACCCTATATATGTGCGTGTGTGTATATACATGTCTATATAATGTTGTTGTGCAGCTAGATAATCGTTTTAGTAACTTGATAAAAATCACACAATTATTAAAAAAAAAAGTTGTGGCAGACATGGACGTTTGTTTCACTTAACAACTTCTCTGAACGTTTTCTTCCTTTTGTTTATCCAGCTTAAAGCCTGCAAAGTTAAATGCTCAATTTTCCTGACTTCCTTGTAGCCTGGGCGCCATGGGACCGTCTTCTGGTCTAAAAGCCAAAATTAGAGGTCTGCTGGGGAAGGAATGTCATCATGGGGGCAGCATCTGCTTTTCTCTCTAAAGAGAACAAATACACTTAACACAGATATTTCTTTCCTTTTCTTATTGCCTAACCTAATATAAATAAAGTCTAGAAGAGCAGCAACTACTGGTAACCATGATGACAAAATCCAACAGGCTAAGGATCACAGAGTAGTGAGATAGGTAGCTTCTCAGACGTGCTGAGTTGTGCTAGGCTTGCACGCTCTGTCACTGGGCTCCTTGTTATGTAGGGGAAAATAGTTGGAATCGACTCAACGGCAAAGGGTTTTTTTTTTTTCCAAAAGCTACTGCAAGTGTTGTTTCGTGTTTGTTTCTTTGCTTGTTTTTGTTAATGCCTGAACACAATCCTAACGGATAAAAAAGATTTTACTCTATTTATTAAAGGGAGAGTTAGTTAACATTTGTTGACTATGCAAAGCTCTATGCTAACAGCTAGAGCCCAGATGGCACAGTGGTTAAGAGCTTGGCTGTTAACCAAAAGGTTGGCAGTTCAAATCCACTAGCTGCTTTTTGGAAAACCTATGGGAGAGCTCTACTCTCACCTATAGAATCTCTATGGGTTGGAATCAACTTGACAGCGAAAGTTTGGCTTTGGTTTTTATACTAACCACTGGCAAGTTGTGACGTAGAATTGAACCGTTATCTTCTACAGTCTTTGCATTTTTATCAGGAGGGCCAGCTCTAAAAGAATCTCAAAGCATTGCAAACTTTCCAGAACAAAAGACCCTTATAAGAATATGCAGTGTTGATATCATTTCTAATCGACTATGAAAAATTATATATAGGCCTATCTAGTGCAGTTTTCACTAGATATCCTTATATATAAGGGTATCCCTACATATTACAGTTTCAAGGAGCCCTGGTGGCACAGTGGTTGAGCATTCAGCTATTAACCGGAAGGTCTTTGGTTCAAACCTGCCAGTTTCTCTGTGGAAGAAAGATGTGGCAGTCTGCTTCCGTAAAGATTATACCTTGGAAACCCTATAGGGCAGTTCTACTCTGTCCCATAGGGTTGTTACGATTCAGAATCAACATGACATTAACGGTTTTTTGTGTCTTTTGTTTGTTTTTAGTGCAGTTTTAAGATACACACACACATAATATAAAATAAGGAATAACTAGTCTTTATTATAAGGATTTTCACAATCCCTGGTGGTGGAGTGGTTAAAGCAATCAACTGTTAACTGAAGGGTCAGCAGTTTGAAACCACCAGTAGCTCTGCAGGAGAAAGATGTGGCAGTCTGCTTCCATAGAGATTTACAGCCTTGGAAACCGTATGATGTCACTTTGAGTTGGAATGGACTTGACAGCAGCAAGTTTAGTTTTGGGTTTGAAGTATAAATACAAATCTTGACATTTCCATGTGCTACACTCTATGTATTTGCAATAGTTTCCTCCATTGTTCAGAAGAGCATGATCTCAATGTCTGGCCAGTGACATGCATATAGTCCATGCCATGCGTAGTGAAGTCGCTTACCAATATAAGCCAACATTTGTAAATCTGTTGACTCACTATTCTTAGTTCTCTTGAACAACAGAGAAAATATGGCAGCGCTGGATGTTTGCAGCTGTTTCTTATCATTTCAAGTTATGCCACATCAGCAAATGAAGGTTCTGAAAGCTTGACTCCATCCACGTCATTAAGGTTGACCCTACTTTGAGGCGGCAGCTCTTCCCCAGATGTATTTTGGGCAGAAGATAATTAGAACTTTTTCTGTCTCTTTGTCCGGCGTTCTTAAATTGATACCCTGAATTAAACTCAAAAGTGAACTGTAGTCTCAGTAAACAATATAATGAGACTATTGTCTTACTGTATTTCTGTACATTTATATCTATTTAACTTAAAGTTTCATTAGGTCTATTTTTTAACCCAATTATTCAACAAAAGTCTATTGAGTTCCTATCATGTGTTTTCCTGTGGTAAGTATGCAAATCATTAAGATAAAGTTTCTGTTTCTAAAGGTTATGACTCTTGAGTTGCACATGCTACAGAACTTAGCTCACTCCAGTTTAAAAATAAAGATAATACAATCACATAACTGAAAACTGCAAAGACAGGAATGATTTCAGATGAGCTTTGATTCAGTAGCTCAAAAGAAGTAACCTGAGATCTGATTTCTCTCTGCTCTGACTACAGTGATGTTGGCTTCTCCACCAGACACCACATAGTACAGTTATCCATGCTTGTCTAGACTTTCCCTCATTTGGCAGAGAGATACTAAAGATTCTAGGTTTAACATTCTCACAATACATTTCCCATGGGGAAGGGGAACTCTCCTATGCTAATAAAAAGTTAGGAAAGAGGAGGTGAAAACTAGCCTCTCCTAAAAAGCAAAAAACCAAACTCATTGTCGTCGAGTTGATTCCAACTCATACCTCAATAAATATATACTCACATCACATCACCCTATTTAAAATACTAGCCTGTGCCTGAACTAGTTACTGTTGACTAGGTAATAGTACATGTTAGTTGGCATTATCCTGGAGCTGTGGATGGCTTCAACTGTAACCATATGGCTGATAATAATGATTGAAGGGGGAGGAGTTTTGCAAAGATAACGTAGGAGATTATTAGAAGTAAAGAAGGTGAATGGAGGCTTGAGGAAAAACACAAAAAACAAAGCAACTTTTGTCCTCTGAGCCATCTTCCAGCAATTTATGAACGAGGGACTTTAAATTGTCACTAAAAGTTGAATCATTGAGCATAGTCAAATTGTCAAATATTAAACAACAAACTGATATTAGGCTACACTTCTCTGATACTGTACTTTCTTCTGCTATAGATCTCTGCTTTTTACAGATAATTATAGGATTTAAATTTATTCTTATAAATTTTTATCTTGTTAGTTTTTCTCAGTCATTCCTGCTTGTTGAGCCTTTACAGAATCTCGATTCTGTCAACTGTCATATTAAGTTACCCTTCCAGTCTGAGGTCACCTGAAAATGTGATAAGCATGCTTTCCGTATCTCCATCCACCACATAGATAAAAATGTTTCACAGGACAAGGCCAAATATATTGGTTACAATTTAAAAAAAAAAAAAATCATGGACAAAAACTTGAATAAGTAACCACTAGTGCATGATAGAATGAATGCAGAGCATTCAGTTTTTCTATCAGTGCTCATGTCAGCTGGAGTTAGTAATGTCAACAATAACCATTCACAATCACATATGATTATGGTCAGGGCTGGGTAAGAAAAAGAAATAAGATAAAGATCAGCGTTACCTGTTATACAGATTTCATGGCTAAAAAAAAAAAAAGTACACAGATTTTACATTTGGATACATGCATTTGACCATGTCTGAACAGCCAAAGGGATTCAATGTTACTGTGTTAAAATGTTTACACGTGTGGTGTATATCTGTTGGTCCCAGTGCTGTAAAACCATCTACCATGTTAGTTACTGTCCTCTCCTAGCAACTCACCCCCACTCCTCAATTGGTCCGACTCTCTTTTAGAGAAGTTAAGTTCTAGTTCACCTTTTATCTGACCGTTGATTAGCCAGATCTCATTTCAGCCCGCTTACTCTGTCAATATGCTGTGTGATCTCATTCACCTCTGCTGCTACCTCAGCTGAGCAAATCAGGTGTTGCTTTTCTCTAGTGAAGATTTGCCTTTGTTTCTACCGGGCAGAAGAGAAAACTACCAATCCAGGAAAAATGCAGGTAGTAGAATTAGAACAGCAATTCCTTGTGAGTGAAGGCTTAATACAGATTTTTAAGGGGAATATTTAATTATGTTTGTATG
>NW_004443947.1:15578059-15585599 GCF_000243295.1 Trichechus manatus latirostris | reverse complement strand
GTGTTGTTCAACTCAACACTAGATACGATTTTTTTCCAAGTTGCTGGAAAAATCCATTTGAGAATTTTTTATTTTGGACAGTGCAGACTATTTTTAAATTTATTTTAATAAAATGAGTCTGTGTCCAATTTCAATTCTATCTCCATATAATACATCATATCAAAAATAATACACTTATATATTTAATAGGACTTTTCAAATATTTTGGGACACATCTCATTACACCTAGTATTTTTTTTCCTACCTAAGCAAATCTCTAAGGTGATATTATTAGGTTTATTTATAATTTGTTCTAATGAAAACTCTTAATTTCAATCCATCTGTCTTTGCAATATTTGTTGATTTTTTTTCCATATTGTAAGATGTAGAATGTGCACAGCCACATTCTTATACAAATGTGTTTATATACTTTCATTACTGATATCAAGAATTCAGAAGTAAAAGATAGAGTGAAGGAAATAAAGTTTATAACTTCATTTTTGAAAGCACTTGTCACTATGAGTTGCTACCCTCTCACTTGGGCTCTCAATGACATATAATATATATGTATATATATTACATTCTATCATAACATGAATAATATATTATTATATATATCTCCATTATCTGTTGCCATTGAGATGATCCTGACTCATATCAAAAAAACCAAATCCACCGCCATCAAGTCGATTCCAACTCATAGCGACCCTATATATATCACCACTAGAGAGCCCAAATGAGAGGTCGCAACTCATTGTTTAACAAGTGTTTCCAAAAATGAAGTTATAAACTTTATTTCCTTCACTATAATATACACAATTAATATTATTACTATTATATATCACCAATAGAAAGGTGAATACGTCACAGTCACTAAAATGGTCTCTTTTCAGAAGTACACTTTGACAATCTGCATGCCTTTTTTAAAAAATTTGATAATAAATTTAATACTTAAAAAACCAACGAGCCAAAAATTGCTATCAAGAAACAGGAACTTTATTGGTAGAGAGCAGGACAATACCATTGTAATTCCTTACACAATACTGTTTTCACAATACAACTTGACCTTGAATGTGATTGCTTTCCTAGCAGCAACTGCTCTTCTTAACTATATGATGCCAGCTGTGTTGTCAGATGGGTAATAGATCTGAAATGTGCAAAATTATAATAAGATCTACAGCCAGATGCATAGCGTTTGTGAAGGCTGGATCCAATTCTGTTGCACTAGAATGTTAACTTGAAAGGATTGATAGCCATAAAAAAAGCCCGCATCATGTACTCAGATACACCTAAATTCAGCTGGTTAATGTGGGCTCCACTTCTTTGCTTGAGGTGAAATTCACACTAACCGTAAATGCTTGATCAGCAATATTTCCCTGGCTTTGCTTGGCCAGAGACCTAAGGAGAGAAAAGCCCTAAGCTAGGAGCATCCTGCTGGCCAATTGTTGCCTGCCTTCAGCTCAGAAATGATGGAAGAAACAGGGCATCATTAGGCTGCCTGCATGGAGAATTTAAACTTTTTGACATTTCATTTCCTTTTAAAGGCCTCACAAAAGTTTTGGCTTGATTTGTCCACTAATTTCCTACCAAAAGAAAAAAAAAAAAATCTTACCCCTCCCTCCCGCAAAAAAACAACTTCCGAACTGGAGATAGAAATCTCCTTTCTCTGTCTTTCATTTAGAAAACGCTGATGTTAAGTCCCAGGCAATGTTGCAATTGGTGTGATTATTTGTAGTGCCAGACGCACAGGCACCAGGAGGTTCTTATAAATCAGATTGCAACCTGGGTTACAACTGGCACAATAAAGGGAAGAACTCAGAATAGATTTGGAAGTATGCTAGAGACCTTCAACAAAATAGGTGGGACTAAGAAAGAATTGCAGAGTTGATCAAAGTTGTGCTAAACCAGAACTGGCCACTGAAACAGAACAAGCGTTCTGGAAGGACTTTAAAACTCAGAAGTGAAGAATTTCTCCAAGGCCACATATAAAGAGATCACTAAATATGAAGGCTGATGTGCCTTTTTTGGTAAAAAAAAAAAAAAAGGGAGTAAGTTATAAAGGAGGACAAGAAAAACAAAAGAGCGGGAGGGATTAGAACAAGGCAAATGTGACAGTGGTATGTTAGGATGGGTGGTTTAAATTTATTTGTTCCTTCAGTAAGTATTTGTTGAGCCACTATTTTTTTCTTTTGTTCCAAAGATCTGGGAAGGCTATAGTTTATAAAACTAGTTACAATCTCTGAAATTTACACTCTAGTAAAAAATAATTGCATATGAAATTATAAAATTACAGTTATGCTACTGTTGGAAGGTAACGAGAGATTGCTAATAGGGAAACCAGACTTTGTGTACACAGGGAATGTTTTTTGAGGGAGAAGTGTTGAGCTGAGATAGGAAGAAAAAGCTAGAGTTTATTGTGTGAAGAAGGGAGAGAGGGAAGAAAATTCTGGACAGAGAAGACTGCTTACTGGCGGCAGTTATGAAGGATTTAAATTATTCAGAGTGTCTAGATTTAAAGAATGAAGGTGAATATAGAAAGAGATGAAGATCCAGAGTTGGATTATTCAGGGTCTTGTAAATCGCATACAGAAACTTCGTATCTTAAGAGAAGTGGGAAGTTGACCAAGGTTTTTAAGTAGGAGTCTGACCCAAAAAAGTTGTGTTTCAAATGAATCATCTGCTTCAGGATGGAGAAGAGAGTGGATACCGTAACAGTGGTCGCAGGCAGACTGGAAAGGACAGCATTTTTAGGACTGGAGTAATGATGATTGGCTGGTTCAGGATGCTGTTGAAAAAGTTGGAATGAAAGGCAAGATAGAAGAAACAGAGGAAAACAAAAAATCAACATGAAAGTAGATTCAACAACCACCACCAGGTAATCCTCCCAAACAGCAGCGTTTGTTAGAAGCGGTTCATGGTGTTAGAGCCGATACATCCTGAAAATAAGTCATTCTGTTTCAGGTTCAGAATTTTAGATGGTACTTATTGCAATAAGAACAAATCTTAGCATGGAAACTGCAGGTGCGAGGAGGAAATTTGAGAGTATCTGGGTAAGGAGAAAAGTTCATGAGCAAAGGCAGAGGCAAAGCTTTGGCAGAAAATTATGTTACTTCTTTCCTCGAGATCTTTTTTTCCTGAAATGCATGTAACATCCCCTGCCCCAGTTTTGTGTGACTGTGTGTATGGGGGGAGAGGGAATGGGGAATTGTGGGAAAAAGATAAAGAAAACTAAAACATTCTAGAATCCTGCTATTGAAAGTGTGGTTGCATGTTCAAGTTTGAGAAAAAGCAAGAAGCATTTCACAGATAGGGCTAGTGTACTGTGACCTGCATATTATTTCACAAACAGTGGTCCTTCTGCTGCTCAGTCTTCTCTAACATCCGCATTCACACAAAATGATCTAGTTTATTCTTAAGTTTTACGTGTAGGTTCGAGCCCTGCATTAGCCTTAGGTCTATTTAATGCTATTCAGAATTGAAATGAAAGAAAAGCACACCTACTTTTAAAAATGACAATTTATAACAATGACAAATGGGAAGGACAGCATAATCAGAGATAGCATTTAGTAAAAAGAAAACTCCACCGGAAAAGTTGAGAAAGAATGTGCTGCTAAGTACAAACTTTAGTTATAATCTGAAAGGCTTTTTTCAAGTTGTCTGTCCATAGAAATTCTACAGATTTCCCCTTTTTCTTTCAAACATAAATGGCCTACAATTCCAGTTATTGATAGCTGCATAATAAAGCCACCCTAAAATCTAGTGGCTTAAAACAACAATGTGTTATATCTCTTATGGTTCGATGAGTTGAGTGGACTCAGCTGGGTGGTTTCTGGTTTGCGATCTTTTGAGTCAAGTGGAGTCTGGGGCTGGGGTCATGTGAAGGCTTGACTGCGCTAAGGTGGCTCATTATGTGGCTGGAAGTTGGCGTTGGTTGCCCAGTAGTAGTTCAACTGGTATGTTGACTGGAGTGGCTATACATGGCTTCTCCATGTGCTTGACTTCTAACTGCAGAGAAGGAGAAAGGACACACAGATTTGTAAAGAACATAGGCACTCTTAAGCAGAATTTCCACAGGTAGAAGAGAATATATAATCATTACAAATTGGATGCTGTTTTTCACCCCTCCCTAAATATAGATTTCATTTGCATCATCATCTCATCTGCTAAATGTCATTTTTAAAATGTGAATTTTTAAATGTCAGCTAACAAGGAAGTTTGACTACTTAGTCTCTCTCGTTATTCTGACTCCACTGGTCTATTATTAAGGGCATTTTAACAGTTGATTGCTGTTATTCCTGATTAAGCCTTGGTTTGTGCAAATTGATTTAAGGTGATGTAATTTTTAAAAGTCACGTTGTGTAGAATGTGCTGGGTAGTTTGGTGATATATCCTTTTCTTGGCCAAAATGCATTAAGCAAATTCACAGGAAAAAAAAATATAATTGGCAATAGTGGAAACTCTCACTGAACCACAAATTACATGCTCTTAAAGACTGCTGCTCAGGGGTTCCATAGAAGCAATTTCTTCTTAGGATGGAAGGCTGGATGAGGAACCTAGGCAAACAAGAAAACTTCTAAAGTCTTTCTAAGTTAGTGAAGCTATAATTCTAGAGTCCCTTCTACATGTAAACTGAGCAAATCATAGTGGGCTTTCTCCTCAACTCAAGCTCCTCAGATGTTTTCTAAAAGAGACTCAATTAATTCCTGTTGCCATTGTCACAGTCAAATTATCTATCCTGTGAAAAATCTGACTCTCTCATTAATGTTGTAGCATATGAGCATTAATCTGTCTGCTTCTCCAGTTCTCTAATGAGACAGAAACTTACTATGAGATCTTTCTTCAGAAATAATAAACTGACTGACTCTCCATGACACAATCACCTAATTAATAAAATAGTGAGAATTTTGAAATCCCTGTGCTGTGATTTTCTTAAAAGAAGACTAGTTTGCAGATTTGTAAAGGGACACTAGAAAGGATGTAAATTTATCAGTCAGCAACCTCTAACTAAACAAACAAAAGATTGAACGGAATCAATACTACCAGAAAGAATTTCCCCCAAACAGTCCAGGAAATCTGGAAATGCAAGAAAATAAATCCATATCAGAGAAAATGGTCTGTTTGTAGTGACATCTAGTGGTATTCATTTTCATACTCGCTCATTCTTAAATGAATTCTTCCCCCAAAAGATACCAAATACAGGAAATTTATCATTTTATTATTTATATCATTAAATATGTAATAAGTATTAGCTTTTTGGAGTTATAGGAATAAATATTTTACAAAATAACATGGATTAATATCATCTTATGGTTTGACAAATCTGTTTTTGAGAATGGTATACGGGTGAGTGGGTTATGACTGGGAAGATGGCTACAAGAAGAATAATAATGTCTGCCCTCGGGCACAAATGAGTGTATTTCTTGATATTTAAACACATGACCATGTTTGTATTTGTGGTTTTTTTATTTTTTTAACATAGGTGTTTCAAACAAATGAAATCAACCAATCAGGAGATTTATGGTACAAATATCTTTGTGAAAAATGATTCAACACGTGGCAGATTCATCTGAAACTAAAATGACTATAATCCCAAAGGGTTGTAGTGCAGAATACCAAAGACTTCTGCTTCCTGATATTTACACTGCAGTGGTTGATTCATTATGCTAAAAATGTGTTTGTGTGTGTGTGTGTGTGTGTGTGTATGTGTATATAGCAGCACAACATGATTTTACGTTTGCCCTGACACTAAGGGTATATTTTTTCTTTAGAACACATAAAAAAATGGTTATTAAAAGAAGAGTGAAATTTTGAAATAAAATAAATAACACTTTGAAATGGTAGGCAAAAATTTCTAAAAGTTACCAGGTTGTTACAATCAAGGGGGTTACAAAATTGCTAAGTACCAAAAAAACAACTCATTGTGGTTGAGTCAATTCTGACTGATAGTGACCCTATAGGACAGAGTAAAACTGCCCCATAGGGTTTCCAAGAGTGGCAAGTAGATTCGAACTGCTGACATTTTGGTTAGCAGCCAAACACTTTAACTACTGCTAAGTCACAGGGGAAATTATTGAATGGGCAAGGTAGGAATTAGCAGATCACCACATCAGAGATTTTACTTCTAGGTATGGCTGACATCTCTCTCCCAAACCCACAGCACCTTTCTACAGAATCAAAGCCTCTGTTCAATTTTACAGTCCCTAACAGGGGCGGATGACCCAATAAGCAAAGTAAGCGTGGGCTTACTTGTGTTTACTTACTAATCTGTAGTGAACAATTTCACATGGATTTCACCACACCAGATATTTGACGTGGTGAAACCCATGTGAAAATTGTTCTCTATAGATGATCTGGTAAACAAGGTAAGCACCATGTTTACCTTGCCTATTGGATAATCCGTCCCTGCTAAGTAGCTATTTCCTCTAGCTACCTCGGAAGAGGAGAAATACATGTCGATACGCAACATTTTTTCAGAGGAAGGTTTTTGTTTTGTACAAGCTCTGATACTTGCCCTGCTGAGAGAGACCACAGAGAAGTCCATCTTCTGTATCATTCTTATCTTCTGTATCACTTTAGAGCAGGCCCCATCTGGGATGGACAGATGCCTTCATTCAACAATTCATTCAACTAATATGGGGCAACCATTGTGAAAGTCTGAACTAGCACAAGTTCTTAATTTGTGAAAGTCCAGATCTTCAATTCTTTGCCAAAAAGAAGTCTAGCCTGGTGTCACAAAATTTCTGTCTACAGCACAGCCCCAAGGGCTGTCATTCTGTAGTCAGCATCAATATTCTGTGACTTTAAATAAAGCTTCAGCGTGTCCTTCAAGTTTATGCCTGTCCATTTTACCCCCTGTACTTCGAAGTACACAGAAACTGCTTTGACCTTTGAGGCCATCTCTTCACAAGATGAGTCCCCTACAGCCTGACACAGGAAACATCACTTCAAAATCTCATCATTCTACTTTATTCTCCCATGTGATAAGCATTTTGCATGCAAGTGTCATGGGTGAATATTCTGAAAGAACAAATGTGACAGTAATACCTCTAAGTTCCACTCTGAACATTTTGGAAACCATCTTCATCTTAGAATATGTAATAAAGTTAAATGACTTGACTTTTTCAGATGGTAAAATTATCATGGAAGCATAAATTAGTTATACAATGGCATGATTTAAATACCACTTCTTGCCCGCAGAAGGGAATTACGGTAAACAGATTCATAGAATTCTAGCCTACAAATTTGTCTGGGTGTTCTAGGGCATAGCCACAGGCAGATTTCAGAGCCTTTAAAATATAGGAATTTAAAATGCTTCATACATGTACCTAAGGATAAGGAGAGAAATTTACTTTTAACATCAAACCATAAGCTTGAATTTGACTGACTTGCAAAATCTTCCTAAAGGAACAACATTAAAATTCAGCAAAAATATTCACTGATGCAAAATGTCAAACACTCGGTGTACACCTGTAACCTTAAGAATAAGTGCAGTACCCTTCCATCACCTTTGATTTTACCGTGTGCTGAAAAATGTAACCACTGCCAGGCACAGTGTCATCTT
>NW_004443947.1:15575534-15576967 GCF_000243295.1 Trichechus manatus latirostris | reverse complement strand
CACACCACCACCCTCCCCGCCCCAGCAATATGCAAAAGTCTTTTTTCTTGCTTGTAAACATAGCGTTCAGCAACGTTTTACTGTTGCTAGGTAAATAGTTTTTCATGGCAGTGCTAAATTTCCATGTCTTCTCATGGATGAAGTTGAACACTGTTTCTTATGTAAAAGACAATTTGCAGGTCATCTTTTATGTACTGTTTGTTCGTATATTTGCCCATGTTTTTAATTGATTTCTTAATTTTTAACCTTTGATTTCAGCATTTTTTTATATTTTATTTTGTTTGTTTATTCTGCCTCCTGAATTGGATTTAAGTTGGTGTACCAATATTGAGATAATACAGTAGATGAAGTGAGCTTTAACTAAATGAGAACAATGAAGCAAAGTAAAAACCAAGATAAAAAAATAAGGCATACACGTAGGGTGTTTAGTACATTACACAAATGGCATGTAATGAAGAACAATATCCTATCTAAAAATGAACCACAAATTTGGCCATAAGCTGCCTGATACATAGTGTGAGAAGGAAATATAGCCAATTATTAACTTTACAGTATCCTGCAAATTAACATCCCCCAGCAGATATTCAGCCATTGTACACACACACACCCCTAATTTAGCAAGGAAATCAGACTATACTAATACTAAAAAGGTAAAGATATTCCTATCCTGCATTTGCAGGTAAAGAAACCGCATATGTGATAAGCAACATCCTGGAAAACATCCTTGAAACACTGAGTGATTTCCATTGATCCGCTTACTTATTATCTTTAATAAAACTGGCAGCATCAAACCAAACACACAGGGCAATATGGAGGTCAAGGAGCCCTGGTGGCACAGTGGTTAAAGTAATTGGCTGCTGACCAAAAGGTCAGTGGTTTGAACCCACCACCTGCTCCATGGGAGAAAGATGTGGCAGTCTGCTTCCCTAAAGATTTACAGCCTTGGAAACCCTATGGGGCAGTTCTACTCTGTCCTATAGGGTCGCTTTAATTCAGAATTGACTTGATGGCAGTGGGTTTGGTTTGGTGGGTTTGGTCTAGAGATAAGAAGAAAATCTATTTTTTTTTAATTGTACTTTAGGTGAAGGTTTGCAGAACAAATAGTTTCTCATTAAACAGTACACATATTTTTTGTTGTTGTTGTTATTTAACTTTTTTTTCTTTTTAATTATACTTCAGATGAAGTTTTACAGAACAACTAGTTTCTCATTAAACAGTCAGTACACATTGTTTTATGACATTGGTTAACAACCCCACGAAATGTCAACCATCTCCTTCTCAACCTTTTTTTTTTGGTGAAAATACACATAGCCGAAGATACACCATTTCAAAAATGTCTACATGCACAGTTCAGTGACATCGACTACGCTCTTCCAATTGTGCTGCTATTCTCACTTTAGATGAAGGCTCACAGAACAAAATAGTTTCTCATT
>NW_004443947.1:15564581-15574284 GCF_000243295.1 Trichechus manatus latirostris | reverse complement strand
TCTGTAGGTTCTCTTTTTACTCTTTTGGTGAAGTCTTTTGAAGAGCATAGGTGTTTGATTTTCAGAAGATCCCAGTTATCTAGCAGAAGAAACTCTAATTTTGAAAAAAAAAAACATGATTATATAATATTTTATTGTTGCAAAGATAATTATGTTAATCTTATACTAAAAAAAGAGTTGGTTTGTTTTGGCTTAGTTTGCACAAGTGTGTTTTCTGATAAACAGACTAAATCATAATCTTTTCTTATGATAGATAATTAATTCACATCAAATTTCATTTGTCATCACCTTAAATCACTTAGTAGTTTCCATTGGATGAGGGATCTTGTCTGTCTTATTCAACCTTGTATCCCAGGCACTTAAAGTTGGCAATCTGCTCCCATAAAGATTATAGCACACAACAACAACAACTACAACACCAATATTTATAAAGTTCTAGTTTGAATAGTTTGGGGACTATACAGTAACTGAGTAGAGTTTTCTAGAAAGTGGCCAGATACTATTCTTTTAAGCTAATTGCTAACTGTATTTTGTAAAATTGCTTCTCTGGTTCTCTGGGAAATGGGAGTATGAAGTACTTGGCAGTGTTAGTAATGTATTTCTGTGTGAGAGAAAAATATTATTGCACTTAAAATTTTCATGAGGTCATGCCGCTGTATATTGTCCTGGTTATATTCAGACCACTTATTAGACTTTCCATATTTAGACTTCAACTGTTCATCCTCATCGCCTAACTTATATTATTTTTTCATTTATTACACTTTTTATTTTCTTTTCTTTACTGCTTTTCATTAGCTAAATTTTTCTCCCACTGATTTAAAAGTTAAAAATATCATGTTTCTTCTTCTGGTGGGCATCCTTTACACTGATTTCCACGTATATTTACTTCTGTTTCTTCAATGCTTTAAAAATGTATATTCTTTTTTTCCCTTTCTACCCAGTGCTAATGTTGAAAAGTCTGATGCCAATCTAGTGGTCTGATCTATCTGTACAGGAGTTTTTAGAGTTATCTTTTTATCTTTGATGTTCTTAAATGTCACTGTAATGTGTCTATGTATGCACTTTTTTTATTATCTCTTCTAGTTGGCACTCTATTAGTGGTTTATATCTGAGGTCTGTATTCTTTCTGTTGTACTAGGAATGTTTTTTCAAATGTGTTTCTCTCTCTTTCTCCCTCCCTTCTTATCTCCCTCCCCCTCTTCCTTCTCCTTCCTTATCCCTCTCCTTCTCTGGCCTCTTTCTCCTTCTTCTTTTGGTGCTCCTACTATCCCGTATTTCTACTTCTAACCTCCATATCTCTTTAACTTATTGTCATATTTTTGATCACTTTGTCATTTCCTGCTTTCTTTAGAGAGTTCATTAATTTGATCTTACAACTACCTACTTTATTCATCAGCTGTTTTTCAGGTGATGTTATCCCAACTGTGGTTTCCTTTATTCAACAATTATATTCTAAAATTTTAATTTTAATAATTTTCTGTTCTTCCTTCATTATATTATAATCCCTAATTCCTATGAGTATTTTATGTTTGTTTTTTAATATTTGATCAGTTCCAATAATTATGCTTCAGTTGGTATTTATTGTTCAGTGTGTCATCTTTCTTTTATAGCAGTGATTCTCCACCTTAGCTGCTCATTGCAATCACCAGGGGAGCTTTAAAAATCCTGAAGTCTGAGGACCACCAGAGATGTACTAGATTAACTGAATTGTGGTGCTGCCTTGGTCTCAGGATTGTTTCAGACAACTCAGGAAGTTCTACTGCAGGGCCAGTATTCATTAGCATTGTTTATAGTGATTGTGCTTCTTTTATAAATGTCGGGATTTGAGCATGGGGAGATTAATTAGGTACTTGGTTTGTATGCATGAGGGAAGGTTAGAAGACAAGGCAGGCAGCTCTACTGTACCCTCCTGTTAACCTTAAGGAGAGGGACAGAAATGGAGGCCCAGGACAGAGATATCCAGGGACCACAGACTCTCTGGTAACCACTCCCATTTGCTGTCCCTTTCTCCACCAGTCAGTTCATCTTGTGAGGAATTTACCTTTAAACTCTTAGATTAAGGATCTTGGGAGGAGGCCATCTCTTCAGATTGCAGTTCACCATATCTGAGGAAACAGAGTGATGGGGGAGGAGAAGTGGCAGGCCCTGGTCAGCCCATCTGCGTTTCACAGCTCAATCAAGCAGAGCTTTTAAGCTGCCTGGGGAATGTTAACACCTGAAGCAGACGTTACTGCAGCAATGGACAGGTAATGATTTTCCCAAGAGGAGAATTTAAGAGCTTGCCTTAAACCAGCAGTTTTTAAACTTGAGTGTGCAGCAGAATCACCTGGAAGGCTTATTAAACACAATGCTGGGCCCTATCCTTGGAGTTTTCTGATTCAGTGTGGTCCAGGCTTTAGAATATTTGCATTTCTAATGAGTCAGCTGATGCTGTTGGACTAGAGACCACACTTTGAGAACCATAGTGTTAAATCTGTCTTTATTCTAGACTACTCTCATCTGCCCTTCCTCCCCGGCCATAAACACCCACATGGTCTTTTACAATGGCTCTTTTTTTCTACCCAGAGGGTTCTTATGGCTTTTGTTGTTGTTGATGTAGTTATTGTTCATTTTTTTAAAAATTATTTTAATATTGCTTTGCTTGTTAATTCCTATGCTCCATGCTTCCCTCCTAATTCTGTAGTTTCTCCAGGGTTGACAAGGAGCTCATCTTATTTGCACTCATAATGAAAACGAGAAACCTTTTCATGGTTTATTCTTCTAATTTTAAATGGTGTTTATGTTTTCTGCTTATATACACTGTAGAAAATGTAAATAACAAAAAAAATTAAAAAAATAGAATTCACCTATAAGTCCTCAACTCAAAGATGGTAACTTTTAAATGTTGATTTAAATTCTTTCATTCTTTTTTCTAATTATTTGATCACAATATATTCTGGATGGTAGGTTAGGAGTTTTGACCAGAATGTTCTTAGGTAGCTTTCTTTTTTTCCTCCTGTGCTAAAATGTTACAATTCTGAATGAAGACTTTAAATATGATCAATGTTATACTCAATAAAAATCCTCTTTGAAAATGTGTGTTATTTAAATGCAGGGCTTTGAAA
This sequence comes from Trichechus manatus latirostris, assembly GCF_000243295.1. Taxonomy (NCBI): domain Eukaryota; kingdom Metazoa; phylum Chordata; class Mammalia; order Sirenia; family Trichechidae; genus Trichechus; species Trichechus manatus. The sequence continues at coordinate 15,571,180 of NW_004443947.1, read as the reverse complement.
ATAGACATGTATGGTTGTAATTCAGTGTGCATTAGCCAGGCAGCTCAGGGTTTTAAGTATGGTATTTGGTGAGTTCAAAGTTATACCATAAAATCAAAACTGCATTTCCAGAGGAAAACTTTTATTCTTTTTTGAAGCTAAATGTTCCCTTGATATGTTTAACTGGTGTAATATAAATTTTGGTAGTCTCCACAATCTTTTCTACTTGTCCTCTCAGATTGTGAGAACATTTACATCTGCATTCCTTGGGTGCAAATGATTATTTACAAGAGGTGGGCTGGAATATTAGTGGTTTCTATCATGATTAGATTACTGATAATAATAACGCAATACTTCTGAAATACTTCAGGATCCACTTGGCTTACACTGCTAATAAGTAATTACTGAGAGCATAGAATACTGTAACTATGTAGCTTAAAATAGTAGAAAGAGTACTATTTAATGATTTTGTTTATCTCTTCCATTGGCTGTCTTTCTTCTTTCGCTGTATAGCAACCTTTGATATAAGGACTATATAGAACTTAGCTGGGGCTAGAAATATGGGAATAAGAATAACTTATGACCTACATAGAAAGGAACTGAATTACTTTTTTAAGCACAAGTTACACTATTCTAGATGCTAAATAATAATCATAACTATTAATTGGTAGCATTTATCAAACAGTGCTCCACTGGGAGGACTGTGTTGCATGCTTTCTTTGTCATATCTTGTTTAATCCTCATAACATAATAGAGTAGAACTATTTCTAAGGCAGAGGTCATATGGTTGTGTCAACCATTTATTTATTTATTCAGTAATTATTTATTAAGAGCCTACAGTTTGCTAAGCAGTGTGTATATACAGCTGAGGATCCTGAGGTATACACATACAAGAAAAATTTTTCTTTTTATAGGAGCTTACATAGCAGTGGAGTGAAAAAAAATAGAAATATACAAATAATCCAGTTAGTTATATATTATGAAAAATACTTTGGAGGAAATAAACAATGTGATATGATAGCGTGGATGAGGGAGGGGTGGTCAGAAGACCTCTTCTAAGAAGTGACACTTGTACTGAGGCTTAAAGAATGAGGAAAAAATCAGTCATTAGCTCACCAGTATTCCAGGTAAGCAGAGAATTTTAAAGGCCTTCCTTCAATTGAGAACAATGTTGGCATATTTAATACCATTATGGTTAAAGAGCATTCTTTGGTTAATTTCAGACCTTGTAAATTAGAGGGTTTATTTATTTATTTTTTGTTTGTTTATTGTTAAGGCCCAAGATATGGTCAAGATATGGTGAATGTTCCCTGTGCACCTGAAAAGAATGTTTCCTTTGATGTTACTGGGTGTTCTATAAATGTCAAACAGATCCACTTGGTGGATAGTGTTGTTCAGTTCTTACATATCCTTGTTTATTTTCTATTTGTTCTATTGTTTAATAAAAGAATAATGAGAAAAAAGCATAGATGTTTCCAGCTTTAATGATAGATTTACCCATTTCTCCTTTTAGTTCTATCAGTTTTTGCTTTATGTATTTTGCAGCACTGTTGTTAGGTGCAGAAACATTTAGGATTACTGTTTTCTTGGTGAACTGACCAGTTATTATGTAGCATCCCTCTTTATCCCTGATAATCTTTCTTGCAATGAAGTCTACGTTACCTGAAATTAATATATAGCTATGCCAACTTTGTTTTGATTAGTATTTTCATGAAATGTCTTCTTTTTTATTTACTTTTAACCCAATTATATAATTATATGTTAAAAAAAAAAAAAAGGTTGTTATATGCATAACAGTTTTGATCCTTTTTACTTCTTCTTTTGTTTTTTTAAATCCATTATGGCAAGCTCTGATTTTTAATTAGTGGATTTGGACCATTTACATTTAATATAAGTATCAATCTGTTTGGATCCATGTCTACCATTTTATTATTTGCTTTCTGTTTGTTCCCTCTGTTTTCTGTTCTTTTGTTTCTCTTTCTTGCTTCTTTTTATTATTTAAAAAGTTTTTCAGTATCCCATTTTTAATTATCTTTTGAATTTTTGACAATATCACTTTGTATAATTTCTGAATGGTTGCTCTAGGGATTATAATACATATGCTTAATTTTTTAAGTTTCTAATTAGAATTAATATTTTAAGTGGCAAACAGAAACCTTACAACAATATCTATCCCTTTATCCTACCACTTTTATAATTCTCATGTATTTCATATATACATATATTCTACCACCCATCTGTCAGTTTGATCTTGGCCAAAAGTAGTGAATACCAGAAAGATGTTTACCTATGTTTGGTCAACAATGCAAAGGCATTCAACTGTGTAGATCGTAATAAATCATGGATAACATTTCAAAGAATGGGAATTCCAGAACACTGAGTTGTGTAAAATCTGCACATGAATCAAGAGGCAGTTGCTTGAACAGAGCAAGTGTATACTGCATGGTTTAGAATTGGAAAAGGTGTGCAGTAGGGTTGTGTCCTTTCACTGTACTTATTCAATCTGTGTGCTGAAAAAATAATATGAGAAACTGGACAATATGAAGAAGAACATGGCATCAGGACTGGAGGAAGACTCATTAATAAACCATAATATGCAGATGAAACAACTTTGCTTGCCGAAAATGAAGACGACTTGAACCATTTATTGATGAAGGTTGAAAACTAGAGCCTTCAGTATGAATTACACTTCTATCTAAAGAAAATGAAAATCCTCACAACTGGACTAATAAACAACATCATGATAAATGAAGAGAAAATTGAAGTTGTCAAGGATTTCATTTACCTGAATCAATAATCAACGCTCATGGAAGCAACAGTCAAGAAACCAGACGGCATGTTGCATCGGGCAAATCTGCTGAAAAAAGCTCTTTTAAGTTCTAAAATGCAAAGATGTCACTTTGATGACGAACGTGTGTCTCTCCTAAGCCATGGTCTTTTCAATTACCTCATATGCATGTGAAACCTGGACAATTAAAAAGAAAGACAGAAGTAGTATTGATGCATTTGAATTATGGTGTTGGAGAAGAATACTGAATATACCATGGACTGCCAGACGAATAAACAAATCAGTGTTAGGAGAAATCCAACCAGAGTGCTCCTTAGAAGCAAGGATGGTTAAGACTTCATCTTGCTTACTTTGGACATGCCATCAGGAAAGACCAATTGCTAGAAAAGGACATCATGTTTGGTAATGTAGAGGGTCAGAAGAAATAAAGAAAACCTTCAATGATATGGACTGATACAATAGCCTCAACAATGGGATCAAACATATCAAAGATCATGGAGATGGTGCAGGACTCAGCAATGTTTCGTTCTGTTATACATAAGGTTACCATGAGTCAGAGCCGACTTGAAGGCAACTAACAATGACATACATATATTGAACTCCTCATTAGAAAAGATTACAGTTTGTTTTCAACCATGTTGCATATCTTAAGGATCTAAAGAGGAGAATAGTCTATTACATTTATCCAAATGTTTACGATTTCTGGCATTCTTTCTTTATTCCTGATGTTACAGGTATCGTACGAGTGATGAATCCTCTTAATTTTATTTTACCTAAGAATATCTTTATTTTACCTTCATTACTGAAGGATATTTTCACTGGGTATAGAATTTTTAACATATAATTTACTTGCAGCACTTTAAAAATGTTGCTCTACTTCCTGGCCACCATAGTTTCTGATATGAAATATATAGTCATTCTAATCAGTGTTGCCTATATGCAATGCATCATTTTTCTCTGACTTCTTTCAAGAATTTCTTTGTATTTAGTTTTCAGCAGTCTGATTATTATAGGTCTAGGTAAGAATTTATTTGTGTTTAACCATGCTTGGGGTTTCCTGAGCTTCTTAATTCTGTAAGTTTATGTCTTTCATTAAATTTAGGAAATTTCCTGTCATTTTTCTTCAGATATTTTTTCTGTACCGCATACTTTGTAGTCCCTTCCTGGGACTCTGATGACACTGGTATTAGACCTTTTGATATTGTTCCAGTGGACTCTGAGGCTCTGTTCATTGTTTTTTTCCAATCTATTTTTCTTCATAATAGTTAATATCTATTGATCTGTCTTTAAGTCCTTTGCCTCTGTCCTGTGTCATCTCCATTCTCCTATTTAGCCCATCAGTGCATTTTCTATATTGATTATTGTATTCTTTGATTCTAAAATTTCTATTTTATTCTCCTTTATACATTCTATTTCTTTGCTGAGACTGTCTACCTTTGTATTTATTACATAGGTGTTTGTGTTTACTTATTAAAATAGGGCTATAATAGGTGCTTTAAAACAGTTATCTGATAATTTCAACACATCTATCATTTGGGTTTTGTATCTGTTGATTTTCTTTCCCTGAAGAGTTAAGATTTCTCTTGTTCTTCATATGCCAAGTAATTTTGGATTGTTTCCTGGATATTTTGAATATTATGAGACTCCAACTGTCATTTAAATCATAAAAAAGTTTGATTTTTTTCTTTCAATATGCAACCAAACAACTCAGTTTTAAGCTGCAAGTTCCAACCTACCTTCTGTGGATTGTGGCTCAAATGTCAGTGCAGTTTATATAATGTTTGTGGTTCTATTCAGATCAGTCCCACATGTGTACCTTCCAGTAGCTCTCTGGATCTTGGATTGTGGTCTATCTTGTAGCTCAGTTTTCAAGTCTTTTGATATTCTAATTTAGAGTCAGACACCCACATGATTAGATCAGAGGTTAGCACTGCAGTTTATGTAAAACCTTATGGGTTTGATCTCTGTCTCTTGAACTTCCTCTTCTATATAATCTCCCCAATACTTCCCAGTTCCCCCAGAGCCTCATTTCCAGGTCCATTGGGTAGAGGGGATGGGCTATAATGTACCCACTTTTCCAATGAACTTCTACAAATGAATCCAAATTTGGAGCTATGTAGCAGGAGAATAGCAAGAATAAAGAAGGAGCAAAGAACATCCTCCATGTTTTAGGAATCACAGCTCCTCTAGTGAGAATGAAGTATTCCCTTCCTTTGTTTTAGATGTCTGCTCAGCAAAAGCTGCTTCTGCGTCAGCTGTAGAATTACCTGGGGGCTAGGGTGCAGCAGACAATAAGAGAAAGAAAAAACTACAGGGGGTTTCTCCTACTCTCTCTGCCTTTTAGTAATCTGTGTTCCTGTTTCTTGGACCTCCTGGTATTCTTTCTGTTTTTACCTAGTATGTAATTTCATGCTGCTGTTGAGTTCAGTCTAGGCAATACGAAAGGGGTGGAAATAGTAAATTCACCAGCAGTTTAGTGGTACTTTCAATTTTGGTCTTTTTTCCAAATCTTCCTGCTGCCGTTTATCAGTCCTTAGATACCTGTTTCATGCATTCAGTCCAGGATTTATACTTGCATGTAGTGGGAGAGACAGGGTGAAACAGGCTTACTTTATCCTCCACAGAATGGGATAACTTCCTTTCATGACCTGTTTAAAAAATAAAATTAAAAAGATGACTAGATAAGAATGAATGATGGAGATTGAGGAAGGAGGTGTAGTTCACAGGACAAGATCGTAAGTGATGTGGTGTGTGGATTTTACTCTAACAACAATTAGAAACAACTGAAAGCTTTTCATCGGGGGATATATATAATATGATTTACACTTCAAAAGGATCATTTGGCCTGCTGTGTAGGAAATACATTTTAGAAATTTAAGAGATTTATTAATGGTTTAGACATCAAATTTCAATTGCATAGAGAAAAAAAAATAGAGAATTTGCCAATGGATTGAACATAGGGGAAGAGGAAAGCAAAGAGATAAGGATGATGTTGAAGTTTTTGTCTTCAACAATTGGGTAGGTGTCTTAGTTACCTAGTGCTACTGTAACAAAAAATACCACAAGTAGATGGCTCTAAAGGACAGAAATACGTTTCCTCACAGTTTTGGAGCTAGAAGTTTTAATTCAGAACATCAGCTCCATGGGAAAGTTCTTCTTTGTCTCTTTCAACTTCTAGTACCTGCCAGCCATCCTTGGCATTCCTGGGTTTGTAGATTCATCTCTCTCTCTTTTCACATGGTGTCTTCCCCCTGTGTGTTTCTGTGTCTATTCTGCTGTTTATATAAAACATCACTCACAAGGTATTAGGTTTAGGACCCACCCTATTTTGGTATGACCTTATTAACATGACAAAAGAAAACCCCTATTTCTACACAGAGTCATATTTATAGGTACAGGGGTAAGGATGTCAAAGTGACTTTTAGGGGGATGTAATTCAGTCCATTATAGTAGGTGACAATGATGTTTACTGAGATGGCAAATATTAGGAAAAGACAAGGTTTAGGGCTAAAAAACAGAGGTTTAATTAATTAATTAGTTAATTTGTTTGTTTTCCATGCTACATTTGACCCAACAGTTAAACACTCAAGTTGGGATCTCAATGAGGAATTGGATATACTGTATCTCATTATCACAGATCCTACTAATGATGAACTATCTGGATAAACTTGATATAGGCCCTAAAAAGGCTCTTTGTAAGAGAATGGAGAAAACACTCAAATATTTCTTACAAGTACTCATGATAGCCCAGTGAAATTATGTTATTCAGTGAAAAGCATTTTATATTTCCTTTAGAGTTTCTTAGGAATGAATTGATGGCTTGATTGGAGGT
>NW_004443947.1:15560918-15562568 GCF_000243295.1 Trichechus manatus latirostris | reverse complement strand
GGGGTTGTTAACCAATGTCATAAAACAATACGTGTACTACTGTTTAATGAGAAACTATTTGTTCTGTAAACCTTCACCTGAAGTACAATAAAAAAAAAAAAGAGAGCGACAGAAGCAGAATGGCATCTAATAAAAATATTTACAGCATTTCCCAGGAGATACAAGCCACTGACATTTTCCAGACTGTCAGCCAAGAAATGCTTAGGATTATACAGATGTACTTTGCAATCTACAATTGCCATGCAATGAAAACATAGCTTAGACACAGTTCAGAAAATATGGATTGGATAACCATTCTTTAGAGCTCAGATACCAAGTCAGGTCCAATGAGAACTTACAGTATGTTGAGCAGCTCATCTCTTCTCAAAGTAAGTCAAGAATCCATTTCTTTTGCTTCTTATGTCATCTTCCTCTAGAATATTTTCCTCACATCTGTATCTGAGTCTGTCGATACTGTAGTTGCTTCCCTGTATCTCCTTCTCCTCCCAGCTGCTCTCATTTCTGCCTGAGACCTCCACCCTTTATCCTGATTGTCACATGTAGCCCTACAGCACTATAATATTTCCAATGAACAATAAGGAATGATGCTGACCTCGGTGGACTGATAACGGGAAGCCTCGTTCTCCTTACATGCCCTGTTCCTTAATTCCTCAAAATATTGTTCATTTATTCAGAAATTTATCATTTAAATAAAGTGACAAATGTTTATTGAGCACCTAACTTATTCCAGGCACTCTTAAGTGAAGGGGCTATATCAATAATCAAAGTAGAGAGACCTCCTGTTCTCATGAAGCTTATGTTCTAGGAGAGAGAGCAAATGATGTGCAAAAATAATCACTCAAGATTATTTTCTCTAGTGATGAATACCATGAAGAAAATGAAGCAAGCTGTTGTGGATTGAATTGTGTCCACCAGAAAGTTCTGTGGAAATCCTAACCCCTCTATCTGTAAATATGACCCTATTTGGAAATAGGGGGTTTCCTTTGTTATGTTAATGAAGTCATACCAAAGTAGGTTGGGTCCTAAACCTAATCTCTTCTGAGTGATGTCTAATAAAAAGAATGTAACAGACAAAGCCTAACACATAGAGGGAAGGGACCATGTGAACTGTTTACAAGACAAGGAATGCTAAGGAACACCTGGGGCTATCAGTGAGGAATGGCCTCCTGTACAGCCCATGCCCTAATTTGGACTTCTAGCCCCCCAAACTGTGAGAAAATAAATTCTCTTTCTTTAAAGCGACCCGCTTGTGTATTAGTTTGTTATGGCAACAATAGCAAGCTAAGACACAAGCAAAGGGAAAAGTGATAAGGGGGAGGATAATTTGACCTCTTTGCATTCAGTCCTTCAATATGTAAATCTCTACTTCCCTCCTTCAAGTATTGGTATTTATCTTAACTGGTTCTCTTTCACCCACAAAGGTGTTCACGAGACCTCCTAATCCTCAGCTCATTTCTCATAGTCCTCTATTCTTTTTGTATTTGTCTAACAATAACTGCTTTAAGCAGAGAAATGGAGGGTGCATTTTGTCACTCCTCACTTAAATTCCTGTCAGCAGTGCATGTAAGTCTCTGCATTGTTATATAGAGCACCGTTAGTCCCTCTTTTCTTAGTCTCTTACCTCCAGACCATGCCCAGAGGTCCCCCCAG
>NW_004443947.1:15532365-15560097 GCF_000243295.1 Trichechus manatus latirostris | reverse complement strand
TAGTTTCTTTTCTCTTTGCTTGTGATAATCATCACTCAGTTAATGTTCAATAGACACTTTGTTGGCCTTTCCACATATGCATCATGTGGCAATATATATGCATAAGAGCAGAATATAATTGGTATCACTTTGACATGCATGCCCTCAATAGACCTAAGCAAAATGCTATCTATGACATACTGCTTCTCAAGTTATCAGTACCAGGATGATTATATGCTGCTGCTTTTGCGGGCAGTCATGATAGGTCTCTACTTTACGTCCAATGGAATAGGTTTGTCAAATGGCAAAAAAAGTGTTACCTATACAATCTGGATTCAAGGATATCAAAGCACTGTAAGAGGTTTGCAAACAATTTCAGAGCAGTGTAACTGGTCTAATTTCATTTTTTCTTTAAAATTAAAACGTGTTCATTGATATAAAATAGAAATTATAGGTAAGCAATTTAAAAAAAAAAAACTTAGCCCTGTTAAAACCTTGGAAAATTTTCTTTCAAATGCTGTTAATTTTTAAAAAAATAAAATGTAATATTTTAGAGTTCTTTTGGTGATCTGATTTTTTTTCTTTTATACAGTAATTCTATGTATAATGAAAGAGAGAGAGAGAGAGCAAGAAATTATTAGATGTATTAAAAGCCAGACACCAGGCATTGTGCTGGATTTTCAATTGTGAGCAAAGCAGATAAAATTTCTCCTCTCATAATCCATGATATAATGTACCACAATGCATAAAATGTATATAATATATAATAAGATACAAAATCTTTCCATGTTAGCACATATTCATTACCACATAAATGCCTAAATCAGTATTTCATATATTATTCAACCTTTCCCTTTTGCCAGACAGTCATTTCTCACCTTTTTCTATTATTCACAATAATTATTCACAATAATTCCCATGTGAGGAAGCCCCAGGGCCAAATGTCACTTTCCTCCCACCCAGCCCAATTTGACCTCTTACCCCGTCCTTTTATCTAGGTTTGAGCTAGCAGTTGTTCTGATTGGATTAAAGTCATTGACACCACTATAAGGAATATTTTGCATGCCAATAGAAAAAAATAATCCAAACTGTGTAGTGATTTCGATGCAGTCAAATTCAGCCAACATCAATGCTTTAAAAACTAATTCAATAATAATCAACTTGCCAAATATTTAATTTATGGAATGGCTAATTTTAAAAACATTTTGTTGGGTGCCATAGAGCCAATTTTTGATTTATAGTGACCCTATGTGACAGAATAGAACTGCACTACAGGGTTTTCTAGGCTGTAATCTTTATGGGAGGAGATTGCCAAGTCTTTCTCCAGTGGAGCAACTGTGTGGGTTCAAACTGCCAACCTTTTTTAGCCGAGTACAAGAAATTGTTGCACCACTAGGGCTCCTATTTAAACACCTGCACCTCCTTATTTCTGAACATTTTATACAAATGGGTGAACTTTTTAAAGTTTTCTCTCTTTAGTGTTGAGGACTTACAATTGGCCACTTCACCTGCCCCTGCCCCTGCTTCTTTCTTCCCATTTTTTTGCCCTTGCATTTGCACCCCAGTGTCCTCCTGCCTCCTGTCTGGCTCTGCCTCAGCCCTTGCCTCTGGCAATAAACAACAACAGTAAATTATTCTGGACTGGTGGCGTAGTGGTTAAGAGCTGCATCTGCTGACCAAAAGGTCAGCAGTTCAAGTCCACCAGGCGCTCCTTGGAAACTCTATGGGGTCAGTTCTCCTCTGTCCTATAGGGTCTCTGTGAGTCGGAATCAACTGGAAAGCAAAGGATTTTTTTTGTCTCCTCCTGCCTCCTATCTGGCTCTGCCCCAGCCCTTGCCTCTGGCAATAAACAAGGACACTAAATTATGCTGGACTGGATTTAATGTGTTTTCTTCTAATAGGTTTCTGAGAATTGGTCACTCAACAAATTGGCTTCAGGCAAATTGCACTTCCTTGGCCCCCTGAACTGACCCATCACTAAAAACACAGCTTTTACTTGGGGCTTTTGGATAATAAGACTTGCTTATTCAAGGTCAAACCATCATCCTTTATCTAGCCTAACAAGGGTTTGTATACATAAATCAGAAGTGTATCTTCACAGCGTTTACTTTTCTTCCACCCCATGTCAAGTTCTCCTGACAGTTGAAGAAGATAAACAATATTAAAATCTTTAATCTCACAGCCATGAATAAAGAGGGCTTCCTGAACTTGATTCATAAATGATAATTGTACTGACATTTTTAGTCTGTGTTTATGTTTCAAAGAGATCAGTTTTGCCTGCAAAGCATGGATGCAACAAGCTCAGTCATTATCTCTAATTTTTCACAAAACCCTCCTTGGAAACCCTGGTGGCACAGTGGTTAAGAGCTATGGCTGCTGACCAAAAGGTTGGCAGGTTGAATCCACCAGGCGCTCCTTGCATATCCTATGGGGCAGTTCAACTCTGTCCTATAGGGTTACTATGAGTCGGAATCGACTCGACGGCAGGGGGTTTCGTTTGGTTTTCTCCTAGGCTGAATTCAAGTATAGATACTAGAAATGGCCTTCAGAATGTTTTCCCTCTTCCTTGCCCTCATCCTAAAACACTCATTGGTCCCCAGTCACAGCTGGACCGCAGAAGGTTTCAAAGCCACACAGCTGCTTGCAAGGCCCCATGACTTGCCTTGGTAAATATGACTTCCTAAAATATGTGAAAAGCTAGAGATGAAATCCTAATTTCACATGATAAATATATAAATCAGAATCTCTTCTATGCGGTGCATTAGCATGGATGGTGGTGGTAAATTCTGGCTTTCCTCTTTCATTTTCTCCTGTTATCTAGTCACTCTCAAGCACATGGAAGCTACAGCCTGCATCTGAGTGTAAATATTTACTATGCTTGAGAATGAGAGAAAACAACACAGTCCAAGGAAGTAAATACAGTGTACCATATAGAATTTAAAGTAAACATTACATAATTGAGACATAATTCATGCTTTGTTTTCTTTCTAGATAAGAAAAATCATATAACAAAAAGCAATGTAAGAAGTAGTAGTTACCATACATCTAGCATAATGGCTTAAACACATTTTCTCTGTAGGAAGCATTGCTGTGATAACAGAGCAATATGAAAAATTGTGATAAAAATAAAATATGAACACAAAAGATAACTCAGCATCTATGACACCTCAAATACATATAATATTATAACAAATATACATTTATTGATAATATATATACCCTGTAGACTCTCATTAAATAAATATCAATTTGTAATCCCATAGTGTTCCCCTTTGATTATTTTCTAAAATATGAAACTCAACATTTAATAAGTTCAAAATATTTTGCCTCACTCCAGTGCCTCAGGTTTTGAATTAAAAAGCCTTTACATTTTATAATGCCAACATACAAGTAACCACTAGCCTAACCATTAAAATGGATTAATCAAGTGTTGTCTATACCTTCTGCGTTCAGCTAGGTCATACAGATAATGTTAACTCTTTTCTGACTGTATATGCAATTGTGTCAACGGGGGTTCATATTAACCTAAGTGTTCAAATAAGTAAAGATTTAGACACCTTTATTAACATACTTAGTGTGGCTGACACTACTATTTGCCCACTCGTAATCTATTTGCTCTTTCTACCTTGCTTATAAATACCCTGCTTTGGTTTATGGTGGATAATGGATCATGACTGATATAAGCCAACTATGAGAATCCTACCCTCTCCTTTGACAGCCTCCCTTGCAGCTAAAGATGATCTTTGCGATCTGTTTGAAGTCAATGAGCCTCAGGAGAAAGTCTGTTGAGGGGAACAGGGTGACTGTTCTGGTAAATACATACAGATATAGTTTTCTCTCTTTCCCTTCTCCTGCTTCCCACCATGAATCTGACTATGGTATCTAGATTTGCAGCAGCCATATTGAAACCAGGAGGAAAAATATGTGAGAAAGAAAGAAATATGGCAATTTTGGCAAAGCAGAAAGTTAGAAGGAAAAATTCATTCCTGACCCACACTTAGCTTCGTTTACTTAAAGGATGAAAGCTGTCTAACTCACGACGTCGTTCTCTAATATTCCTCCTCCAAACTAAATTCTATGTTTTTAAATCTGCACAAGAGACTTCCTTACCAAAACAATTTTTTAGTGGACAACTCTGCCATAATTTAGGCCCCCATACACAGATTTCAGGAACAAAAAGTTAAAACTTTTTATCTAGCCTAAGTTTGCATTATACTAGAGCTCTTCATTTAGTTCTTCCATTCTTTTTTATTTCCCTGTCCCAGTTTTTTCAGTCTATTATTCGCCTCCCAATAGAAGCTAAAAATACCCAAGTCTGTGACTCAAGGACGTTGAAGACATTAAACAGGACTAAAAAAATCAGATTTTCATGACTTTTTAGGGATTCCAGCATTTCTGATACTATGTATGTCACCCTTGGTCACCTTTTCGTTATGGTAAATATATACAGGCTCATGTTTCAACATCTATCAGCTGGTATAATACCAGACAACAAATACAAATAGAGCTTGCACTATTCAGGGCTTAACTTCAAGTGCTTGATCATTAATACCACTCTTGTTGACCATCTGACCTGCTGGATTAAAGTACTTTAGTTAGAGATTTTCCAGACTATGGTATTTATAGCCAGGATGCTTTTGGCTAGAAGTACCAGAGCCCATAGCAGAAAGTGGTTAATGTAATAGGGTTTATTAATATCATATAACAAGTCCAGAGGCTACTTATTGCAGGATTGGTGCAGTGGATTAACAAGGTCATCAAGTACCCGTGATCATTCTATTTCTGATCTTCCATCACATAGCCACAAGATATGTGCCGCAAACCCACAGGACAACTTCTCAAACAGTGGGTAAATCAGTGGTGGAAAAATGATTCCTTCTCAGATGCCAGTCCCTTTCCATAGGGAGAAAATAAACATTTCCAGAAGCCCCTTGGCAGATTCCCCTTGCATTTCATTGACCACAACTGGGTCACATGCCTTTTTCTAAATCAGTGAATGCAAATGAGAATACAATTACTATGAGCTGGAGAAGAGACCTAATCTCTTTGCATATAACTGTCATCAGAAGGACTATTGTTATTGTGTGCCCTCGAGTCTATTCTGAATCATAGCAACCCTATACCTGTATACAATTTAGATTTAGCTAGCAATGAGAATCAGGTTCTCTAACTAAGTTTAAAAAAAAAGAAAGGATATTTGTGATGAAGGACTTTGGGTAGCTTACAAAATTACAGGGAAGCCTGGGAGTGGGAGGTGGAGGAAACAAGCTTCAGAAAGCACAAAAAGAGTGTTACTCTGCAGAATGCAGGTGGTAAGAACTCACATACAATATTGTTAGAGCATTCCCAGTGGGATAACAAGCTTAATTATTTCTGTTTTTCTTCTGTCACTTTGCTCAAGATTCAAATTGCCAAGAGTGACAACTAGATTGGCTACGTTTAAACAACACGCCCACCCGTTGGCAGGACACATGGGAAGTCGATGGAGCACTTTGATCAACATCCTACCAAGCCTCCATACAATGATGGAGGGGAATTCTCTAGAGGGAAATCTAGGTGTCTTTACTAGTGGAAGTAAAAGTAAAAAATGTGCCCTATATGACTTAATCAATCCATTCCTATCTGCTCTAACAGCTGCCAACTGTCCCCTTGACTGCGTATGGGCACTGGGAAATTAGAATGGCCGTGGTTTCTCATGGACAGCCTAATCATGAGTATACAGTGGGTGCCATAGCAAATAGCATGGCACACACCTAAGCACTCAGAATGGATGGCAGATATAAACAAACATTATGTCCGTATTGGTGTGTATCAGGTGAATATCAACTCTGAATATACATATAAATAAAAACAGAGGAAACACACACACGCATCTAAAACTCCTTTTCAACTGTAATGTAAATGTTGTTATTGTTGTTGTGTGCTGTTGAGTAGATTTCAACTCATAGCGACCCTATGTGACAGCAGGGCAGATTAACCGATATGCACTGGCTTGCACTGAGCAGGGTACACACGGGGTTTATTGTATTTACTTGCTAATCTGTGGTGAACAATTTCACATGGATTTCACCACATCTTTGATGTGATGGGGAACAGGTGAAATTGTACACTGCAGATTGGTGGGAAGGCACATTGGGCCCATGCGTAACTTGCTAATTGGGTAATCTGCCCCTGGACAGAGTGGAATTGCCGCATAGGGTTTCCTAGGCTGTTATCTTTATGGGAGCAGATGTCAGCTCTTTTCTCCTGTGGAGACAGTGGTGGGTTTGAACCACTGACCTTTTAGTTAGCAGCCATGTACTTAAGCATTGTGCCAAGGTTCCTTAATGTAAATGATACTATACATAAAATATGAAACAAGAAACTTCCTTGACTAACTCCATCTACCATCTATATACTGTTCTTAATCTGTTGCTTTCATTAAGCATGAGTAGGACATTTCTTGGGTAAGGCACTGCACTTGGTATTTGGGAAATGCACTGAAGTTGCTATTAAGCCCTTTAAAAATATGTAAATAATTTGAAGTTGGGGAGGAAGGCATAGGCTTTAATTCAAGACAGATAGCAATTAGTCAATAGAGATTTGAGTACCACAGTGCGAGAAAACAGAAAAAGGAGTGATTTATCTTGTCTGGTGTGAGCAGGAAAGTCTTCACATTTCAGAAAGAATTTGAAATTGGGCACTGAATCTATTAATTAGATCTGGTTGTGGTGTTTTTTTGTTGTTGTGGCTGATGTTGCTGCCGCTACCTTGCTTGTTTTTTCCTGGCAAAAAGGGGGTTACTGGGGGGAATGAAGAGATTATAGATTAGTAGTCAATATGCATTAGAAGAAAACAGCCTTTGGTCCTTGCCTAAGTGATTTTTCCTTATGAATTGGTATTTACGTCACCGTTGACTCACATACTCCCCAAAGCTGACTACAGGATTCTTTTCACTCTTCTAAGAGCTGCCACTTAATTATTCACAAAGATATTAAGGGTAATAAAAAAATGTGAAGACCAGAGATGTCATAAATCATCATGTAAATAAACAACCCAACTCAAATGTTGGTGAGGAAAACATGAGTGTTGTTTGGAGTGGTTCCTGAGGTACTTTAGCTTTGCAAGGACATGAAGGCACAGTTGCTGCTGTGCCATCCATTGAATCTGATGCATTGGTGTCTTTGTACCATGTCCCTAACTGAGATTGTACTCTGTCTTTTTATTTAGGTAAGGATGAGCAATCAGTCGGGGTAAAAAATTTAGTTTAGCTTTCTTAACGACTTATTTCCCTGAACTATTTGTAAATAAGTATTCCAGCAAAAACGCAAGGTAAAAATTGAAGGGCGAGAAGAAAATAACACCTTTAAAGAAGCGTAACTGAGTTTGTGTTGAAAGGTACTTAGGCTGATATATGGCAGCGTTCTGAAAAATAAATAGATGCGTCACTTCAGTACAAAACCCGAAGACTTTTACTTACCAATTCCCCTGTTTTTAGTTAGGATTTCAAATATTTTTGAAGGCATCCTGGTATAAATTAGAATAGTCTCCAGATGTTTTGGCACTGCAAAATGGCCAGACTAATATTCACTTTTAATGCACTGTATTTTAATGTCAGTCTCTCCTGTCTGCTTATATGACAAAGAACTCATCTGACTTTGTAATGAATGCTCAACGGTTCCATCTCCAACACAGACATTTATTGTGCCTCTGTATTTTCCTGTGAATTCGTGATGATTTTAGATGTGTCGCGTAAAGAGAAAGGTTAGGAGATTTAGGCAGAGAGTAAACCTAGAATCAGTGGGGCATGGACTGTCTGGGTAGAATACAAAATCCTCGTTGTGACAGTCTCCTTACTGAAAACTGAAGGTTTGGAGGCCACAGCAAACATAAATAAATACAGAGGCTATTGAGCAGAATAAACGACCTGAAACTGCACGCCTGGTCTCCATGACCTTGAGTCAGCTGTAATTCCTGTATCAACTTCTTGATATTTAGAACCAAAGGTTTAGGGACAATTGTGTTCAAAGATTTCACAGAACTCAGCTCCAGGATTATTTGGATCAATGTATTTCGAATTACTTTGTAAACTTACATACACATGACATTTTTTTGTTTTTTCCTCTACTGCTCTACCCATTGAATTACAAAATCCTTACATTATGACTAAGTAGAGTGAAGTCATATAATTTTCTATATTTCTCCTTTTACATATCCTGATGTATTCAATATTGTGTAATTTTGCAATAACAAATAATTGGACTGCATTTAATTTTTATATTTGGGTTTTAATACTGTATTTTTACAGAAATAACTTGCCTTCTATGTTTGTTTGCCAACTGCCCCCTCCCCCAACAAGGTATTTTCGTAAGTGCTGCTATGCCAATTTTTTCTACATGTTGCTGTGACTTTAAAAGAATCTATGTGTAAAACTAAATAAATATTAATTTGTCTACAAATATAAAAATACACAAATTTTTAAATAAGGGAAATCATGTATAGAGTGGTATGACTGAGAAAACAGAGTTTATCTGTTACTTATGGATTCTAGATCCTGTGCTAAACATTATAGGAACGGTCCAACAGTGTAATTTGACTATTATAATCATGAGGTAAATAAATTCTAATAAGAATGATTTTATTGAATCATACTCTTTTTCCAGATGCATGCAAAGGAAAGGAGATACTTCAGATGAATAAATGTATGGTAGAATTTAAAGGAGGCAAGAAATATGTATGCCTTTATAAACAATAACTCTTTACTTATCATATGTTAAGCATTTAATGAACTTGACATATTTCCTCAGGAACATACTTTTCAACCTTGTCCCCTGAAGCTCACCGTTAAAGTAGATAAAGCTGCCACTCTGTTTGTAGTCATAAACTACCCAGGAATATTATGTTGAAAGATGATACCTGTTAGACATTTTTTATTTCTTTCATCATTTCTATTATTTAATTTGAATTTATGAATATCAAAAGAAGGTTTTGAAAATGGATTGCGGAAAAGCTTCAAATCAGTGGGTTCTTTGAAATGCACTTGGTTTCACTGTATTGCTACTTCATTTACTTCCTGCATTATACCACTATTTTGTTAAATTTTGCATTTGAAATGTAATTGCCTATTCAGTAATTCTTAGCATTAGTCAGATTTCTTGGATGACATAAATATTGATTTACTTTTATTTTGACTGATAAAAAGAATCCCTATCACTGGAGCATGCAAAAAAAAATTCTCTGTTGAAAAGTCTATTCAAAATGCTTTCATTTGAGCCGTTAGTGTTTATAATTTTTTAATATGCCAACTGTATTACAGAAGAGGAATAAACTTGAATCAGTTGAGTAAAATTTTTAAATAAGGGAAGTCATATAAAGAGTGATATAACAGAGTATATCTGTTAGTTATGAATTATAGGTCCTTTGGAAACAACTTGTGTGTGCGTGGGTTTTGGCTCCCAGGCCTAGTAGCACCATCATGAGAGCAACCATCAGTATCACCACCAAGGAGGTATATAATAAGAGCCCTTTTGGAGCCCTGGTGGCACAGTGGTTAAGAGCTATGGCTGCTAACCAAACGGTCGGCAGTTCAAATCCACCAGCTGCTCTTTGGAAACCCTATAGGGCAATTCTACTCTGCCCTGTGAGGTCACTATGAGTCGGAATCAACTGGGCGGCAGTGAGTTTGTTTTTGTTTTTTTGTATTTCTTATATTTGATAACAATGAATGTCTATTAAAATGAATGAAATAAAATAAATAGGTAAATTATACTCTTTGTTAGATGGACATTACTGTAATATTCTAGTGTATTCATTTCATACGTAAAGTTGCAAGATGCCAGGTCTATAACCATGAGGGCAGAGAGGGGTGTGGACAAATTTCTAGAAGGAGTCTCTTATCCTATACTATAGTCTAAGGAGCCCTGGTGGCACAGTGGTTAAGCACTCAGTTGCTAACCGAGAGGTCAGTTGCTTGGACCCACCAGCCCCTCCGTGGGAGAAAGACATGGCACTCTGCTTCCGTAAAGATTTATAGCCTTTGGAAACCCTGTGAGGCAGTTCTACTTTGTCCTGTAGGGTTGCTATGAGTCTAATTGACTTGACACCAGAGGGTTTGGTTTTGGTTTATACTACAGCTCTGGTGGCTCAGTGGTTAATAACTTGGCTGCTAACCAAAAGGTCAGTAGCTAGAATCCACTAGCTGCTCCTGGAAACCGCATAGGGCAGTTCTACTCGTCCTACAGGATTGCTATGAGTCAGAATCAACTCAAGAGCAATGGGCAAAGCATAATATATACTACAGTTGGATTTATACTATAGTGGGTTTGGTTTTGGTTTGGTTTGGTTTATACTATCACATTTCTTTCACATTTGAGGCTATGTAGTTGAACAGGTGGATTCTTTTAAGTCCATTTGCTTCCCAGGTGTAAACCAGGATTTCTCAACCTTGCCACTATTGATATTTGAGGCAGAAGGATAATTATTTGTTGTAGGGGCATGCATGGTGCATTATAGGGTGTTTAGTTACACTGTTGGCCTCTACACTTTAATGCCAGTAGCATCGCGCCAGTTGTGACAATCAAAATTTCTCCACACATTGCCAAATATCCCTCGTGGGGCAGTATTTCCCCAGTTAAGAACCACTGGTGTAAACTATGATAACTTCTTCCAACACTTTAAGCATATCATTATTTTTTTAAAGTAGGGTAAATATCCAAATAACTTCTAGCTATATAAGAATGATTTAGCTTCATCCAAATAAGAAGGTGGATTTGTAGAAAAGAAGCAAAAGGAAACTTAAGGAAAGACTAGGCTGAACACTTTATCCTTTAACCCCAAGAATGTTACAGGCATGTCACCATTTTACATGACTTCTGCCTCTATTATTACCTACTGTACTTCATTTGCACGTATTCAGCCAGCAGCTCAGGACTTCATGAACTTGGCTCACTGAAGGGTCAGACTACCATGCCCGTCAATTGTTCTTAAACAAATTCTCCTTTGCATTAGGCACAGATAAGCTTTT
The DNA here is from genome assembly GCF_000243295.1 of Trichechus manatus latirostris. NCBI lineage: Eukaryota > Metazoa > Chordata > Mammalia > Sirenia > Trichechidae > Trichechus > Trichechus manatus. The sequence goes on along the minus strand of NW_004443947.1, from coordinate 15,549,116 downwards.
CTTTAATGTCATACATGCCTATCATCTTATTCCACCTCATTTTCTTCTAGAATATGAGTAGTCACTGAAAAGGCAATTCTGCCTTATGGTTTCAGTTCCCATAATGAACATTAATAAAACTGCATTTAGCACTTTTTCACATAATTTATGATTTTTTTTGTTGGTTTGTTTAAGGTTAAAATGCATTTGCAATGTTCATATCAACTGATGAACAAAATCATCTTCATACTCAATATTTAAATTTTGATCTTCACATTGAATGACCCAGAAAGGGTTATACCCAATGACAAATTTATCCATGCTGGCTGACAAACTCCATGTGTTCTATCACCCTAAAGAAAATAGTGCAAGAGAATCCAAGCCAAGTTTGTGTTCCATACTAAATTTTACAGTTTACAGCAAACGAAAAAACCAAACCCGTTGTCTTCAAGTCAGTTCCAACTCATGACGATCCCATGTGTTACAGAGTAGAAGTGCTCCATAGGGTTTTCTTGGCTGTAATCTTTATGGAAGCGGATTGCCAGACCTTTCTTCCATGGTGCTGCTGGGTGGTTTCAAACAGCCAACCTTTAGGTTAGTAGCCGAGTGTAAACCTTTTGCACCACCCAGGGACATATGTTTAGAGCCAAACCAAAAAGTCACTGCTGTTCAGTTGATTTCAACTCACAGTGACTCCATGGGGTTTCCAAGGCTATGAATCTCTATGGAAGCAGACTGCCACTTCTTTCTCCCACAAAGCTACTGATGGTTTCAAACTGATGACCTCTGGGTTAGCAGTTAATTGCTTTAACCACTGTACCACTGGGGTTCCTTATGTTTAGAGCTGTTGTTGTTGTTATTAGGTACCGTCGAGTCGGTTCTGACTCATAATGACCTTATGTACAACACAACGAAACACTGCCAGGTCCTACACCATCTTCACAATTGTTGTTATGCTTGAGCCCATTGTTGTAGTCACTGTGTCAATACATCTTGTTGAGGGTCTTCCTCTTTTTTGCTGACACTCTACTTTACCAAGCATTATGTCCTTCTCTGGGGACTGATCCCTCCTGACAACATGTCCAAAGTATGTGAGACGTAGTCTTGCCTTCCTTGCTTCTAAGGAGCATTCTGGTTGTACTTCTTCCAAGACAGATTTGTTCATTCTTTTGGCAGTCCATGGTATATTCAATATTCTTCACCAACACCACAATTGAAAGGCGTCAATTCTTCTTCAGTTTTCCTTATTCATGGTCCAGCTTTCACATGCATATGAGGCGATTGAAAACACCATGGCTTGGGTCAGGTGCACCTTAGTCTTCAGGGTGACATCTTTGTTTTTCAACACTTTAAAGTGGTCTTTTGCAGCAGATTTGCCCAATGCAATGCATCTTTTGATTTCTTGACTGCTGCTTCCATGGGTATTGATTGTGGATCCAAGTAAAATTAAATCCTTGACAACTTCAATCTTTTCTCTGTTTATCATCATGTTGCTTATTGGTCCAGTTGTATTTTTGTTTTCTTTATGTTGAAGTGTAATCCATACTGAAGGCTGTAGTCTTTGAACTTCATCAGTAAGGGCTTCAAGTCCTCTTCACTTTGAGCAAGCAAGGTTGTGTCTTCTGTATATCGCAGGTTATTAATGAGTCTTCCTCCAATCCTGGTACCCCGTTCTTCTTCATATAGTCCAGTTTCTCAGATTATTTGTTCAGCATACAGATTGAGTAAGTATGGTGAAAGACTACAACTGTGATGCACACCTTTAAACCATGCAGTATCCCCTTGTTCTGTTTGAACGACTACCTCTCAATCTATGCACAGGTTCCTCGTGAGTACAATTAAGTTTTCTGGAATTCCCATTCTTCACAATTTTAGCCATGATTTGTTATGATCCACACAGTCAAATGCCTTTGCATAATCAATAAAACACAGGTAAACATCTTTCTGGTATTTTCTGCTTTCAGTCAGGATCCATCTGACATCAGCAATGATACAGTGGTTCCTAAACGGTGGTCCTCTGATTAGTAGCATTAGCCTCACCTGTTAACTTAGTAGAGCTGCAAATTCTCAGCCTCCATCTCAGAACTACTGAAACTCTGGGCGAGTGGTCCAGCAATCTGTGCTTTAACAAGCCCTTCAGAGGAGTCTCATGTACACTAAAATTTAACAACCACTGTTTCTTTGAGTCATTTTGAGGAACCACTGAGTTGTTTTGAGGGAAATTATAGTTTACCCACAAAATGGAATGTAGGCACCAAGTGCTTTTTTATATATATTTTTTCCTTTAGCTGTCAGCATGTTAGCAGATTTTTCCAAGTCAGAAAACTTCAGGAAATTAACTAAAGACCAAGCAAAACATGCATATTGATGGAAACTCCCAAGCTTGTATTCACCCACATTTTGCCTTCTTTCCTTTCTCTGCTTCCAAAAGGCCATAAAGCCTTTCCCCAAGCCCTGTAAATTGGCAGTAATTGACAACCTGAGTGGGAGTTGGGCTATAATTCCAAGTTTGAAGGATCCAGGGACGTGAACTTCTGCTTCACCTCTTAAGATGGATGTTAAGTCAGGAGCAAGGAGCAATGAAGTAAAGGGTTCCCTGGAAGCTTGGACTCCAGGCTACTGCCTACGGCCTATGCATTCAGAACATTGAGGTCAGTATGAGGGCTGCCAAATGAATATCCCTTTCACCAGTATTGCAGTCATTTTTCTTTTTAACCTACACCTAAGTGACCCAGAAAGGGTTATACCCAGTGACAAATTTATCCATGCTGGCTGACAAACTCCAAGTGTTCTATCACCATAAAGAAAATAGTGCAAGAGACTCCAAACCAAGCTGATGTTCCATAATAAATAAGTTAACAAATGGCAAATAACATAATTATTCTGGCAATTGCAAGCTGCTTCATGCTACTGACATATGAGCAGCGTTATTTGAATATATAAACCTCTATCAGATGCCAGTCTCAGCTTCATCCTGCCAACATATGCTTCTTAAGCATCTATTATGTATAGAAATAAGCCTGTTGCCATCAAGTTAATTCCGACTCATAGCAACCCTGCAGGACAGAGTAGAACTGCCCCATAGGGTTCCTAAGGTAGTAAATCTTTATACAAGCAGACTGCCATGTCTTTTCCCCATGGAGTGGCTGGTGGGTTCCAACTGCCGACCTTTTGTTTAGTAAGTGAACATTTAACCACTGCACCACCAGGGCTGTTTATAACAGGAATGGTAGATCGAAATTAAGTATCAGCCCCCAGAGACCCTTTGAATTCAGTACTGATGTCACTCCTGAGGTTTACCTTTCAGCCAAAGGTTAGATAGTCCCATAAAAAAAAAATGAGACTAAGTGGGCACACTAGCCCATGGCCAAGGATGAGAAGGCAGGAGGGGACAGGAAAGCTGGTAATGGGAACCCAAAGTCAAGAAGGGGAGAGTGTTGACATATAGAGTTGGCAACCCGTGTCTCAAAACAACATATGTATTAATTTGTTTAATGAGAAACTAATTTGTTCTGTAAACTTTCATTTAAAGTAAAAGAAAAAAATTAAAAAATAAATAAATAAATAGACCAATCACCATGCAAAAAATAATAATAATAAATTAAATTAAATATCATAGTCCTTGGCACCAGGATGCTCATAGTCTTATCAGGGAAACCATAAAGCAATCATTAATACATTCAAAAGCTAAATACTATAAGTATGTGCTACTTTGCTGCTAACCAAAAGGTCAGCAATTCGAATCCACTGGCTGCTTCTTGGAAACCCTGTGGGGCAGTTCTGCTTTGTCCTATAGGGTCACTATGAGTCAGAATTGACTTGATGGCCATGGGTTTTTTTTGTTTGTTTGTTTTTTAAGTGCTAAAATGAACTTAAATCTGGATTTTGTTAAGACAGTATGATATTTCATGTGTTTTATCCTCCAGGCCTCCTGCTTGATGTTGTATTTCTCAAATCAAGTAGAGTTCCCAATTTTGGCTCAGAGAATAAGCAAAAACCAAGTCTATAGCCTTCATTTTTAGTCTAATTTTCTACCAGTTCTTGTGTATTCTTTACATACCATACTATTTGTCATTTCTGAAATATATGAAGGAACTTGACCATTTTTCTGGAGGCAACAGGAAGTAATTTTATTTGCAAATATAGGAGTCATCCTGGCAGGATATCCAGCTAGTTTTGCAGGAATAGTTGGAGTGCAGAGAGATCCCTAGCAGTGCGGAGAAAGGGTATCACAGTGCAATATTCAGCAGCATCCTAACTGGAGTCTGAAGAAAAGTGAAGTGAAAAATTAACAAAGAGTATGAATCATTACTTCATGTATAAAAGTGCCAAACACTCTTTAATAGAGATAACATTTAAAGCAATAGACTTGATTTGTTGCAGAAAAATTTGCATTCAGCCCCTTAAATTAATAATAAATTAGAGGCAATGCTTGTAAGATTTTTAGATGCTAGATATTCAATAAAAATGTTTTTTATAAATACCTAAGCATTTATTAAAATGTCTCCCATAATATTCTATTTACTAGCCTATTCTACTAGACTCCCAGACTAAAAAATATATATCATATTCATAAAAATAAAGCAGAGAAATATAACTTACACTCCACAGAGCAATACGAAAGAGATGAGAAAGTTGATTTTTGTCCACCACTCTTAACCACCACCATCCCCACTACCACAATGTCCAATTCCTAGCATTTGTTTTCTCAGTGTGCAGCAACTTTAGCCACCACATCGCCCAAGCCAGAAACCTGGGGCTCTTTCTTGACTTCTTTATCTTATTCTCCACCTACAGTCAGGTCCTGTGAATTCTACAACCAATGCATAACTCCACTGATGTCACTCTTTACAAAGGCAACACCATTCCTCAACTGGATGTGCTGTAACCTGCTAATTATTTTTCCCATCTTCACTTTTGCCCCAACCATCCATCCTTCAAGACAGAGTAATCATTTTAAAAGCTAAACAGAAATTCTCATTCTTAAAACTCTTTAGTGGGTTACCATTGCTCTTAGAATGATATTCAAACAATATGTGCTGTAAGGGAAATATTACTATTATGCCCAGTGATTGCAAGTGAGGGAACCAAAGCTTTATTAATTTATTTAATTTTATCGAGATTACGTGATTGGCAAGTGGCTGAGCTGCAATTCAGATTCAGCCACTCTGAATCGAAAGAGCTGATGTGCTACACGTTTGCTGCCCTCTGGTGTACTGGGTTTACAGTATTATTGGATAGGCATGACAGAACACATAAAGCTAATTATGGGACAATCATGCCAAGAGCTGTCAGATAATAATGTTAATAATGATAATCATAACATCAACAAATAAAATTTGCCAAGCACACATATTGAGGGACTATAAATTCAAGGCACTTTACAATGTTATATTTAATTCTCACAGCAAAACTCGTTAATTTACTTTGAAAAGCATTGTAGCATTTTGAACATAAATGAGTTGGATTTAGAAAATTGCCTGCATTGAACGTGTCCTGTCATTTACTTGCTATGTGATTTAAAGGAAAAATTAGAAAGTCTAAAACTCAGTTTTCTCATTCTGTTTAATGGGATTAATAACAATATTTGCTTTATATACTTATAGTAAGCAAAAAAAAAAGAACTTTCTATGAAATATGTGCTATTAAAATAGTGATACTATCATTAGACATATATTTTCATATAATTATGCCTTTAGATGTATTTACTAAACTGGCTTAAGTTGTAGTCATTGGTAAATTCAATCATGTTTTACAAATCACTATATCTTTGTTGACAGCTTAATACCTTATAAAGGTAGTAGAATTCAGCCATGTTGGAGAAATAAACAAATATTTTTGTTTTTTTAATGACCAATTTTATACAAGTATTATCATGAAGGTCATTTAATTGAATGTATCAGTCGAGGTTCAATGAGAGAAGGAGGAACACTATAATGATAGATTCATTACAAGCATTTAGCATTACACAGTTGTAACTTTAAAGGCTGTTGTCTTTGCTTCTGATGCTGGAGCTTGAAGTCCACAGGCAAGGCAGTTGGAAGAGAAGATGGATGTAACGTAATGGGGATAGAAAAGAAGCTGGAACCCCTAAGCACAAGCTGGAGTCCCAGGAGGAGAACATGAAAAGCATGCCATTTCTTGTTGCCTCTGACCTTGGTGGTATGGGAGCACTGCAGAATGCAGGGCCCTTCACCATGAAGCTAAACGAAAGCAGCTGACTCAAATGTCAGACAAGCTGAAGTAAGATGCAGGGCAAGGTGCAGCAGTTGTAGGTTCAGCTGCTGCCTCATGCCAAAAAGGTGAGTCACCAGGTCATCAACAGTATGTGCAAGATAGAACGTAATTGTTGCTTTACTCTGCCCTCCATAGCTCTTATAATAAAACCTCTTGGCCCATGGTAACACACAGAGACATACAGAAAAGGGGATTCTGGGAAAATAGTTCAGCACAGTCAAATTGACATATTACAGAGCCAGCACAGACCATTTCTTATTAGTTTCTTCTTAAACCATACTTGATCCTAAAATAAAGATAATGACAAAGTAAATCATCCACCTAACATGATACAACTATCCTAAATACAACTAGAAATAAGCTCTTTCATCTAAAGACGATACACAGTCCCTTTTTATGTTTTTGGGTGTTGTTCATTCTTCTCCTAATTCATTAGTCAAGTTGATTATCTTTTAACTTAAATACTGAGATGGAAAGTTATCTATTATTAATACATTTTACATTAGAGTTGGTTATATACAAATATATTCATGTCAAAATAAAGAGGAGGTAGTCATAAGTGTTATAGTCCTTGTTTCTACAACTTTCCATGGAGTAATAGCTGGAGTTTATAACTGCCTTCTTCCTGGACTCATTCCATACTCCCTTTTCCCTCAGCTAGCGTCTCAGCTGGTCATGATTCCTTTCCAGGTGGGTTGACATAAATCTTCCTTCCTGAAAGATCTCAGCCGTTTAGCAGGTTTGCCTGAATTAGAATGCTATAGTTTTCCATTGACTTCAATTACAGGACATGGGTATTATTATTAAGTTACACCCTAGAGGATCTTCAGCAATACAGACATACTTTACCCTAATTGTGCTGTAACAACCCAATCTCCTTGATGGTCAAAATCAGTAACCCCGACCAGGACAGTAACTCTCTTCTTTGCCTGTTTAGTTAGTGGTATCAAGAGCCCTAAGTTGTGAAGTGGTGGTCTCAACTTTCAGTTCACTGCAATCATTGTTGTGTCTCCGGATGGAAGCATTCTTCCTCCGGAACTGAGACCTCTAGAGCAGTAGAACCCAAAGGCATGGAGATGGAAAGCAGACATTTTTCTAGTGGATTACTAGAGATAATATTGAGTAGAGCCACTTCTATTGCCACCCCTTGATTCCTGGACATATGAATCCGGTTTATTAGAGAAACAGCATCATATATTGGATGCTGATTCAATGCATAAATCACATCCTGGAGGACATTTTCCTAGCCCTGAAAGTTGTTGCCACCTAGCTAGTGCCCAACTGAGACTTCCAAAGGCCACTTTATCATTTCTTCAAGTTAGCCGCCTCAGCATGATGGAGAACATGATAAAACCAGTAAATTTAATGAACATGGGCCATCACTGCACTTTGTTATCAAATGAGATTATAGGTCAGTAGTAATGCTTTGTGGAATACAATGTCAGTGGATAAAGTATTGTGTACATCCATGGACAGAAGTTTTGGAAGATATACTGCAAGCAGGAAAAGCAAATTTACATTTCAGTAAGAACAGAGTGCTGTCCCCACCATGATGGTGGTGGTCCAATGTGATCGACGTGGCACAGGGAGCTAGCTGATATTCCAGGAAATGGTGCTATATTGAGGGTACCATGTTGGTTTCTGCTACTGGCAAAAGGAATATTCAGCAGTGTCTGTAGCCTTATTGGTCTTGATGAGTAGAAATCTGTGTTGTTGACCACATGGATAACCTCCATCCCAGCCACTGTGGCCACTTTATTAATGAACCTATTGCATAATGACAAGAGTAGCTGGGTAGGCAGTTGGAAAAGAAAGCGGATGTAAAGTGGTGGAGGTCAAGAAGAAGCTGGAACCCACAAGCACAAACTAAAGCCCCATGAGAACAGAGTGAAACACTTGTCCTTTCTTATTGCTTCTGGACTTTTTGATGTGGGTGCCCTATAGAAGCCATGGCTTTTCATCAGGAAGCTACACACACACCTGGCCCAGGAATCAGAGGGGAAGAATGGTGATGCAGAAAAGTTGAGGCAGTTTCAGGCCAAGCTGTAGCTCACTTCAACAAAATCAGTCAGCAGATCAGCTACAACCTGTGCAAGCTACAACCTGTTTTCTGCTTCAATTCCTTTCTTCAAATCTCAGAGAAGACTCTCCTCGTGGTCTACTCTAATTAGAAAGATGCAACTAAAGGAAATCCTGGGAAATGTAGTTCAGACTCACCAAACTGAACATGACAAAGCCATATTAAAATTGTAAGAAAAAAAATTATGTTCATAGATGAGAGAAATCATCACATATTTTTTGGTTTAGAGAACTTGTTTATTATAGGCATAGTGGGAAGAGTTCAGAATTAGCTATCTGGAGATTGGGAGTTTTGGTCACAGTTTCATCCTTACCTTTGTTAGTCATTCTTTCTCACCTTGCCCTTTGTTTCTTCATCTGTAACATAAAGTGAATGCACTGGGTTATCTTTTAGAAGCCTTACTGGATAATGGGTAAAATAATTTATTTTCAGGCTACTGAGAATAAAACGTTAGCTATACTACCTGTGTAATTTTGTGTAACATCCTGGATTCTGTACCTCAGTTTCCTCCTATGTAAATGGAAATAATACTATCTAACTCATAAACTTGTTGTGAACATTAAATGAGTTAAAATATTTAAAGCTCTTAAAATCATGTGGAGCACTGTACTGAACACACATTAAATGTTAGCTAATAGTAGTAATTCGCCTGTTAATTTTATGATTGCTTGTTTATTGTAGAGGTTTAAAAAGCATATTGATTCTTTCAAAATCTGTTCTTTGACTTATGGAACTAAAAATAAATCACCACAGTCTTCGTAAATTTATGTTGCCATTGATAAATCATATGTTCTTCCCTTTTTTAAAAAATACTGGTGGTATTAATAAGGATGAATTCAATAAGTTTAACAAAAAAGTTAAACATACTGAGATGGACATCATATAAATATGCAAATAAAGCAATTATTTAGTAACGTTAACGAAGGGTGAGTGTTCCAGGGTATGAAGGGTTATTATTTTTATTTAAAAAAAAATGCTGAAAGAGTAACTTTCTCTCTTTAATGACAATAGCACCCAAAGAACTAAGTATAAAGTTTATAAAATTTTAATGTGTATTTTGAACTTGGAGAGCTACCAAAAAGGTTCTTTTAAAGACACACACAAAGAAAGATTTTAGTAGAATCTTTGGTTTTCTTTTCCTTTTTTTTTTTTTTTTAATTCCCTCACCGATATCCCAACTTGCTTCAGTAATTCTAAACATCGTCTAGGAATGTGTCATCAAGGCCACTTAACCCCGTCCTTCTCAACTAGCAGCCTGCTGTTGTTGTGAGCTAAGTCAACTCATTCTGTGTTCTCACTCATTGATCTTATTGAGAGTATATAAGGAAGCCCTGACTGAAAATTATTATGTAAGTCATGATTCCTTTGACTGTAGGTGACAGAAATTCAACCAAAACCAGCTAGAAAGAAGGAAGGAAGGAAGGGAGGAGGGAAGAAGAAGGAAGGAAAGAAAAAAGGAAAAAAATATTGCCTCACATAAGTAGGAAATCCATTGGGTGTCCTTGGCTTCCTACATCAATGGCACCAGAAATTCAAACAATACATCATCATCATCTCTTTTTCCGCTCTCACTGTCCCTCTCTCTCTCTCCCTATTCCTCATTAATCAGCTGTGGTATATTATGTGTCAACAGTCTTTCTCTGGAGCCCTGGTGGTGCAGTGGTTAAGAGCTCAGCTGCTAACCAAAAGATCGGCAGTTCGAATCCATCAGACACTCCTTGGAAACCCTATGGGGCAGTTCTTCTCTGTCCTGTAGGGTTGCTATGAGTCGGAATCGACTCTACGGCAACAGGTTTGGTTTTTGGGTTTAATCTTTCTCTATGTAGCAGAAATAGTGGCTCCTAGCAGCTCCAGGATTATGTCCTTACAGCTAGCGAGCCCAGAAAAGGATGTTTATCCTATATACTACATCCACGTACTCTAATACATTCTGCTTCAATTACACGTCAATGTATGAACAAATCACTATGACCAGGTGGACACAGTGTTGAATGGAAGACCTTTGAATGGTAGGGAGGTCCACATAATTGACAGACCCAGCATAATCTGGGAAAGGCAGTGGCCAAGTGAAGAAAAATGCTAGGCAGACTAAAGTGATAGCCGATGGACACTATAACAACAGTCACACTGACATACTCTTGCTGTTACTGCTTCATGTCTTCTTCTCAGATCCTGCCTATTGTCCAGATTATTTATTTGTCTTCTAAATTTCTGCCTGACTGGGTAACTTCCCTAGATAAATAACTTTCTGTTCTGTAGTCAAGGAGCCCTGAGGGTGAAGTCGCTAAGCGCTCAACTGCTAACTAAAACGTCAGCAGTTCCAACCCACGAGTCACTCCAGGAGAAGGATGTGGCAGTCTGCTTCCATAAAGATTTACAGCCTTGGAAACCCTATAGGGCAGTTCTACTCTGTCCTACAGCATCACTATGAGTTGGAATTGACTCGATGGCAGTGGGTATATTCTCTAGTCAATTTGTATATTTTGATCATTCTACCTTAACCTGGTCTTCTTCGGTTCTTGTTACGGTTGTTGACTGCCTTCTCTAATCGTAGACTACCTACTTTAAATTACCCACCCATATCTATATTTGTTCAATTAATGATATGTTCAATTTAGCAAACATTTAATGTGTATCTATTTGTTGTCAGCAATTTTGTTGCCCTTTTCATTTCCTTTTTACACACCCATCATTGAGTAAGCTATGTGGTTTGGATGGACATTTTAGCATGCTTATAACTGCCTTACCTTAATGATTGATTCAAGGATGGAAACATAACCCAGAGCTAAACCAATTGACATTTGACATCACCACAGCCACAATGATTACTTCAATTACAGTGAAGCCCAGACTGTTTGGTCGAAGGTTGGAGAATGAAAAGTTCTCTCTTACTTGAAAAAGAAGTCTGAAACTACAGCAACCTTTTTGCAAACAGAAGGCAAGCTAGCCTAACAATGAAGTTGATGCTTGCCTGAAGTGAAGTGAGAGAATGACAAAAAAACAGAATGAGTGCTCTGGTCAAAATACTCCTGGATCCTGAAACTCAACCTCTGCAATTTTCAGTTATGTTAGAGAAAAATGTTGATTCTTTCATTTGTTTGTTGATTATGTCTCTTTAATAGAATATGATCATAGTATGAAGCCCACAATATGCAATATAGTTATTATTGACTAAATATCCACGTATTTTAAAAGAATGCAAACAATGATACAATATCCTCAACAATTGACTCAAACATATCAAAGATCATGGAGATGGTGCAGGACCTGGCAGCGTTTTGTTCTGTCATACCTAAGGTCAACATGGTTCAGAGTCGACTTGACAACAACTAAGAACTACAACAACCCCAACCATAGAGAATTAAAATATCAACTTCTCTCTCAATTCGGGAATATTCCCTTACCTAGAATGATGTCGTTTCCTTTATTCCTTCTTTACCTGCTTTATGCATCCTCGTCTATCAAATCTCGTAGCTTTTGGGGAGCTATGAGTCAGAACCGAAGGCAACTAAAAACAAGAAGAAGACAGAATTTAGTACCCTAATTATGAATGATGGTGCCCTGGTGGCGCAGTGGTTAAGAGCTAGGGAAGCTAACCAAAAGGTCAGCAGTTCGAATCCACCAGCCACTCCTCGAAAACCCTATGGGGTAGTTCTACTCTGTCCTATAGGGTCATTATGATTCAGAATTGATTTGATGGCAATGTTACGAATGAATGAGTGAATAAATAGTGCTTGAGAGAGAAAATGCTTTCCGTCTGTGACAAAACACATCACTTTGTTATACAGAAAAGAAAGAAAAGGAAAGAAAAAGATACTTTGACCCATACCTCACATTATATTTAAAAAAAAAAAAAAAACCTCAAAATAGACATATACCTGAAAACAAACAAACAAAAGTACTAGAATAAAACATAGAAAACTTTTGTGGCCTTCAGTGAGGCAATTTTTTTTTTTTTATATATAGACATCAAAAGCACGATCCATGAAAAAAAATTTGATAAATTGATCTTTATTTAAAGTGTTGTTTTTTATTTATAAGGAAATGTTAAGAGAATGAAAAGACAACTACAAATTGGAATAAAGTATTTGAAAATCACATATATGCTAGAATATTTGTATCCATAATATATGAAAAACTCTCAAAACTTAGTAATAAAAAAATCAATAAAATAAATAGCTGAAATATTTGAATAGACACTTCACCAAAAAATAATATATAGATGGCAAATAAAGACATAAAAAGATGTTCAATATCACTAGTCCCTGGGGAAATTTTAATTAACACCATCATGAGTTGTTATTGCACACCTATTAAGACAGAAATAATTAAAAAGACTGACAGTACCAAGTGTTGTTGAAGATGTAGGGGAACTGGAATGTTCATACACTGAAGGTGGGAATATAGGATAGTTCATCTACTTGGAGAATAGTTTGGAAATTTCTTAAAAAGGAAAACATACCACCTTCTATGCCCCAGCCTTTCTGCCTTAATATATTAAAGAAAAATGAAAGAATAGTCCGTATACAGACTCATCCATGAATTTCATAGCAGCTTTATTTTTAATAGCCAAAATTGGAAAAAAAGCCAGATGTCCAGCAACAGGTGAAGGTTAAACAAACTGGCATATTCATACAATGAAATACTACTCAGAAATATAAAAGAATTAACTTACATTTAAAAATATGGATGAATCTTATAAGTATTATGATGACCGAATGAAGCCAATAAAAAAGAATAAATAAAAGATGATCTTATTAATACAAAATTATTGAAAATGAAATGAATCTAATGACAGATCAGTGATTGCTTGGGGATAGTGGGGGTCAGAGAAGGGTGGTAAAGGTAGGGTCTGAGTTAGGGATTAAAAAGCAACTTGAGGGAAATTCTTTGGGGGTGTTACATATGTTCATTAACCTGACTGTGGTGATAGTTACATGGGTGGATGCATATGCCAACACTTGCCAAATTGTACACCTTTAAATATGTGCAGTTTTTTATTGTTTTTAGTTGCCAACCAGGAGGTTCCAACTCATAGCAACGCTATGTAAACAGAAGGAAACACTGCCTGATTTTGCGCCATCCTCACAATCTTTGCTGTGTCTGAGACCATTGTTGCAGCCACTTGTGTCAATCCATCACATTGAGGGTCTTCTTCTTTTTCATTGTCCCTCTACTTTACCAAGCATGATGTCCTTCTCCAGGGACTGATTCCTCCTGATAACATGTCCAAAGTAAGAAAGTTGAAGTGTCACTATCCTCATGTCTAAGGAGCATTCTGGTTGTACTTCTTCCAAGACAGATTTGTTTTTTTTCTGGCAGTCCATGGTATATTCAATATTCTTTGCCAAGGACATAATTCAAAGGCATCAATTTTTCTTCGGTATTCCTTAATCATTGTCCAGCTTTTATATGCATGTGAGCAATTAAAAATACCATGGCTTGGATCAAGAGCAGCTTAGTCCTCAAAGTGACATATTTCCTTTTTAACACTTAAAAGAGATCTTTTGCAGCAGATTTACTCAATGCAGTATGTCCGTCATTGATTCCTTGACTGCTGCTTCCATGGGCGTTGATTGTGGATCTGAGTAAAATGAAATTCTTGACAACTTCAATCTTTTCTCCGTTTATGATGGTATTGCTTATTGTTCCAGTTGAGAGGGTTTTTGTTTTCTTTACATTGAGGTATAATCCATACTGAAGGCTGTAGTCTTTGATGTTCATCAGTAAGTGCTTCCAGTCCTCTGCTTTCGGCAACAAGGTTGTTTTGTCTGCATAATGCAGGTTGTTAATGAGTCGTCCTCCAATCCTGATATCAAGTTCTTCTTCAAATAGTCCAGTTTCTCAGATTATTTGCTCAGCATACAGATTGAATAAGAATGCGGAAAAGATACTAACTTGATGCATACCTTTCCTGATTTTAAACCACTCAGTATCCCCTTGTTCTGTTCGAATGACTGTTTCTTGTTCTATGTACAGGTTCTGCATAAGCACAATTAAGTGTTCTGTAACTCCCATTCTTCACAATGTTATCCATAATTTGGTATGATCCACACAGTCGAATGCCTTTGCATAGTCAATAAAATGCAGGTAAACATTTTTCTGGTATTTTCTGCTTTCAGCCAAGATCCATCTGTCATCAGAAAAGATATCCCTTGTTCCAGGTCCTGTTCTGAATCCAGCTTGACTCTCTGGCAGTTCCCTGTTGATGTACTGCTGCAACATTTTTGCTTTATCTTCAGTAAAATTTTACTTGTGAGTGATATTAATGATATTGTTCTATAATTTCCACATTCTGTTGGATCGCCTTTCTTTGGAATAAGCACAAATATGGATCTCTTCCAGTCATTTGGCCAGGCAGCTGTCTTCCAAATTTCTTCACATAGACAAATGAGGACCTCCAGAGCTGTATTCATTTGTTGAAACATTTCAGTTGGTATTCCATCAACTCTTGGAGCCTTGTTTTTCACCAATACCTTCAGTACAGCTTGAAATTCTTCCTTTAATTCCATCGGTTCTTGATCATATAGTATGTCCTAAAATGGTTGAACATTGACCAATGCTTTTTGGTACAGTGATTCTTTGTATTCCTTCTGTCTTTTGGTGTTTCATACGTCATTCAATATTTTGCCAGTAGAATCCTTCAATATTACAACTCGTGGCTTGAATTTTTTCTTCAGTTCCTTCAGCTTGAGAAATGATGACTATGTTCTTCCCTTTTGGTTTGCTAACTCCAGGTCTTTGCACATTTCATTATAATAATTTGTCTTCTTGAGCTGTCCTTTGAAATCTTCTGCTCAGCTCTTTTACTTCATTATTTCATCCATTTGCTTTAGCTACTCGACATTCAAGGGCAACTTTCAGAGTCTCTTCTGACATCCATTTTATTCTTTTCTTTCTTTCCTGTCTTTAAATGGCATTTTGTTTCTTCATTTATGATGTCTTTGATGTCATTCCGTAACTTGCCTGGTCTTCGGTTATTAGTGTTCAATGCATCAAATCTATTTTGGAGATGGTCTCTAAATTTCGGTGGGGTATACTCAAGGTCGTATTTTGGCTCTCGTGGACTTGTTCTAGTTTTCTCAGCTTTAACTTGAACTTGCATATGAGTAATTGATGGTCTGTTCTGCAGTCCATTGTTGGCCTTATTCTGACTGATGATATTGAGCTTTTCCGTCATTTCTTTCCACAAATGTAGTCAATTTGATTCTTGTGTGTTCTATCTGGGAGGTCCGCATGTATAGTCACCATTTATGTTGCTGAAAAACGGTATTTTCAATGAATTTTGGTCTTGCAAAATTCTATCATGCAATCTCCAGTGTTGTTTCTATCACCAAAGCCACATTTTCCAACTACTAATCCGTCTTTGTTTCCAACTTTTGCATTCCAATCACCAGTAATTATCTATGCATCTTGATTGCATGTTTGATCAATTTTAGACTGCAGAAGTTTGTAAAAGTCTTCGATTTCTTCATCTTTGGCATTATTGGTTAGTGTGTAAACTTGAGTAACAGTTGTATTAACTTGTCTTCCTGGTGTTCCTAGGCATGTGGATATTATCCTATCACAGTGTTATATTTCAGGATAGATCTTAAAATGTTCTTTTTAACAATTAATGTTATGCTGTTCCTCTTCAATTTGTCATTCCCGGCATAGTAGACCATATGGTTGTCCAATTCAAAATTAAGGATCCAGTTTCTGTTGGCTATAAAACATTGTCTCACCTTATTTTTTCTTTAAGTATCTTTTTGTTTGGGATAAATTTGAATTCATTGTGATTTTTTACAGCTATGTGCAGGTATAATTAGATGTACAGTTTATTATATGTTAATTATACCTGTACATAGCTGTAAAAATTACAATGAATTCAAATCCATCTGAAACAGAAACATACTTAAAAAACAAGGCAAGGCGATGTTTTATAGCCAACAAAACTGGACCTTTAAGTTTAAAGGGAAGAGATAAACTATTATAAATATGGAAGAGCTCATGGGATATTCTTCTCATAAACACTTTCTTAGGAACCTATTAGAAAGCAAACCTCAGAACTATGGTCAAAGAAACATTAACTTAAAGAGTCATAACCAGCATCCCTTGAGTCAATTCTGACTCATGGCAACCCTAAGTATTGTAGAGTAAAACTGTCCTCTACAGGGTCTTCAGGGCTGTGACCTTTTGGAAGAAGATAGTCAGGCCTTTCTTCCAAGGCACCTCTGGTTAGACTTGCACCACCAATCCTTCTGTTAGTAGTCAAGAACTTAACCATTTGCACCACCCAGAGACTCCTAAAGACTCATACCCAACCCAAATCTGTTGCTGTCAAGTTGATTCCAACTCATAGCAACCCTATAGAACAGAGTAGAACTGGCCCCATATGGTTTCCAAGGTTATGAATCTTTATGGAAGCAGGCTGCCACATCTTTCTCCTGGGGAGCCACTGGTGTGTTCAAACCAC
>NW_004443947.1:15526638-15532119 GCF_000243295.1 Trichechus manatus latirostris | reverse complement strand
TGGTATTAGTATTGCTAATTCTGAGAATATTTCATGTGTTACCTTTAATACAGCAAGTAAGTAATTATGATTTGCTTTAGCTTTATCATCCCCTATATGCCTGAGAAACAGAATTCTCAGTGTAGAAGAAAGGAGATACTAATATAATACAGAAGATGCTAAGTAAAAGTCTATACCTTGAATTTTAATTGGAAATATAAAATTCTCAAGGTATTTTATCATGCATATATGTGGGTATACACATTTCCTAGCGCTGTTCACTGTAAAAATCTAAAAACAATGATCTACCTAGTAACAACTGGCATTCCTAGCACCAAGATTGTGGTCTTAAAATACCATTTTACATTAAAAGGAACCAGGACTTTTTAGAGGAATGGTTTATTACTGGTCTAGGGCAAAAAAATGTACAAGATGAGCCTGGAACATCTTATCATAACAGATAGCAAGGAAGTGACCAAAGATTGCTAAGATCATGTCAGAAAACTCAGGATCCAATTTGACAAGGTTCCTACTGGTCAACTCTAAGCTTCAGTAAGGGTAAAAATGGCAACAGATAAAAATCCAAAAGTTTAAATCTATGAGTTTATAATAATATAAAAAAATTTTCAAATTGGTCATCTTCAGAGGATGTCAGAGAACTAATCGCCTTAAAAACTGGGTAAAAAGGCACAAAGTAGGCATGTATCTTATATTTCCTATATGAATGACACTATTGGGAATGAAATAGTACATGAAATGAAGTATCTCCTTATAAAATCCTAGCTAATATCTGAAAATAAAATGACAGATTTAGAGTATCACCATTTTTCAACCTAATGAGATATTGAGCATCAAAAGCTACTAACATTGCCAAGAGAAAGAGAGACAGACAAAGACACACACACACACACACAGAGAACCTGATATTAGTGAGCAAAAGAGAGAGAAAGAAATTATGTTTTGATGAAAGAACATAATACCAGCCCTGGTGACACAGTGGTTAAAAGCTTGGCTGGTTAACAGCTGAGCCCTTAACTGAAAGGTCATCAGTTTGACTCCACCAGAAACCCCATGGGGCAGTTCTACTCCGTCCTATAGGGTTGCTATGGGTCAGAACCGACTCAATAGCACCTAATAACAGCAGCAACATCTTAAAATAATTCACTATGACATACTTTATTTTGTATGTTTTCTGTTATCTGTGTTTTACCTCACAATAAAATGTTTAAAAATAACAAAACATGAAATTTTACCAAAATAAGCACCATTTGGGGGGAACAATTGCTCTCTACTCACTGTTCCAACAACTTATTAAAGAAAACAAGGCTTACATGAAGCTACACATTCAGTAAGAGGAATAACTAAGATGGGACAAATTTTTTGGTTCCAAAAGTATATACTCTCAGCAATTTTGATCCTTCAGGTCTTTGATTTCCTCCTTCTTTCATACCAGCAGGATCTTCCAGCAGATAGTTTAACATCAGGCATTTTGCTTCAAATATTCTAGTTCCATTCCTAGAATTTAAATTGGACCTCACATTCTTCAAATTTTTGATTATATTCTTTGCCCCTTATTAACTTCCCCAGTAAGAAGCAAACATTAAAAATAAATAAATACATAATATATATATACAAATAGATACATACATAGTTGGATGGATGGATGGATGGATGATTGGACGGATGGATGGACAGACAGAGATAGACAGACAGAGACATAGCTCTCTCAATGGTTTACAGTACAGCATAGGTCCACTACAGGTCAGCTCATCTGTGTCAGGGATCCCAGTGTCTTATTCATTTCAGCATCTAGACTGAAGGAGAAGCCCTTATTAGGGATGTACTAGCCTCATGGCATAGGAAACCTGGTGGTGCTGTGGTTAAGTGCTTGGCTGCTAACCGAAAGGTTGGTGGTTCACACCCACCCAGCAGCTCCACTGTAGAAAGACCTAGCAATCTGCTTCCATAAAGATTATAGCCTAGAAAACCCTATACAGCAGTTGTACATATAACAGTGAGCTGCTGTGAGTCAAGATAGACCTCATGGCACACAACAACAAGAAAGTCTCATGGCAAAAGGCAAAGAACAATGACAGTCATGTGATGACTCAAAGTTTCTAATCTGAAGCTCCATGTATCAATTCTCAATTCATTGACCAATGCTAGTCAAATGTCCAAGCCTGGAACCAATGATGTGGGAACTGTAAATACCTTACAAGAAAGACAAATAATAATTTGGAACAAACACAATCAATTACAAATAGAATGAAGTAATACTAACAAGAAATGGTGGTTACCCAAACTAAGAGAGTAGTAGTGGAATTGGAGAGAAGTAGCTAGCATCTAGATACATTGAATAGGTAGAAAAGTGGCAAATAATGGAGGAAGAGGGAGACCAGGAAAGAGCAGATATTTCCCAGTGAGAAAGAGGAAACAAGATATTTATTGGGATAAATTGTTTCCCTTCCAAAATTCATGTCCACCCAGAACATCAGAATGTGACCATATTTTGAAATAGATTCTTTGAGATCTAATTAGGAAAGGATTTCAAGATGAAATCATCCTGGATTTAGGGTGTGCCCTAAAACCAATAACTAGTGTTCTTATTAGAAGAAGAGAGAACTCAGAGACAAGGGAAGAGGACTATATGAAGATGGAGACAGAGATTAGGGTTATGCTGCCTTAAACCAAGGAATGCCTAGAGCCAATAGAAGCCAGAAGAGGCAAGGAAGGATTCTCCCCTAGAGCCTTCAAATGAGGCATAGCCCTGCTGACACCTTGATTTCAGACTTCTAGCTGCAGACAGACATCATGCTTGGTAATGTAGAGGGTCAGAGAAAAAAGAGGAAGACCCTCAACGAGATGGACTGACACAGTGGCTGCAACAATGGGATCAAGCAAAGCCATGATCATGAGGATGGTGCAAGACTGGGCAGTGGTTTGTTCTGTTGTACATAGGGTCACTATGAGTCGGAACCGACTTGATGGCACCTAACAACAACAGCTCCAGAACTGTAAAAGAAAAAATGATTGTTGTTTTAGGCCACCAAGTTGGTGGTACTTTGTTACAGCAGCCTAAGAAACTAACACAAGGTAGTTACAACACAAGGTATAACAACAATTTCTGATGATCTATACCCTACTAGTCCCTTAATGGTGCAAAGAGTTAACATGCTCAGCTGCTAACAGAAAGGTTGGAGGTTTCAGTCCACCCAGAGGCACCTCAGAAGAAACACCTGGTAATCTACTTCTGAAAAATTAGCCAAAGAAAACCTATGGAGCACAGTTCTACTCTGACACACATGGGGTCACCATGAGTTGGCACTGATGAGACAGTAACTGGTTTTTGGTTGTTACACTCTACTATGCACTATGTTCTGTTCTTTCATTAAAAAAAAAAGTTCTTTTACTTTGTATGTTAGTCTTGCAAAGTAGACATTAGTATGCCCATTATTACAGAAAAAGAATGATTCTGTGAGGAAGTATGATTCAGTGAGTATGTAATTTGTTCAAGGCCATATAGCTGATACAGGCTGAAGCAGGAATTCAAATCTATTTGTCTTGACCCTCATTTTCAGTACATGGGTGTTGCAGTGAATCTTCACTAACAAGAATTTGAAAAGAAGTGCAATGTCTGAAGATTAAATTTTATGATGGACAGAGTGTATATTGTATATATATATATATAGAGAGAGAGAGAGATGGACAGAAATGTGTGTGTGTCACTGTTACCACAAAGATGGATTTTCTGGTCAGCAAAATACACTGTCAATGTTGTATGTTGATATCTGGACTGAGCAGGGTGTCAGGATTATTGTAACTATAGTTGCCGATGCCAGGCTGGGAGCACCATTTTCAGAAATGGTTCTGGGTGAAATTAATTATCACAAGCATGTGATGGTAATTTCAGCAGCTACTGTGGAATTTTTTAAAGGTCACAACATAATTTAAGAATATAATTTCATTATGGGGCAATATTTAAGCCTGATGTTTATTGAACAAATATATAAGATTCCTTTCTTCTTTCAACTCTACACATTTTCATTGGTAACATTTTCAGGCCAATGAATTGCACTGATATTTTTTTAAATAGCAGAATTTAGGATCAATAGAAATTCCAAACTTAGATTTAAATGTATTTTAAATGAGAGTGTCTTTTAAGTAGAAGATATGTTATGTGAGCTGCTAGTTGGGTAAGGAATGAGGAATAAAGGACATAGTTCTAAAATCAATATAAAATTAAATATATTATCAATCAGAATCTTAATATTATGTAGTTTGTTCTATTGTACTTTATTTTTACATTTGAAAAACATTATTTAAACGGATATTTTTGAATATAAATTAAATGAAGATTTAGATATAAACTACTTAAAAATTTGGAAGGTTCATGGTGTCTTTGGGTCTTTTACTGTGTGGAGACTTCCCCTTTGACATTTAAAGAGAAGCAAGTTGACTCACTAACAGGATCACCAGTTCTGGTGTTCCATCGTGGTTTTGGAGGTTACAAGGTTACAGAATTCGATTTCCTTGATGTCAGTCTCAGTCTATCAATCCCCACATGGACTAACTCATAGTTATGCTGTTCCACACTTTCTTGTTTTTCTTTTTTCTTTTCTTTTGCCTTTTTACTTTCTGGGAGGGAAGAAGAGATATGCTACTTACATGAGTTGGCTTCGTAATTTTTTTAATGTTTATGTTAGCCAGAATGGGAATCACTTTCGTATTTCTATAATATTTATAAAAGAATAGAAGTAAGTATGAAAGCATCACAGATTGTACTTTATATGTTTTACCCTATGTGCTAGCATTTGAACATTTTTTCAGATTTTAATAGCTTTATCTAGATAATCAATTACACATTTAGTCGTAAGAGTACATTAATAATATTTGTTCATAAGTTTACTCCTTAATTTTACTGGATTTTCTCTACTGCATTAAAAATATTTAATAGTTGTCCATTATATGCATCACGCTGCAGCTAAGTGCAGTTTAAAAACCAAGGTACACAAGCAGTGTACATAGGAGCAATTAATTTCAGCTTAGAGATCATGGAATGCTAGAAGGGGAAGACAAATCTCTTGTTAAAAGATACATAGGGTTTCAATACATGAAAAACAGGTATTGGGAACAGCAGGAGGTTATACGTAGAGATTAGTAAGCAGCATTTTTGGGGACTTGTCCTTAGTCTGGTGGTTGGAGCATAGGATATTAGGCTGGTGGCAGGAGTAGAGATATAATGAAGTTCACAGAGAAAAGGGCCAATGGCTGAGGCTAAACTTGGGTGCATTTGTTATTGGCAGAAAATTCAACTCTTTGTCTTTCCCCTAAATGGAACTATATAGTGATACTTGTCATTGATACATTCATTCAACAAACATTTCCTAAAAGCCTGTATGTGTCAGGTATTGAGCTTGTTCAAAGAATAAATCAAGCATTCCAAGACATATACATCTCAGGAAAACTGTATTTAAAATGTCTTTAAAAAATCTCTATTGACAC
>NW_004443947.1:15524088-15525744 GCF_000243295.1 Trichechus manatus latirostris | reverse complement strand
TTTTTTAATGATAGATAAAAGAAAGATGAAATAAGGGAAGGAAGGAAGGAGGGAAGGAGGGAGGGAGGGAGCGAAGGAGGGAAAGAAGGAAGACGGGAAGGAGGGAGGGAAGGAAGGAAAGAAGAAAGGAAACTGAAAATTGACTACCTAGGGAACTTGAGATGTGGACATCTTTACCTTTTTCCCTAGGGTGTAATAATAGGATGAAAAAATAATGCAAAAATGTGTCAGGGTTGATTGGTAGTATATACAAAAATACCAGAAGAATTTATAATGAGGCTGAGAATATGGAGCTAATGAAAAAGTATTCCAACAAGCAAAAAAAAGAATGATTGGTGTGGGAAACTAGAGATGAAGTATGGAGTAGTCAGTGAGGAGATCAGACAATTTCTCTAACCCTCTAGGACCTGAACACACAAAGGAACCCAATTAGAAACAAACTAGCTAGAAGAAATATTTCATAGTAAATTGGGGATTATCTGTTTGCCTAAAGGGAATGAAATCAGAGCATTTGAGCCTCTTCGTTTCAGAACTACTGGCTTTATTATTTTTTTTTTAAGTTTGACACAAATGTTCTTGCTTTTCACTCATAAAATTAAAAGAAAAATAATGTATAAAACAAATCAACAACTAACCAAACTTTCTGATTTCCGGAGAGGTATTATTTTTAATTGAATCATGCATGCAAGGATTTTTGAAAAGTATTTGCCCAGTCTTTCATCTTTTGTTGCTCATGCTGGGTCAGTATGTGTCCTCTGTGTACTCATGGATTTTCTGGTGATTTTCTGTCTGCTTGTTTAACCTAGACCCTCTCCAGCTATAGGTAACATAGGCATGTAATGGAAACCTGGTGGCGTAGTGGTTACGAGTTACGGCTACTAACCAAAACATCAGCAGTTCCAATCCACCAGACCCTCCTTGGAACTGTATCGGGCAGTTCTACTCTGTCCTATAGGGTCACTATGAGTCAAGATCGGCTTGATGGCAATGGGTTTTGTTTTGTTTTGTTTTTTTAGTTTTATACATATAATAGGAACCCTGGTGGTGCAGTAGTTAAGAGCTAGGTTGCTAACTGAAAGGTCGGAGATTCGAACCCACCAGCTGTTCCATTGGATAAAGATGTGGCAGTCTGCTTCCGTAAAGATTTGCAGCCTTGGAAACAATATGGGACAGTTCTACTCTGTCCTACGGGGTCACTATGAGTCAGAATTGACTGAATGACAATTTTTTTTTTAATACATGTAATAGCTTTAATTTGACAGACTAAAGATGAACAACCCAGGATTATTTGTGGATGCTTGAATACATTAATTAGGAACAAAACAAAACAAAAAAACACAAAATAAAATAAAAAATAGCACAAAAATGGGCAATAGTTAGGGTCAAGTTGCTTCTGTTCCAGTATCTTTTGCCATATTATTTCTGACTTCTGGTCATTCACTAGGTAAGCCTAGGGGGAAACAAATAATCGCATCAGTGTGTAATAACTTTGAAATGTTCATATTCTCATGAAATGTTTCTCCATGAATAAGAGCAGTGTGATTCTCCTCTCCACTCAAAGAAATACTTTTTATTTTCTGTATCGCAATATATAGCAAAAGAGGAAGCTTTTGATGACCACGTATTCTGGAGCTAATGGTTCTCCATGATACCCAC
>NW_004443947.1:15505497-15522567 GCF_000243295.1 Trichechus manatus latirostris | reverse complement strand
ATAGGTTGATGGGCTCCAGCTTGCTAGGAGTAAATAAACAATCTAGGGGCTAATACACGAAGGCCATGGTTGGCTAATTTATGTAACAGGATTGCAGAGCAGACATTGTCAGTCGCCACATACCCCTTGGGTCTTACCAATACAATAGGCTCAGGCCAACCTCCAACTGCAAGTACCCAGAGGTCTTTGTTTATGGGCTTTGTCTGGAGCCAGAGGAAGGCTGCTCTGGCCTAGAACATGGCAGAAATGACATGAAGAGGAATTAATAACACCCAGAGCTGCAGTTAACCAATGATTTTTCAGAACTTGGCCTACTGATGATCCAAGACTCCATTGTCCATGGGAAGGATAATTCCAAATCCTATTCTATTTTCCAGAGTTTTTCTGAAGAATTAAACTGCATTGTTCCCAGTGGTAGAAGCTTAATCATACCATCTTTATAGACTCTGTTCCTTTCCCTGTCTCAAATTCTCACTCCTCTACTAGTATTTCCTTTCATTTCCCAAGTAAATTATTTAAACTTGAATCTTTGTCTTCCTTTGGGGGAACCTAAACTAAGAGAGACTGGATGGTCAGAAAATGCATCTCTGAGGTAAATTTGGGGGAGAAAATTCTAGGTAAAAGACACTGCACATATCAAGGACCTA
This sequence comes from Trichechus manatus latirostris, assembly GCF_000243295.1. NCBI lineage: Eukaryota > Metazoa > Chordata > Mammalia > Sirenia > Trichechidae > Trichechus > Trichechus manatus. The sequence goes on along the minus strand of NW_004443947.1, from coordinate 15,521,920 downwards.
AGAAAGGCACTAGAAATGCCAGTGTGGCTGACGACAGTGGAGTGAGGATAGAGAATAATGAGAAATGATCTCGGATGGTAAGGCAGAGATGAGGTACAAAAGGTCTTTTTAGGTGACAGCAAGTAGTTTGGAAAAGTGAAAACAATACAGCATTGCTCTATATAAGGCAGAAAAAAAAAGAACTATTAGAACATTAGCTCTAAAAGAAGACTTCAGAGAGCTAATCTAACCCTTTCTTTTTATAAATGAGGAAAATTAGGTCTAACGGGTTTAAATGACTTGCCCCAGGTCATATTGGTCGGCACAGGAAAAGACAGGTTTTTCACTCAAATACAAATCCTAAATTTGTCTGATTCCCAGTCCATACCTAAGATAGTCATGCTCATCTTAGAAGTCTTGCACCATAAAGGTAAATACAATGAATAAAAGAGAAAAAATAATATCCAGAGTGTCTCATTAGAATGAACCAGCAACATGTATTTTTGTGTTGTTTTGTTTTAACCACTATTTCTTCAAGTGCATTGCTTCCAACTCCTACCATATAAGGTACAGCAGCTTGTTCCACTTACCCCAGTGAAGGTTAAGCAGTCAGAGTCACAGGTGCTATGTATCTTACTGAATTCCAGATGGGGACAGGCAAGGCAGATCAAAAGCCAGGCCAAATTTCACATGGGCTTCTGGGTACAAGAATTTCTGCTCTGCAGGGCCACCATTCCAAACCCTGTCATTAATGTGGAGTCTAACACCTGCGATAAATGGGCACTTAATGTCACTAGGTAACCCAATCATTAGCTTAAAACATTCTACCCAATTAATAAGAATAAATGTCTGTGCAACTCTCTTTTCCAGAACTATGCAAAAGCATGGTGAATTTATTTGGTATGTTTGCTGTTTACTGAATAAGACAAGATGAATTCTAGTAATGCCAAAGGGAGGGATTGAATCATTTATTAAGTATAGTCATGGACAGGTGTCTCAAATGTCAATTCTAGGATTTAATCTAAACTAATCTTCAGAAAAGTTAGATTTAATGGAAATGAGAACCCAGAGGGATTCAAAGCGGAGGTAGCTGGATGCTTAAATCTCAAACGCTGCTGTTTATGACAATCTTTTAAATAAACTCTCTACTTGGCTGTTATTCTCCTGTGTGTTATGAGGTAGAAAGTGTTTGGAAAACTGACATTGGCTCATAGGTAGCAGGATTTACACAAAACTAGTTGTTTTCTCTTTATTCTCAACTCTGGTACATAGCTGTTGTTGTTGTGTGCTGTCAAGTTGATGACCCTGTGTGACACCGTGGAACTGCCCCATAGGGTTTCCTAGGCTGTAATCTTTACAGGAATAGATTGCCAGGTCTTTTCTCCCACAGAGTCAGTTAGCAGCCCAGGGCTTCTCAGTATATAGTTTCTATTTGCAAATAAAGCCACTTGGTCATATCTGAGATGAGAATATGGAACTTTTGGGCTCTATAGGGGCCCTTGCAGAGATAGTACATATAAGATGTACTTGCAACCTGCTATACTATGTCATATTTCCTGATCACAGAATATGAAGTCAGAAGATGGAGTTTGAAGTTGATTAAAAAAAAAAAAAAATCCTGTCTAAATAACCACCATGCATCATATCTAAATATTGACAGGTCAAAATAAAGTGAGTTATCTTTCACTGAAGGAGACCCTGGGTAGCACACATGGTTAAGTACTCGACTACTAGCTGGAAGGTTGGTGATTTGAACCCAGTCAGAAGCACCTCAGAAGACAGGCCTGGAAATCTGCTTCTGAAATTTAACAGCCTTGAAAACCCTATAGAACAGTTCTGCTCTGCACACATGGGGTTTTCATGAGTTGGAATTGACTTGATGGCAACACAACAACAACAACATCCATCACTGAATACAATTTGTAAAATGTATTGGCAAAACCAAATTTGGAAAATGACTGTGATGTTTGTCTTGAGTAACCTTTCACTCTTCTTCAAAACACTGTGTTTCCTACCAAACAAAGAGATTTTACTTGTGGTTTAACACGTTCTGCTCATTAAGCATATATATACACACACACACACTAATTAAAAACCTTGGCTTCAATAGCACAAAATTAAATTGAAAATTGTACAAACAGATGTTGGAAAAGCAGAAAGGATCCATGATGTATTCTGTGACTTTATTAATCCAAATTATTTTCCCAGAGATGCTATTTGAGAGCTCTTGCTGGTAGCTCTTATAGCATTAAAAATGTCTTAATAGCATATTTACTTTTTAATATTAGAAAAAAATAGCTGACACAAAAAGATCTGCTACTAATGCCTTGTTCTGTGCTATAAAATCCAAAGATGACTTAAAGAAAACTAGTCATCCCCAAGCAGTTCAAGTTTAAGTAGAAAGACTGTAGCTTAAAAAAATGTCTACCAAGAAACAAAATAGTTCAGATGAGGAAAAGGATTGAGATTGAAAGCACATAAAATAAAACAGTGAAGTCTATGAAGTTACCAGATAAATTTTTTTAGACTCTGCAGAAATTGGCAAAGAATTTTCCTTTCTTTCTCACCTCCTTCCTTCTCTCTTCGTCTCATCCTTCCTTCCTCTTCCCTTCTTTCCCCTTCCTTCCTCCTTTCCTTCCTTTCATTTCTCCTTTATTTCTTTCCCCCTTTCCTCCTTTGTTTCCTTCCTTCTCTCTCTCTCTTTCCTGCAAAACTACTTCCTTCAAAACATAACTGGAATTCAAGTAAGAAAATATCTATTGCCAATGATTCTTAATGGAAGGCAGTGCCACTACTCAGGGCACGTTTGGAAGGTGGAAGGATGTGGGCTTTGGGGTTATGGAAATGACTGGGGGGCTGTAGTAACACTGGCATTTGGTGGTGCAGGGTCATGAATGCTAAAAGTCCTGTAATAGGAGGAACAGTCTCAAGCAACAAAACATCGTCTTACCCATAATTCCAAAAATGCCCCCACCTCTTACTCTCATTGAAAACAAAACAAAACAAAAACAAAAAACAGGCATTGGATTGTTCCAAATCTTCTTGAATACCTACCCAACAGTCATTACTTTCTTCAAAATTATGCTAACATGATTTTCATTGCATTCAGATAGCAGTTAGATGCCCATGATGTTAGGTAAGGTTGACCCCTCCCCAGCTGCAGTAGATAAACCACGGTTGCTTTACCCCAATCACAGTAATGCACACTCCACTCTGCTAGTAATTGGGTTTAGACATGGGCCTCCTACTCTTTCCTGGCCCAACGGATTTAAGGGAAAGCCTACCTAACCGGTCCTTGGAAAGGTTTTCCTCCATGATAAAAAGAGCATGGAAACATCTCTTCCCACTCCTTTCTTCTGTGATTTGGACATTATCACGTGAGAATTTCATGCTTAGAACTGCTGCAGACATTTCTCAACTCTGAGAGAAAAGCCAAGAGAATCCCAGAGAAACCAAACCAGGGCCTGACATTACTGAGGCCCTGCGTTTATATCAAGACTTGTCTGCCTTTGGGATTCCCTTGTATGAGACTATTCTTACTAGTTAGACCACTTTTAGTTAAGCAGTCTCTTAGTTACATTCAAAAGCATCATAGATGCTATATGGGAACTATCATTTTCATTCGCCTAAGGCCAAAGAGGCACTTATCAGGGGCATAGCCCAGATAGAGATTCACCTTTCAGCTCAACAATTTGGAACAGGACTTCATAGAATTTTTAATTACCCACTATCCAAGTTCACGTTCAAAAGAAAATATATTTCAATTATCCCAACATTGGGAAAAAAACTTACTTAATATCATAATAAAATGATTTGGTAGCTTTTATGACTAGGAAAATACAAGGTACAAAATATGTTAGTTGCTTTAGCAAACAAAGGTCTCACTTTTGAAAACAAAGTTCTTACATTAAGGAAACTGTGTCCTTCCAAGGGCATAAATTAGTAGAAAAGTTGTTATTTCTATAATTTTTATGAAGAGCAACTTTGAAGGAGCATATTATAAAAAGATAAATTTTCTTTCTAAAAGATCTTCTAATTCTTACTTTCATTTTATACTAAAGTAATTGAGATTACTGCAATACGTTTTTATAGCTAATATATTTAGAGGTAAGACAATAAGTAATTGGAAGGCCTCTAAGTTTAGTCATTTGAAAATGTGTGGGGAAGAGCAAGTAGAGGGGTGAAAGAAGGATGGTATCATTTGCCATAAAAGAAATTGTAAAAGAATTTTGATTTGTATTTAAAATCATTTTGTTCCAGTGTTCCTACCAAAATGAATATTTTCTCTCTTTAACTAGGATGACATTTTAATATGTTGATTATTTAAATCCAATTATCTATTCAATAGATTACATTTATAGAAGTAAGCTAAAAAGTCTATATTATACCCATCAATCCAATAGAGGAAAGTTAGTAAAAAGATAGTGGAGTTTGGGAAAAAGAATGAATTGAACTAGGTTGGTTGGAGATTATCAATCCCTCATCTTTATTAAAAACCGAGTTTGAAATGTATTTGAATTAGTATAGTCTTCTGTCCTTTTCAAATGTCAGTTCTTTCCGTGAGACATGGCATCGTGTGTTTTCTCAATGCTATTGGAGCTTTTGGGGACATTTGGATGTGGGAGGGACAATCAGCATTTACAGCAGAATCTTCATCTCAGTGACTTTTCCAGTGCCATCTGGATTCCAGCATATTCTCTACATGTCTATTCGGAAGGAGAATTGGATTTAAAAAAATAGATAAAAGGATGTAAACATGCAAGGAACAGGAAGCACACTCTTGTTCAACTCCCCCAGTCAGCTGCTTCCTGATGAAAATACTAATATATGGCAACTGGCCTGTGAAGTCCATGCCGAGGTATGAGAGTTTGTCATGATCTAACGAGTGTATCATTTCTGCCTCCTCCTGTCAGCAGTAACTGAGCAATCCAGCCTGGCAATTGGGAGAACAAATTTTCTTTGTCCTGCACATGCTGTATTTATCCTTCATGAATATCCACAAAACTCAGCAGGGATTTGGCTGAAAGAGTGGGATCACTCTTTGCAGAAAAACTGGTAATAAATCTGGGAGGCTTTGTACAAGATCTGAAAGCTGCCTTCAGAATTTGCCGGAGGAGACATGTATAGCTAGGAGTAAGGAGATTATGTAAACTACAGAGAACTGAGGGAGCTTGGCAAGGAAAGGCCCAAGTAAGAATGCCCTCTGACTATTCCCTTAGCAAGATGGAGTTAGAGCTTCAGAGTATGGTCTGGATGTGTCACCTTTTCCTTCCGCCACCAGAAGTCTAATACAATAGAAAGTTTGTGTGCTCTTTGTTTTCCCTTGAAAACATGGTAGATATTTAAAGGAATTTTTCTTTTCTTACTTGGATAGCATACTTGAAAGACCAATTTTTATTTTGTACATTTACCTTAAGGATTGCTCCATGATACAGATATGCAAAGTCCTATAATCATCCCTTTATTGTTCTCCCAGTATGTTGGAAAATTTCCTTTGGAAATGGGTTCTCAGAGTGTGTTTGGAGGAATGTCTTTTTTTGGTATCACCTGAGAATCCTGGCTACCAACGTCTTCCCTCTCATTACAGAGAATTGGAATCCTCTGGTGTAGGGCCCAGAAATCTGTTCTTTTAACAAATTCTCTGGGATTCTAATACACTCTAATGCTTGAGCACCACTGTTTTAGGAAGTAAGGAAGACAGTAAATTGAGAAAGAGGAGACAAGGTGACTGCTGCTAGGAAAATAAACCAAACAGTAGATTTTTTTTCACCTGTTGTTTGGCATAGCCTGAATATCCCTAAATACATACTGTGTTTGCTTTTTAGAATGCCACTTTAGTGATAATATATATTCATGAAGATTTTTCTTAACAAACCTCAATTTCATAAATAGGAATGAAAAGTCCCTAAATCTAATTTGGTTGAATCTGAAAAACAGAACATGAAATCGCATAGGGAACATCTTTCTGCATAACCTTACAAGGAGAATCACTGTGTTCTATTTACTTTCTTCTTTATGAAACGCTTTTTCTAATATTGCATTCTTGTAAAGCATAGATCAAGAAATCGAACCATGCCCTCAGGGAGTGAGGCAAGCTAGGCCAAGATGTTCTCAAATAAAATATATTAATACAATAATTATAAAGGTGCTTTGATGAGGAGAAATACATCGGGGATTTTTTGAGTGGGTAGACCTCAATAACTTTTATTAAGTTAGTAGAAGAAATATTTACTAGTAACTATAATGTTTACTCTCAAGAACATATTCCTCTTCATGGATTTTCCAGGAACTATATCAGACTAATCAAACTTTTTATCTCTTCTGAGGAAACATAATTTTTGGCTATAACAAACACGGAAATGAATACAATAGTACAGAAATGAGATTTTGGCAAACTGAAGAAGGTTTTCTCCACTTCAATTTCAGGATAAGAAAAATTTAAGATCCTCAGTTTTGCACTGAGGATGTTGACCTGTACCTGGTAGATCCAATCTACCAGAAATAAGGCATCTGCAGAAATTCCATTACTCATTGGCTAAGACAACCTTGATTTCTCTTTGGTAGAGTCTCAAGTGCAGCAATGTTTCAGCTCAAAAATGATAGGGGAAATATATTATTAGATTAATTAGATAACTAGAAAAATTCACAGCTGCACTCTTTGACAACATATTCAGTGTCTCTGTGTTAATGAGGCCGACCATAAACTTTCCAAGAATGAAATTTATGGAAGCATTCATGTATCTGAGATTTATTGTGAAGGCTGATAAAAAGGAGCCTTGCATTGTAAGAAACTAAGCTCTTGTAGATGGTAATCACAGGCCTGTTTTTATAGTCTTGATTTTGAATTTCTTTATTCATAAGCATGCACAAAAATGTATTTTATATTTGTACTTTTATATACATATCTATAGTTTGGTCGTAAGATATTTATTACAGGCTTTCATAACTGAACCACTAATGAGGTGGTAGAATTGTAGCCATGTGTCTCCATCAGGCAAAACACAAATCAAAAATCTTGTTTCTCTCAAAGAAAGTTGTCTTTTCTTTCTTTCTTTCTTTCCTTTTTTTTTTTTTCTTTATTAGGGCACATGAGATTAGTTTCTAAGAGGGTAGATATTATTTTCAGGCATTTAAATATTCTTTCAAATACTTCCTAATAAGGAAGTGAATATTTTCTCCTGTTGTCAAAAAGTGCAGCTGTGAGTTTTTCTAATTGCTCAATTAATCTAATGATACACTTTCCCTATCATTATCAAACTAATAATTTCAGCACCAGAGCTGTATTCTTTACTGAAGCTGTCTTGTTTGTTTTTGGTAATACTGACTTTTGAAATTGTCTACATGCTTATTATAATTTAGTAATGTAAGCTCCATATTTTCCATTATGAATGGATGGGCTTTTGAACCTGGAAAAATGTTACTTTATGCGAAACATCTCATCTAACTGTAACTTTCACATTTTCACCTTTGTTTGAATTTCAGCTATATCGTTCCTAGAACTATATACTGTTTAAAGGGAATTTTAAAAAAAAATGAAGCTAGAAGAAATGTTATCACCACAATTATGGCAATACGAAAAAGAACAACTGGACATAAAAAAACCTTTCTGTTGATTCATTAAATTATCCCAAATGTTCAAAGTATCCTTTTTTTAATGTAAAATAAATTATCAGAAAATAAATTAGTGTTTCCATAATCAATTTCAGATTCCCCTTCCCTCTTTATTTGATTTCAGAGGAAACTTAGCATATAGGCTTCCCTGTTAGATGGATAAGCTTCTCCTGAAATGAAACTGTGTCATAAATGTCTTTTAATATTGTTATGTATGATCTCTAGTTCAAATCACTCTAACTTTGCCTCTTCTTCAAATGCCAGTTTTGATAGAAGGATTGCTTCTGTGAACTTTCTCAAAGATTGTTTCTTCAGGACATCAGATCTAACCTCCATTAAGCTCCTTCCACAGGGCAGGGACACTGCTATAACTTGCATGTATTTTGAATGTTCCTATTGATCCTTTAGGGTAAATGTTATTGTCATTTACAAAGTGTGGTGAAATAGGTTTCTTCTATGTGGCTTTTCTGGCCCTGAACTTGTAATTCTCCCAGAACGATTGGTCGGACGGCAATCTGCTAAGGGATTGGTTGGTTTGCTGTCTGCATAAGTGGTTTCAAGGGATTGGTCAGTTTACTATGCACATAATGAGCACCCCACTCAGTAGCTGAGTAGTTGACCTTTACTAGGATTGGCTGGGGAAGCCCTGCCTGGTCTGACCCTTGAAGATTAGCAGGGGGCCTGCCCAGTGACTGATGAAAAGCCTAGAACACAGAGGCTTAGATGGGACTTCCTTACTGATGAGAGCCAGGAGAGGAGCATGTCCTTTGGACACAGGGCCCTGCACTGAAACCTCCTAGAAGAGCTGTAGTACAGGTTCAGGGCTGAGCTGATAATACTCACTGAGCTGGAAGACAGAAATGGTGGCAAGCAAAGCAGAGCTGAGTGGCAGAGAAACGGTGGCAATGATGCAGGTGGCGGGAACCACAAGACTGGCAGATGGTGGCGATAACCAGAGATGACCCACAGAGAAGCTGTGGCAGTGGGTAAGTCAGCCCACAGAATGAAGCTGGGCACCTCCAGGCAAGTGGTTTCCAACAGAGCTGGACCTATGCAGGCAGGAGGTCCCAAACAGAGCAGAGACTTGGGCATACACTATACAGAGGTTGCTTGTAAAATGGTTTTGCTTCAAGAGCTGTCATAATGCTGGCCTAACCCTGGCCTTGCCCCATGGTTGTCGTGAAACTGCTCGTTTAGAGCTAGACCAGCAAGCACAGGGGGCCAGACCTAGCTAAGAAAAGCCAGTGGAGAGAGACAGAGAGAGCAGGAACAAGCCAAGTTGTACCCGACCTGACTTGACTGCATACCTGTAGAGAGAGAGAGAGATACCTGTGACATGTGGTCCATAGGCATAAGTGGTTCCTCCACTAAGATGCTAAGTGGGATACTCATAGGAGTGGAGGGCACAGGTTCACCTCAAATCTGTTCTTGTTGTTTACTGCTTGCTTTCGATAAGTAATCTGTTCTGTACTGTATTTACTGTTTACCTTCTATAAATAATAATGGCTTTCAGCTGACAACACTGTGTATATTATATGTATGACCCAATTGGATGAGATAGTAGAGTCTTTATCCTAGCAGTCTTATCACTGCTAGTAATTTTGAGGTGACAGTTTACGGGGTGGGGGGCGGGGGAGACCTAAAACTTGGAATAAGAAATTTGAAAGGACACAGAGTTTGTAAGTAGTGGAACCAAGATGCCAGCCTAATCTTATTCCAGAACCAGTGTAGTTCATCTTTATACTATACTGCCAAGGATCATGTTGGATTTATTATCTACAATGTTGGATTTCTGACTGATTCAACTTGAGGTCTAATACGAAACACAAATCCTGCCTCTTAGTCCTAGAGAACTCTAAGCTGATTAAAGTGTCCTTTTGATCAACTTCTTGAGTTCCCTTAGAAATTTGTTCAGAGCTGCTCTCTTGATTCCTGTCACATCAATTTTGTAAGTTCAACCTTTGTTCTAGTTATAAAGATGGATTCGTGAGCGGTTCTTCTCTGAAGGTCCCATGGCCTTCCCTAGCTTTCTCTCTCACCTGCATAAAAAAATGCTTCCATATAACATGCATGACTTGTTGAAATAGGGGTTTGAGTATAGAAAAAAATAATCCCAAGACTTCCATGCCATACCATTACAGTGACACATTAATCATTATTAAATCTCCAAAAAAATTTTTTAAATGTATATTCTATAAATATCCCCCATTATTTTAAAAAAATAAAAATTTAAAGAGAGACAAAAAAAACTTTAAAATGCCTTATTGCCAATTTCCTCTCGTTTTACAGGCAGTAATGAAAATATTTTGGACTTTTTCTATCGTTTTCTGCCTTGCTTTGATATTCAAAATAATATTTATAGGATGAAACATTTGTTGTGAAGATTCTTTTTGCTTTCTTTAAGCCTTTTCATAATTTATCCATCAATATACTTTCATTATTATTTTTATAATTTCTGTTTTGGTCTCCATAATGCAGCTAGAAGAGTAAATGGTTTTCCAAGATCGATTCATTAATTCAACATTTATATATACGTATATTCAACTTATATATGTATATATATGAGAGAGCGAACCAAACCAGAAGAACCAAACGTGTTGCTGTCAAATCGATTCTGACTCATAGCGACCCTGTAAGACAGAGTTGAACTGCCGCATAGAGTTTCCAAGGAGCAGCTGGTGGATTCAAACTGCTGACTTGTTGATTAGCAGCCATGTCACTTAACCACTGCACCACAAGGGCTCCATGAGAAAGAGAGAGAGAATAAAATTAAATACTTAAAGCAGATAGTGGAGGAGGTACTTTAAGACAAAACAAAACTAAAAATTGATTCTCTACTGTGAAATCATGTCAATGTGTGTGCAAAATGTCTGGAGATCAAAGAAGGTATCCACTTGAGTGATATATCAATTACAGTTCTAGAAATCGTAATCATACTGAATCATATTTTATGGCCATTTTGAATACTGCACTTGATAAGATATAATTTACACTTTCAGTCTCTGACCTCTATTGTCAGCTGAACTATTTTTTTATACGAAGGAAGCGTTGTTTGAAGAGAGAAATCAAAACAAACTCAGACAATAAAAATTAAAAATGTAAATTCTTATGCATGACCTACAGAAGCATCTTAGTACTCCAATTGCTTTGTAGGACATGAAAGTTAAAAGCCTATCAGCCTGGACTTGAAGCTGTGTGTTGACTACTGTGGGTATTTTGAGGAAGATGTGATTCACATGCCATTCAAGACCTAAACATGTTTTTATCATCACTGCCAACAAAGTCATAGATAATGGATGTCATCTGTCAAATTCTTGGTTTATACCAGAAGAATACTAACAGCTAAAAAAAAAAATGAGAGAGAGAGACTAAAAACACAATCTAGTCTAACTGAAGTAGGAGTTTTAGACGCAACTTGACAATTAGTGAGTTGAGTCTTTCTGGAGAAATGAATTGTTCCCTGTGACTCAGTATCCCCAACCAAAAAATGAGGCAGATGATATTTTGAGATCAGGTGATATTTCAAGTCTTTCAAGCTTTAAAATCCTATGGTTTCCTGCTTGAAGCTTGAGCTAATATGGGTGAAAACTTAAAAAGTTACCTCTGTCCTTTAAGGTGAAGATTTTCTTTCTTCTGAACTTAGGTAGGAGACGTGGCCCATAAAAGGCATTCTTTCTACATATTGTCTTTTGAAGTAAGAAATATTATCTCAAGCAAGCACCCCCCGGCATTCTACATGTTTGTCTTGTAGCTCATGCTCTTGCTTTTATTCAGCAAATAAACATTCTGGTGGGGTTAAGGATTAATGGCAAGGAATTGCATGACTGTGTAGCATATAACCTTGAGGGAAGAGATCAAGGGAAATGTCAGTCAAGCACCTGCCCTTAGTACAGTTGCTAATTAATTCGTGAACATTGACTCAGGTTGCAGATTTACTAGTGTACAAGGGAATCAAGTCCCATCCTATAAATACCGCCTTGATTTAATGAGGCTTTAATAGGATTAAATGGTTTTAACTTTATGACTTCATGTTTTTGATTATAGTTGTGTAGTTCTTTTTGATATGGGTAGATATGGATTTCACTGAGTTTTAGCAGTAGACTCTAAATGAAAGGTTAGGGAAATAAAAAGGGGGGAATGTATCATTAGCTCAGTAACTTAATTTTCTGGAATTTAAAATAAAATTAAGAGTTAAAGTGGTCTCTGGCTACCAGAAGCAAACATGATAAGTAAGGTCAGGGTCTCCATCTAAATTAATTACCATCTAGTTACACTACTTTCTATTACTCTGAATCTGAGATGATTTGCCATGTCAAGGTCTCAAATTTATGCAGAGCTTAATTCTAAATCATTTTTTTTAAATTATATTTTGCTATCTTTCATATTTGAAGATGACATACTAATGGTAACTGTTGTCATTTTGTAGATCTTTTGACATAAAAGAAGAATATCATTATGGATTTGTTACTGATTACTACTGGTTTGTGTTACTAAAATTTTACTTTAAATTCTCAGAAAGCTGAAAAGTGATTTTGTTGTACTGTATGTTAGACATTGGAATGACATTGTGAAAGCCAGTGAGGTTCAATGCTCAGATCAGGATTTATTATTTTATTATTATTATTTTATTGAAGATTACTGGAGATCTTTACTTGAAATACATATGTACACATATATTGAGATACAGCGTATACATGTGTATGCAAGAATAAGATGTTTTTAAGTAACTCTCTATGGTCAAATGAGGTAACTGAGCAAATCACATCATATCACTCCCTGGTTATAAAACAATTTAAAATCCTTCTTTAGGATAAAGGCCAAAATTATTAATTATGGCCTGTATTCTTGATCTATGCCACCTTTCCAGCCCATACTGTTCCAGGCACTGTGGCTATCATGATAAAACAAGATAGACAAAATTCTTGTTCTTAAATGTAAAGCTTATAGTGCAATGTGGGAGACAGGCAATAAATGAGTAAAGCACTAAAGAAGATAGTTTCAGATAGTATAATAGCTCCCATGAAGGAAACAGTGTAGGCTACTGAATAAAAAACAAATAAACCCATTGCCTTCAAGTCAATTCTGACTCATAGCGACCCTGTAGGATAGAGTAGAACTGCTCCATAGAGTTTCCAAGGAGCGGCTGGTGGATTCAAATTGCCAACCCTTTGGTTAGCAGCCAAGCTCTTAGCCACTACACCACCAGAGCTCCAGGCTACTGAATACAGGGTGACTAAGTCGGGGAAGATTTGGTGGCCAGAAAAAGCCTCTTGAGGAGCTGATATTTGAGCTGAGTCCTGAACAATGAAAAGAAGCCAGCCTTGCAAAGTTCTGTGGGTGGAGTATTATAGACAGGGAGAGCAGCTAATGCATAGGCTTGGAGGAAGGAACAGGGACTTTCCTGGAGCATAGTCTGGTAAGAGGAAGGAGACATATGGTAAGGTAATCAAGGGCAGATCATGTCGTATTATTCCAATGTGTTGAGATGGAATTGCTCCCCTATGATCAAGTTTTCTTTCCCTGTTTTCAGTTTCATAAGTGAACCATTTCCCCTTCAGACTCAAACATTATGCTTGTTTCTCCTCACGACTATAACCCCTGATTCTAGGTGTACGCTTAGCCCATGTTGTTGTTTTTAGCTGCTGATGAGTTGACTTCGACTCATAGCAACCTAATGTACAACAGAACAAATTGTTGCCCTGTCCTGCATCATTCTCCCAATCACTAGCAGGTTCGAGTCCATCCTTGCAATTATTGTGGCAATCCATCTCTCCAAGGATCTCCCTTGCCTTCATTTGCCCTCTACTTTACCAAACATGATGGCTTACTTAGCAACTGATCCCTTTTGATGCCATGTCCAAAGCAAATGATTCGGACAATTTTCTGTTATGATCCATAAGGTTTTCATTGACTAATTTTTAGAAATATTTCACCAGGTCTTTCAGCCCATAGTAATTGCTTAATAAATATTTGTTAGATAAATGAAAAAAAAAAATGTTTTTCTTACTAATTCTTATTTGTATTGATCAGTAAGAAGAGATAATGCCCCCTACCATCTTACTCTCTGGAATAGATACTTTTGATTTGCCCCCAAATATCATTCCCAACTTTTTTTTTTCCTCTTGCCTGCTTTTCCCTAAATCAAGTTATTGGAAAAGCAAGATATTCACTTTGCCAGACTTTCCTGAAGCTGAGTATGGTCAGGAGATCCAGTTCTGAAAAATAAGGCCAGAGACCAGGAAATAAATGTTTTGCTTCTTGATGAAAAGAAAGATGTACACTTCTACGACCCTGGCTACTCATGTGCCTCCTGCCTTTGAACGTGATTTTGAAGAAATTACACCTGGAGCTGGGACAGCCATCTTGTTAGTATAAAAGGAAAACCTGTAAGAATTGCAAAGCTGTCAACCCAGTACCTGGGCATAGTGAACTGGTGAACCAACCCATGACACTGCTCACCATCTGGCTTCTAGTTAAGTGAACAGTAAATGTTCAAACCACTGATAACTAGGGTTTCTATACCTTGCTGCAATCCTATTCCCCACCACATTACTATGTACATATTTTTCCAATGACTTCTCTTATTTTCTCAGAGGAATCAGATCTGACATCAGAACTGAAAAAACAAAAGAAGTACCTCTTGTAAAAATTACCTGTTGTTTGGTTCATTATCAAACTCTGTAAGTTTATTGCATAATATCTTTCCAGATACTGACCATTTATCTATTGAATTAAAGTTTTCTACCTGGCGTCCTTTGTCTGACTCTTTGTCTCCTTACAGCTTTTGCATGCAAAGGAAAGAGCAGTGACTTCTGTTGTGGGTATTTTCTTGATGCATATTAGGTAATTAATTAGGTAGTTAATTCATTTGCATGTTCAGTGCAGGGCCGTTTGCTTCTTGGAACAGAAGCGGCTCCCTTGTTTCTAGCTTTTCCCAAGTAAAGAGGTGTTTGTCATTTTTATATTTCTCTCTCATATTTTCACAATTTAACTCCTTTACCTGAATTTGACATTTCATATTTGAATATATAGTGGTAATTCCCTTCAATCTCATACTAATGTGGAAAAAATAAAAAAAAAAACATTCTGAGTTGCATGTTTATAGGATTTTTTAAACTTTCCAATGCCCACAAGAATCAGAGACCCTAACTATGCCCTGTCCCAAACATGACTAAGAATATTTTTCCAGTAAAGGACTTTCCCCTGCAATACCTTCTCTAATCTCTTACTGGCTCGAAGCCCCCTTCCATCATTATTAATTATAGGTTCTGATAGTTAATGATTATTACTAACAATGGTGAGAGAATATACTTATGATTTTTGTCTTTTGAGTTGTGTTATTCAAATTTTATCCTCTCCTAGGAGGTTGTTGGTCATTTCTACGACTCTTCAGTGAGTTACAGAAATTGTGTGTGTGCATGAATGTATGCATGCAAACATATATCCTTATTAAAGTTTTTGCCACATTGTCTTGCTCTCAATTGCCTACCTTTTTGTCTCCTTCGTGAATGTGTGAGATCCTTGAGGGCAGGTATCTCATTCTATTCATCATAGTATCTTTAATTCCTAGAAGAGAGCCTGGCACACTGCAAGCAAAATGATCAAATGAATTAAAGGATAAATGAATGAATGCATAAATATTACTTCCCATAGTTCATAAATATAATGACTTTACATTTGTGTATAGCTGGGCATTTGTTTGTCAAGTCTGTGAAATCTCTGAAGAAATACTGCCTCTGGCATAGTTGATGACACTTTTCAATGCAATCTAGCAGCTTTGTAACTCAGTTTCCACATAAAAAGTAACAAATGTTCTTTTTTCTTAAAATCAAAATTGAATTTATGTGATATCATATGCTTATGCAAACCAGAATGTAGTCCGGTTGCTCTAGTTTTATGTGGCCGCAAACAGTGTTGATGCATGTTAGACGAACTCCAGAGGTGTTTGTTTTTTTGAGAAGAATATATAGTATACCAGATTTTCTTTAGAAAATTCATGGAGTGAAGATTTTAACTAAGCTTTAGGAATCATAATTACTATATGTTATTATTTCCTTTTCTATTTCTCCCTTCTTAGCATTTCTAATAGATAATAGACATGCTTTCTCAAGATTAAAACTAGAGAGACTTTCTCTTCTCAGAGTGCTTTTTCATAAGTGTTTAACAATGAAATCCTAATGAGAGAAGTTGCCAGATAGATAGGTAGCAGATGGAAGAGATCAAGGGGGTGGGGGTCTGTGAGGTGCCTGGGGTCCTTCATTCTGGAGCTCATCTCTCCCTCCCCTTAAGTTCATCAAAAGAAATAGAGATTACAGCCTGCTGTTTGGCCTTGTCGCAGTATATATTACCAGATAGATAGAGCAGCCCATACTCACAGGTAAATATGCATTCACAGATGAAAATAACCAGACACTTAAAAAATACAAAAAGTATAAAAGAGGACAGTGAAGTGAACGACATATACCAGGAGAGGCATAAGTGTTGAAACAGGCAAATGAAGAATGTAAAATAAATATAAGAAAATAAGGATAATAGTAATATGAAATAAAAATAAATCATAAAAGAAACCCATAGGAAATAGTACATATGAAAAATTTAATAATTACAATAAATAACATAATTGGTGAGTTATATACCTAGCAGGATAAAGCTGAAAAATGAATTAGTGTATTGGAAGGTCAAATTGAGGAACTTTTCCAGAAAAGAGCAGATTAATATTAAATCAGTAGATTAATATTAAATCAGCAGAAACACTATACACATAAATAGGTTAAACTTACCAATTAAAGGACTTAGTCTCCCAGATTAGAATAAAAATAAGTAAATTTAAAAA
>NW_004443947.1:15501667-15504344 GCF_000243295.1 Trichechus manatus latirostris | reverse complement strand
ATTTGTAGTTGCTTCCTATGGTTCTTCAGTCTTGTCTGCTAATCAGTTTATGGAATTTTTCTAAAGCAAGCATGCTGCTTTAATAATAGTTATCACTTATGGAACACTATTTATGTGGCACATTTAGTGTTAGCAGTTGTTTTTAATATCTCAATAAAAACTTTTTGGAATAGGTAATACTATGCCGATGTAATGAATGAAGAAATTGGAGCAGGAAGAAATTAAATAACTTTCTAGCAACTGAACGGAGCTGAAATGTGAACCAGGTTTGCTTGGGTCCAGAGGCTGGGAATTACCCAGTGACTAGGAGTGCTCCTTGAGACTAGGTGTCTTAGTTATCTAGTGTTGTTTTAACAAAAATACCACAGTTGGATGTCTTTAACAAAGAGAAGTTTATTTAGTACAATAGGCTAGAAGTCCAAATTCAGGGCACCGGCTCCAGGGGAAGTGTTCTCTCTCTCTGTCGGCTCTGGTGGAAGGTCCTCGTTATCAATCTTCCCTTGGTCTGGGGGCATCTCCGTGCAGGAACCTCCTGGCACTGATTTCTTGGTGGTATGAGGTCCCCCTGTCTCTCTGCTCGCTTATCTCTTTTATATCTCAGAAGAGATTGGCTTAAGACACTATCTAATCTCATAGGTCTCTTCAATACAACTGCCACTAATCCATCTCATCACATCATAGTGATAGGATATGCAACACATAGGGAAATCACATCAGATGACAAAATGCTAGACAATCATACAATACTGGGAATCATTACCTAGCCAAGTTGACAGATATTTTTGGGGGACACAATTCAATCCATGATATTAGGGGTAAGTTACTAAGAAATATGAGGTAAATTCATGTTGAGTTAAATAAGTCCATTCACTGTAATGAAATTCTGACCACAAAAAACAGAGGTCAAATAACAATAACACTATAGGGACCTAAAACCCATTGCCATCGAGTCGATTCTGACTCACACCACCCTATAGGACAGAGTAGAACTGTCCCGTAGGATTTCCAAGGCTGCTTCTTTACGGAGGCAGACTGCCACATCTTTCTCTCCCAGAGCAGCCGGCGGGTTTGAACCACGGACCTTTTGGTTAGCACCTGAATGCTTAACCCCTGTGCCACCAGGCTTCCTTTTGGGTACATAGTTGATACAAGATAATTGAAAATAGAACAAAACAAATTTCAATGCCAACCTATAACAGTATGCAGCATAACTATCCTAGCAATGAGCCCTATGTATCCTGGCAACGCACAGCTTCATGAGTGTATGTGATAATTAGATCCACAAGATCTGAGTAAATCAATTCCTTAATGTAGTAATGGCATCGCAAGGGTTGCAATGGTAACATTAATAACAATAACCATAATCATATGAAACTCTGGAAACGTAAAGTCTCATAGAGACTATGCAGGTATTTGCTAAATGAACTTTTTAAAGGAGAAATAATTTTTATTGGCTCTGACCCAACAAAATATTAATATCTTTACATCATTTTTATCTCACTAATAAAGAAGTTCAGAATTTTTAACATATTCTTCCTAGGCAATGCTCCAAATCTTGCCCTCTATTTGGTATTACAGTATCAGTAATTGGTGTCTCACGTTAACATTTATTTAAAGCTACTGATTTAACATTTAAAAATCCTGGGGTTAATGGATCTGTGAATACAGATCCATTAACCTCAATAAAAACAAATGGAACCTCTTGTGAACTAAAAATCAGTTCAGATCATGGATATGCTTTCTCTAGTACTCACAACATTTAGATTGTCCTGCTAAAATGTCAGGTCATAAAACGGTCTGCTAACATAGCGATATTCAAGGTGATTTCCAATCTTTTGCCATTGTTATTGTCCTGTGCAAAAGAAGCACAGCTTCTCTATAAAGGGTTCCCCATGCAAAAACTGTCTCCCAGTGTATATTTGCTGCAGTTTATGGATCCTTACAACACTCTGGAGTCACCTTCTCTAAAGCTTCTGAGACTTTCTAAAGTTCACTGGATTTCCTCAGTACTGATCATAGACTCATGTATCTCAGGGACCTGAAAATCTTACCTAGGTTCTCTCTTTAAAGGAGATACAATAAAGTAACTAAATGAGAACTTGGACACTATAGGCACTCTTGTTGTTAGGTGCCTTTGGGTCGATTTCAACTCATAACGAATCCATGTGACAGAGTAGTACTGTCCCAGAGGGTTTTCTGGGCTGTAATCTTTATGCGAGCAGATTGCCATGTCTTTCTCCCACAGAGCTGCTGGGTCGGTTCAAACCACCAGCCTTTCAGTTAGTAGCCTAGTGCTTAATCTTTCTGCCACCAGGACTCTTTACTGGCACTATAACCCAAACCAAATCCACTGCTATCGATTCTGGCACATAGCGACCCTATAGAACAAGGTAGAACTGCCCCTTGGGTTTCCAAGGCTGTCAGTCTTTTCAGAAGCAGATTGCCACGTCTTTCTCCCACAGAGTGGCTGGTGGGTTTGAACCAATGACCAGCTGAACAGCTGAAGTCTTAACCACTACCACGAGGGCACTACTGGACTCTAAGTAAATACTTGAGAATGAGAGCAATAGCACTATAATCATTTTTACTACTTTCTAGGGATTGCAGTTGGAGAAAATTACTCTTAGTAATATTTACTTATAGGAATACATTCTGTATTATTTGTCTTTTTTTTTTT
>NW_004443947.1:15454279-15500701 GCF_000243295.1 Trichechus manatus latirostris | reverse complement strand
GTACTTCAGGTGAAGGCTTACAGAACAAATAGTTTCTCATGAAACAGTAGTACACATATTGTTTTATGACATTGGTTAACAACCCCACAACATGTCAATTCTCTCCCTTCTCAACCTTTATTTTTTGGTGAAAATATACATATCCAAAGATACACCATTTCAAAAAATTTCTACATGCACAGTTCAGTGACATCCACTACGCTCTTCAAATTATGCTGCTATTCTTATTTTAGATGAAGGCTTACAGAACAAAATAGTTTCTCATTTGACAGTTAGTACACATGTTGCCCTATGACAATGGTTAGCAACCTCACAACACATCAACACTATCCTTACTCAACCTTGGGCTCCCTATTACCAGCTTTCCTGTCCCCTTCTGCCTTCTGGCCCTTGTCCCTGTACTGCTGTGCCTCATTAGTCCCATTTGGTTTTATGGGGCTGTCCACTCTCTGGCTGAACGGTGAACCTCGGAAATGACTTCACCACTGAGCTAAAAGGGCGTCTGGGGGCCGTACTCTTGGGGTTTCTCCAGTCTCCTGGTCTTTTTTTTTTTTTGTGAGTTAGAATTTTGTTCTACATCCTTCTCCGGCTCTGTCCAGAACCCTCTGTTGTGATCCTGGTCAGAGCAGTCAGTGGTGGTAGCCAGGCACCATCTAGCTGTTCTGGACTCAGTCTCATGGAGGATTGTCTTTTTAAAGCAAAAGTTTCCCATGATGTGGTTGCACCCTTCGCAAGAGAAAACACATAAAAGCAAAGTTTTTCTGAATAATTTTCACACCTTTAAATGGAGTTCCAGTTATCTATGACTATAAAAACCACTCTAAAATTTAGTAGCTGAAAATAACAATAACAGAAAAACATCTTGTTTATAACAATTTTGTGGCAAAGCTTGGATTTGCAGTCCTGTTCCACAGGGCTGGGGTCACTAACTCAGCTGCTTTTAGCTGGAAACTAGGTTGGACTGAAAGACCCAAGGAGGTCTCACTCACATGTCTGACACCTCGTTACTCCCCTGAGTAGCTTTTATCTTGGAATTTCTCACAGCACTGTGGATTCTAGTTTATTGGATAGCTTCTACAGAGCAAAAATGGAAGCTTCTGGGCTTCTTAGAGTTAAGCATGGGACTGAAATAGGATCACTTCCACTGCATTCTATTGGTCACAGGACAAGTCTACTTCAAGGGAAGGGAAATAGCCTCCATTTCTTCATGGTCAGAGTGGCTCACACCTACATACAGTAAAAATAGTGTTCATCTTTCAATATATCTGGCCATATTTGTTATTCATATATATCATTATATATTTTATGATAGTTGAGTTATACTTACATAGTAATATTTAGTTATAAGTGTCTATATACTTAGAACAACAACAATAAGTTGCCATTGATTCAATTCCAACTCATGGTGACCTCATGTGTATCAGAATAGAACTGTGCTCCACAGGGTTTTCAGTGGTTGATTTTTCAGAAGTAGACCACCAGGCCTTTCTTCCAAGGCACCTCTGAGTGGACTCTAACTGACAACCTTTAAGTTAGCAGCTGAGTGCTTAACCGTTTACACCTCCCAGGGATGACAGAATATATAGTTACAGTTATATAATGATATTTAATATAATAATAATATACATCTAGTTTGCATGTGTGTATACATGTTATTTATATTCCTCCCACATGCAAAATATCCTCATCCCATCCTCTCAAATTCTCACTCTATTATGGCATAATTTCAAAGTTTTCTAAATAAGGTCCACACCTGGTTGAGGTTTCTTGCTGCAATTCCTGAGGTATAGAGGCTTGTGAACTAAAACATCAGTTGTCTTCCTTCCTATATACCAACATAAAATGGTGGGATAGGGAAAGGATAACCACAATAGACACTCCTGTTCAAACAAGAAGTGGGGAGCAGGCGTCTTATAGTAGTCACTGGTCCATAGCAATTCTGAAATTCAGGGGCGTACATGCCTCAGTTCACCCTGCTCTGGGACTAGTGAATGTGTTTTGTTAAGGGCCCAGTTGTTCTCAGTGGGCATCATTCTCTGTGGCTGCAAGCTCTTGGATCCGCCTTCTAAGCTTTTCATCTTTTTTTTTTTTTTAATGAAAAATGAATTGTATTTGCAGGTGAATATCTTTCTCCCTTTGCTTCTCTGTAGAAGGTTGGAGGTTCAGTGGCTTCTTTATTTTAAATGGCTCTTACCCTTTTAGTCCAAGCTCTTGGTGCTTTTGCAAATGCAATTCTCTTAAAAATGTGGGTTTCCTATGACTATTATAAGGGTTCACACCATTAGACAAAAACTATGTATACATATCTCGTTGTTACAGGTTCCTCTCTATTTTGGGCTGTGAAACAGGGTGATGTGAAAGAATTCCTTTAAGATTCTTAAACACACATTTGTCTAACTGAGAAGTTCTCTGAGGCCTGACTTAAATCCTTTAAGAGGCCTTTAAAAATGCTGTTATAAATACAACTTTTAGTTGAACTTTGTTTGCCATGAGACTATTTCTTCTTTTGAGAATCATTTGCTCTCTGAGTATGACAGACAGTTTTATTTTCTAATGTAGCAAATCCTGGATTAGAACCATTTTCTCTAAATTCTACTTGAAAACTGGGTATTTCTTCTTTTTAAATTCATCTCTTTTTTTTCAAAACTTTTCACAGGCAGGTAAAAAAGCCCATTAGCACATCCAATTACCTACATCCATACATTCATTACGTACATTTTCTATTTTTCCTACACCAGTTTTTTCACCAATACCAAGAACTGATGCATTTGAATTTTGGTGTTAGCGAAGAATATTGAATACACTACAGACTGCCAGAAGAATGAACAAATTCCTCTTGGAAGAAGTACAGCCAGAAGGCTCTTTAGAAGCAAGGAGGGTGAGACTTTGTCTCACATACTTGAGACATTTTATGAGGAGGGACTAGCCCCTGGAGAAGGACATCATACTTGGTAAAGTAGAGGGTCAGTGAAAGAGAGGAAGATCCTCAATGAGATGAATAGACACAGTGGCTGCAACAATGGGCTCAAACATAGCAATGATTGTGAGGATGGCGCAGGACCGGGCAGCCATTTCATTATATTGTACATAGGGTCTCTATATGCCAGAACCGACTCCATGGCACCTAACAATGACAACACTTAGCACAGGATCCCTTTTCTTCACTCTCCAGTAGCAATTTCCACACCGTACTTATAGCCTTTTCTAACAGTTTTCTCATATCCTTTAGGCTTCCACTCACTACTCAGTCCAAAAATCAGTTCTATACAATTTACATTTTGTTTTGGTAACACTCCCAGTGATTTAGTTATATACTACTGTGTAACAAGCCACTTCAAAACTTTTTGTTTTTAAAATATTGATGATTCTTTGCATCAAGGATTTGAGCATGACTTTGCTGGGATGTTTTTCTGCTCCACATGATATCATCTCTGGTGAGCATTCCAGAGCATTTCAAATGGGCTGGGAAGTCTGAGAAGGCTCCTGTATGTATACTGATCCACATGGCCTCTCCATGGACTAGTATCACAGCATGGTGGTCTCAGGGAAGTTGGATTTCTTATATATGAGTTGGCTTCCCCAAAGTGTAAGTGGAAGCTGCCAGACATTTTAAAGCATAACTGGCCCAATGCTACATTTGCCATATTTGATTGATGAAGGGAAGTCCAAGGACCAGCCCAGATTCAAGAAGGGGAAAATAGATTCTATCTCATGCTGGCAGAGTGACAAGCACATTCAGGGAGGGAAGAAACTGATGGTGCCCATTTTGGGAGACTAAATATCACAAAAGGATTTTTAATTTGTGATCATAACTCTCCAATTCATGCAATGTTTGCTAGCTATATTAAATTATGTTCAACTTCTAAGTATATCATCTGTTACCATTAATCCTTTGTCACTGCAGTTTCCTTGCCTAGAATCTTCTTCTCTTCTTCTCGTTTTTTCACTTTTCACTAGAATACGTCCTAGTCATGCTGTAGGACTTCCCCTGGAAACTACTCTTTTCTTACGAAGCTTAGTTATATCACACCATGCTTATTTTTATCCTAGTATTTATCTTGATCTCATGAAACTAAGCTTCCAAGGGACCTGGTTATGGCTTATTTCCTACTGTATCTTAAGTTTTTGTGCTGTGTCAGGCACTAAATGCACTCACACTAAATATTTGTTGAACAAGAAGACCTGCATCACAAAATATATTTTAATAATAATTGGACATACATATGAGAATGCATGCATTCTATACAGAACAATAATAATAATACCTGTTGCCGTCGAGTCGATTCTGACTCATTGTGACCCTTTACGACAAGGTAGAATTGCCCCACAGGGTTTCCAAGGAGCAGCTGGTGGATTTGAAATGCTGATGGTTTGGTTAGCAGCTGTAGCTCTTAACCACTGCGCCACCAGGGCTCCAACAATTAAAAAAAGAAAAAAACCACTGCTGTCCAGTGGATTCCATTTCATATATTAAATGCACATTTACCACATGTTGGTTATATAACATCCAAAATTTTTATATACCTATGAGATTTAATCCTATAAAGCTATCATCACCCTCTTTTATTGAATTAGGTGGACCAGATTATACTATCACAGCAGCTTCAGTATAGCTCTGTTATAGTACTCGACACATTGTCCTATAACTTTTGCCTTACTTGTCCATGTCTTCTAGAAGACTGCGAGATCAGAGTTCTTGTCTTACTCATTTGTGTATTCCCAGTACCTTGTATGCCACCTGATACATTGTAAGTACTCAATAAATGTTTGCTAAATGAACATAGAATAACCTCTCTGTGTTAAAGCAGGAGTTATACCACTCAGTTTAGTCTACTGTTGATACAATACGATAGTTTAACATCAAACAAATTGGTATTTTAATTATAAAATACACTACAATCACCTAGAAGGTTGTGAATTGGGAAGATTGGCAGAAAATGACATTGTATCAAGAATCCATGTAATTTAATGAGAAAATATATGCTACTCTAATTAAATTTCTAAAGAGTTTCTACTATTTTTTACTGTGTAGTTTATAATCCAGAGAAAATATAACCTTCAATTGTAAAGCCAGTCTCAAACTGCAATCACATGCTGGAAATTAATCTCAGTTCATCTGAAATTTCCTGAGTTTCCTTAGAAGGTCAGTTAACCACTTTCAGTTTAAATGGCCCAATCTATAAAATGGAGGTGATATTTGTGATGGGATGATGACTGAATAGTGGTTGTTTTTTTGAGTAAAATGGCCTGAGTAGTATTGCAGTTACTACACACCTAAGGGACTTGGGCTGTCCTTTTCATCATGGCTCTTCGTCTGACAAATGGATAAAAGGAATTACGGTTCATACGCCCCCTCCAGCCTCCAGGCAAAATAGATCAGCTTTCAAGGAAAAAAGACAGAAATATTTAAATGCTGAAATCTTTATCTACCTTTTCCATTGACCCAATTTTGTCTCCTTCAATGAAAAGATGAACATCAAGTCTGATGAAGGGTCCCATCCTGCTCCTTTAGCAGACTTTATGAAGCTCCTTTAACTACAGATTTTTTTTTTTTTTTTTCCCTCTCAGGGGTATATATGAGCTAATTTGCAGAACCAAGATCCCATGAATTCATATTTTCTAACTCCCAGGAAATAAGTGGCCAAGTTATAATGTCCTTTCTCTATTTTACTTTTTCAACCTAAAAAAATAGAAATTTCCTGTGGAGACAAGAATTCCTAGCAATAATCTGAGAATTGGCACAAAATTAATATATATCAGAAACTAGAAGGAAACACAAAAATAATGAATCTGAAGATTCAATACTTAACATTAAATCACACTCTAAAATTTTATAATGAAATTTAATGACTGAATTTTTATGTCACAGTGTATTTCCGAAGAGATATCAAATATTTGTAAGCTAGTTGCTCATAGTAAACACTAAATTGGTTTCCAGAAGCTTCAAACATTTGACTATAATTAGGCTTTCAAACTGTTCCAGAAAATCAGATGAACATCAGAGACTGACTCTTAAACAGCTTTAATTACTATGAAAATAGTTGAAGACTTCCAACATCAAAAACTGTTGTCCTATGTTGTGAGTAGTATAGGCGTAGTCTCATAATGTATAGTTTGGTAAATAAGGCATAGCCAAGCTTTAAAAATACTGAAAACAAAATATTTAAAGTATTTCTCTACTAAGCAAAATAGACATTGTCAGTTTTCTGGTGCTGTGAGTTTGTTTCAACTCTACTAAGCATCAACTAGATTGGATTCTCATGTTGGAGACTAGAATGCATCACTGTGTGAATTGAAATGCATTATGCTGTGAATTGGAATGAATTAGGCACACTCTATTGCACTTCTCTCCTGTCATATTTCTGCTGTTCTAAGACTGATTTCTACTGGAGTTTACTATCAAATCCAGGACAATACTTTATAAATAAAATTTAATGGAAGCTTTCAACTGTTAAATTTCATTACAACTCACATTAGCTCTTTTTTACACTATAAACATGCTTATTCTCTGAGTAAGTTACAGTAGTATTGTCCACAACTGTCTAGGAAATAAAATAGTTTAAGTACCCTAGGAACAAGGAAGGGAAAGATTCTTGCATTCAGTGCTTGTCACCTTCAATGCCTTCAAATTAAAAATCTAGTCAGAGAATTATTTTTATTTTTTAACAGGATATTTATTTCTATTTTGAAAGAAAATAGTTTGTTTAGGATAATAGTAATCCACAAAGCACCATAAGACCACTACTGAAGCTTAATATTTTAAGAGTTTAAATATTTGAATTGTGGGACTAGAGGATGTTTGAAGGGAGTGATGGAAACACTTTTTCTTATTCAAAATATTTCCAAAATTAGCCACATATTCTTTTTTGTACTGTCTAAATATAGACATTTAGATCTGTATGGAGCCTAATAATTCACCCTCAACTTTGTGAGTTTGACTCCTGACTTGGTAGCATTTGACATTTTGGATGGCAGCATACACTGGAGAATTCAGAGTTTCAAAATCATGATTCTCTTTGTTCTAATTCTGAGATAATTGAATTTTCATGCAGAAATGATATAGGCCTAGTTTCAGTTCTTTACTGTCGATGTGTTCACACGCATTTTGCCTTCAGCTTCCCAATCTAAGAGAAGAACACGCCGTGGGTGAATATGTGTGAGTGTTTATGGGTGTATATTAGTGTCCCTTGAAGGTGAAGGTGTTTGATTTGGCAGGACACCCTCGCAGTATTGGCTTTGGTTTTCTTGATGGTTTTGTCAAGAGCTCTACAGTATTTTTAAACTCATGGATTTTTTATTTGCTCAAATAAGTCACTGATCATTAAATTCAACTCTTTCCCCAATTACTACATCATGCCACGTGTCATGTCATAGCAGGGGAAGGCCCTTGTGCTGTTGCTTAAAATCCTTGCTTGACAACAACTTCTTTCACACATAATTCAATAAATACACAAACTACACAGGAAAATTGACAATCTAATTGTTTGAAGATGGCAAAAATGCAGCATTAATATGTTAGTTTTTTGCTTGAATACAAGGCATAAAGGCTGTTACATTGATGTCTAATTAAGGCTAGGAAAACAGCATCATCAATTCCATTTTAAAAGTTGAGGAAGCTTCAGCTAGTATGAGTAATTTTCTCAAAATAAGTCATATTATAAATAAAGAGCCATCTTATTTGTAGAACTGAGTGGGTTTAGCAGTATTTATATTAATAAAGAAGAGTACCTGGGTGGTGCAAATGGTTAAGCACTGGACTACTAATGGAAAGGTTGGCAGTTCAAACCCACCCAGAAGCACCTTGGAAGACAGGCCTTGTGATCTGCTTCTGAAAGGTCATATCCTTGAAAACCCTATAGAGCAGTTCTAGTCTACATACCTGTGGTTGCCATGAGTCAGAATCAACTCGATGACAACCGACAACAGCAACAACGACCATACATTATTAAAATACTCAGTGAGACTGAATGAGAAACTGTAATATACTATTTTTCTTATGGTGCTTCTTAATACCTATCTACTTTATCAACTAAATTCTTGCCTAGATTGTATGTTTGATGTCAAGTTGGAAAAGTCACACAAACTTTGTAATTCGAGTTCTATGTGAGAGATCGTACATTTATGCATCTCAGATTATAGATAAAGCACTCTTCTTGTATCATAATATAATTTTTTCTGTCTTTAAAACCCTAGAAATTGGTGAGATCTACCTTCTGATATTCCTTTGAAAATGCCTGGGTCTAGCTAAATAATGAAGTCACTTACCTCTACATTTCTGAGTTCTAATCCAGCTCTAACATTCATTGCTGTATAACCTCAGGCACATTCATGAAATTTTCTTGACCTTCATTTTCTTGATTTAAAAACTGGAGTAATAATTATCTTACAGATTTTTTATGAATATAAAATACGTTAATATAATAAAAAGTAGCTATAAAAAGATCTGGAACACAGCAGGTACTTAACAAATGTGTCTTTATTTCCTTTTTTTTTTAGATTTCTTCCTTCTACCACTCCTGGAATTCATTCATCCCACCTCCTAACTACCCGCAAAAAACCCATTGCCATTGGGCCAATTCTGACTCAAAGAGACCCTGTAGGACAGCGTAGAACTGTCCCATAGGGTTTTCAAGGCTGTAATCTGTGCGGAAGCAAACTTTCACATCTTTCTCCCATGGAATGGCGGATGGGTTTGAACTGCCTACCTTGTGGTTAGCAGATAGTCATTTTAACCGCTGCACTACTAGGGCTCCTTACCTCCTAAATACTCAAGATAATTTTAAGCTGTATCTTTGGACTGCACTGTAGACTGTGGCTTTGTCAAATATATTATTGGAATGCTGGATTATTGCTTTATATTGTATACTACATTACACCATTTACTCTTTATGACTACCCAATGAAAAAATGTCTTCTAGGTATAAGAAAACATTCTAGCTTCAAAAGCAGCTACCTTATTCTCATTAAATGGACTGTATGTGGTTTTATAACAGAAGATAACAAACTCATCTTTGCTCTGCCCACTCTAAAATTCATACATGACTTATGTGTGATATTTTGAGATATTCAGTGTACATTAACTTATCCTCAGCAACATCAAATTTACTTACCCTTGTTTTTTCCCTTCTTCACAATTCTCATAGCTATTACTTTTTTCTCCTGTTGTATGTATCTATACAAAACACTTTTAATAGTTTGTGTAATAACTAATGAAATTGCATATTGATTGACCTGTATACACATAGTTATATTTTAAATCCTGACATAACATCCTTAGTTTTTGGTTTTGTTTTATTTTTGTTTTTGTCTTTTTTTGTTGATTTTCATTTTTGTTTTTGAAATAGAATCATATACAAGATCCTATAGAAACAGAGAACTTGGAACAAGAGATCTGTTTGGAGAAGCTGGAAAGCCTCATAGAAGAAGTGATGTTTTGCTGCAGATTGGCATGAGTAATTCATCGACTAGAAAGATAAAAAGAAGGGTTCCCCTCCAGGAAATGTTAGAAAGAAAGGAAGGATGGAAGTAGGGATGGAGAGAGGGAGGGAGGAAGGGAAGAAGAGAGGGAGGAAGGAAAAGAGTGAGCAGAGGCAAGAGTATATAAGAACACAAGAGTGCTTGGGGAAAGGTGCCAAGTGTATTACAGCTGTCACAGCAAGCTCGGTGGTGGTTATTTACTTTGGTATGAGTTTTAACAACTTCTGCATCTTTTCAAGAGAACAATTTGAAAATCACCATGTCTTTAATATATCAAATACATTAAAATATTAGTCTTAGCAGATAAATAAATGTGAACACTCAGAGCACAAATGGCAATCCATTAAGTTTCTTTTAGTTGATTTATTGTAACATAGCCTACTTACTGAGTAGAAGATTATGTACAAATTATGACAATTATGCCCAAACTATTTTCAAGTAAGAAACTAAAGGATAATGGCTGTTTATTTCTCAGCATCAATATCAGTCTCTTGCTTATTTCAGAGTGTGTTCTCATAATGTGAAAGTAGAGGCTTATCTGACTCTACATTCCCAAAATATTTTTACATTTGGCTGACAGTATTAGAGCAATAATAATATTAAAAATAATACTAGTGATTATAAAGATCAAGATGTAGATATTATAATGTATTGTTCAACAGGCATGGCACATTATAGAGTGAATCTAATCTTCTCTTTCTTAAACTGTAACATATAAAATAAAGCTTTTATAATCTAGAAGAGAAAACATGTTTGAGGTATTCCAAAGGAGAGGAGATCCTCTCTTGTACGCTGGTATGAAAGAATAAGTAGATGGTTAAGAATTCTGAAAGCCTTAGTGTAAACCATTTGGATCAACTTCACAACACTGTCCAGGGCTAAGCATGTACAGCTCTCTCTTTCTATCTCTCTGTCTCTGTCTCTGTCTGTCTCTCTCACACACACATTTTAGAAAATAGCAGTTAGGATAAATGTTGGTGAGATTTTATATAGCTGAACAGATCAGTCAATGCTTTATTATGGAAAGTTTAAGGTTCCCACAACGACATGAGTTTTGATAATGCTTACAAGGGATTCATGAAAGGGTCTTTTATTGAATTGATTTTAAAACAGTTTCAAAAGCCAGAGCTCAGAAAGCTTGTGCAAGTGTTGGGTCATCCCTGGTCTGGGCATCCACTAAGGTGCAGTGTGCCTTTGGCATAGGAGAGAAAATCACATGAGAAATTTCCGGCATATTAATCATAACACTCTGAAGGCAGTGGACATAAGTGCCTGTAGCTTAATATAAAACTGGATTGAAATATAACTAATTAATATTAAAATGTACTTTCAATTATAAAAGTAAAAAAACTGAAAATACATACAGAAAAGCAAAGATGCCTCTGGGTAGACTCTAACCTCCAACTTTTTGGTTAGCTCCGGAGTGCCTTAACTGAAACCTCTAGGCACTTCAATCTCCTTGTCTATAAAATGAGTAATAATACCTACTTGTCAGAGTTCTTGTAAAAATTAAATGAGTTAATACATGTAAGGATTTATAGCAATCCATGACATATTGTAAAGCAGTGGATATAAATGTTATTCTTTTGATTTATTTTCAACCGTTTAAATGTGTGTTTGTACATGTAGCTTTCACTCCTGCTTATTTCACTAAATTAAACATTGTTGCAAGGGATCCTCTGGAAATTGAAGTGTGTTCTGCTTAGGATGGGATTTCACGAGATTTTCCCATGTAGCTGGCATTCCTCACAAATCCACAGATCCAGTTATGTTCTTAACAATAAGAGAATAAATTGAAGATTCATGTTTGTACAGACTAGGATGTGACAGAGTAAGCACTCCGGCTAATATGGGATACCTGTTCACCTTAAGTATGATTGTCTGCTGCTGTAGCAGGAGGCTCAAACAGTCTACAGAATTGGAGCACTAGAGATCGATGGTTGCAGGATTTTCCATGTGAGTAGGGTGACCTATACCCATTGCAGTCGAGTCAATTCTGACTCATAGCAACCCTGTAGGACAGAGTAGAACTGCCCCCCATAGAGTTTCCAAGGCTGTAAATCAGAAGCAGACTGCCACATCTTTCTCCAGTGGAGTGACTGGTGGGTTCGAATACTGACCTTTCACTTAGCAATTGAGTGCTTAACCACTGCACCACCAGGTGACCTAGGATGATCAAAATCTGAGCCTGTCTCTTAATCCCCTAGATCAGGGTTTGGTAAACTTTTTCTGTAAAGGGCCAGATAGTAAATATTTTTGGCTTTGTGAGCCAAGAGGCAAAATGGAGGCTAGTATATAGTTAATTATGAATCAAAAACAAATTTCTACAATTTTTTTTTGTTGATGAGATTCAAAATAAAATAATATTTGAATTTGAATATATATATATATATATATAGTAATACAGGCCTACTAATGAGGAGATAAACATTATAATTAATTCTAATTCAAAGTTAGTGTTCTTATTATCATGGTAGAAATATGACCTCATTGCAAAGTCTTCCCTTCCTTCTCTAAATCACAATGTTCATCTCTCCTGGAAACTCACAAGAATACGCTATCTGCATCTCTCTTTCAGCACTCATTATTTTCCTCATGATGTTAGAGTTTGCATATGGGAACCTGACTGAAAGCAGGCTGTGAGGTAAGACTCCCTGGGAATGAATTTCACCTGAATGACTCACTGGCTGTGTGGTCTTTGACTTCTTTCTTAACCTCTGTAACAAAACAGTTGCCATCCAGTCGATTCCGACTCATGGCAACCCCACGTATGTCAGAGTAGAACTTTTTACTCCGTGGGATTTTCAATGGCTGATTTTTTTGGAAGTAAATTGCCAGGCCTTTCTTCCAAGGCAACTCTGGGTGGACTCAAACCCCGACCTTATGGTTAGCAACTGAACATGTTAACCATTTGCACCACCCAGAGGCTCTACTTAACCTCTCTAGAAGCTTTGATTCTCTTGTCTGTAAAATAATGAATAATGCCTACTTGTCAGCGTTGTTGTAAAAAGACTAAATGAATTAATACA
Organism: Trichechus manatus latirostris; assembly: GCF_000243295.1. Lineage (NCBI taxonomy): Eukaryota > Metazoa > Chordata > Mammalia > Sirenia > Trichechidae > Trichechus > Trichechus manatus. The sequence goes on along the minus strand of NW_004443947.1, from coordinate 15,488,195 downwards.
AGCAAAGATTTAGAGCAGTCCATGATATAATGTAAAGTAATGGATATAAAAGCTATTTGTTTGATGTATTTCCAGCCATTTAGACATGTTAAACTATTCTCAGCTTGCAGATCATACAAAAAAAAAAGACTGGGGACCTTACCAATCACTGCCCTAAAGTAGACACTGTACTGATCTGCCCAAATCCCTCCCTTCAGGACCAAGACATTCCCTCATTCTCCCAAGTGCTGCAAGTACTAGTTGCCAACTGAACACAACTAAGCCCCTCTAAGGGAATTATCCCCCTCTGAAGGGATCAGTCTCTCTCAATGTCAGGGGCAGGCCACATCCAATGACTAATCAAAACAGGATTGAAAAGTTCCTGTCCTCTTGCCTCCAGGCAGGATAACTCTGAAGAACCATCCTGACTCCTCATCTTTCATAGGTGTTCTTCTTGAGAATATACCTCAAAAGTCTTTAGTCACCTTACCTCAAATTCTACTTCAGACATTTGTCTGCCCTGCTACGGTGTTGGTGACTTTATACTGCTGTGTTTATGCCTCACGGCCTTAAGCTGCTCACATCTTTTACCAGCAATGCATGATTTTTAGGAGCTTCATAAAGTGGCCCATATGAAGCATTTTTAGCTGCAAAGTAAAACTGGGGCACAGCATTATTTGCATATGATGCTCCTGTTCTAAAATAATTCTGTGATTTTCCCAGGAATGACGTTGAGAGAAATGTAAAATGTGAAAATATTTTAAGGATCAATTTTTTATTGATATTCTGTATAATAACAGGATCTTAAAAATCACAACAAAAATACTTCGTCTTTATTGGTGTTATTTTATTTAAATCTCCACCCACCATCTTCCAATCTTGCTTTCGACTTCAAAGTCAGAGGAAAGATTCAAATAAGGGGAATATTTGCAGCCTGAGTTATACAAATACAAATGTGAGCTACAAATTTTTGCCTCCCTTGGTTTAATTCAATATTACTGCTACTGATTTGGTGAATAAAATGGAATGGAAAGGGTATTGTGATAGATTATGATTATAAAAAGATGCAAACTAGTCAGGTTTATGACCTTATATAAATGTAATGAAATGCTGGCGTATAGCCGTACTCCCAGACTGCCATGAGTCCCTGAAGCTAATAGAAGGCATAAATAGAAAACAATTTCTATGAAAATGTGCTTTTTTAAGGGTTAAGTCAGACTTTTTCCTCTTGAAACATGGGAGGAGTAGCATTAGAATGAATAAATGGAAATGCTACTTCACATAATGGGTAGTGAATAGATGAAACTTTTTGTTTCCCCAGGGGTAAGAAGATGCAGGTAAAATATATAGATTCAAACAGGGGTTAAAATAGAAAAAAGCAAGATAAACAAATCCATAATAGTCTAAATATGAAGCTTTGCTTTCGTAGTGCTAGCTTTAATTTTTTGCTCTATGTCGTGGGGTTAACACGTAAAGGAGCCCTTTCCCCTTCAGAGGTGATGATCGAGGAGGACTGCCTGAGTCTTGCTTGGATATTGCGTAAAGGCTTGTTCTTCTGGAAAGTTGAAGTTTAATTTTAGTTGTATATCATCAAAATGGTCATTTCTGCCCACAGAATATAAATGCCCAGATTTCCCAGGTATTTTTGAACATCCTGGATATTGAGGTTACCTTATCCATATAAAGCAAAACTTCAGCAGTGACTGCATCTGCCTTGTTTACCTACTTGGTCATGTCTGCCCAGCAGCACCAGCATCACCTGCAAACTTGCTAAAAATGCAATTTCTTGGGCTCTGCCCTAAACCTACTGAATCAGAAACTCTGGGAGTGGAGCCCAGCTGTCTGGGATTTAACAAGTCCTCAGGGTAATTCTCATGCCCACTAACGTAAAAATCATTAATGTAAAAAAGAGGAATGAAATGAAATGAAATAAAATAGAAACTGAGTTGCCGTTACAGAAAGGTTGCTGCTTAATATGACAACAAACGAATGATCATAAAGCTCAAAAATTGTGCAAATCAGGAAGCTTTTTAATTTTTTTTTTTTTTTTTAGATTATTCTCTCTCTGGAAGTTCTTCTGTCAAAAAGACAGGCTTATATGAAAACCCTCTCCACCTAGGCAACAAGGTGCAGATCAGAGAAATGTAACACAGTAAGACCAAGAAGCCACTCTTAAGTAGAAGCAAGAGTGAAACATTTGCAGCATCAGAACTGACAAAGAGGAACTGCCTTTGATTCTGGACAATAATTCCTGAGATTTTAGAGCCTAGATGGACTCAGTAGTTAAAGATTAAACAATGAGTAGTTGAAGATAGTCACTGAAAAACCCCTGCAATTAATGCACCCCTCTTATGAATCTCAGGGCATAAAGGATCAAATTTTGGAGCACTGTCACATTTTAAAATATACAGTTTATAGTTATACTTTCAAAAACTCTAAAAGTGATGCATGTAGATACATAGCAAAGCATATGAAATTTCAATTTTTCTATTACTCATTTCTCTCTCACTCCGGAAGCTCTAGATTCTCATCTTCATTACCTCAGACTTTCTCTTCAATACACAGCTCTCAGAGCTATCCTCCTGGTCCTTCATCCTTTCAGTATCTTGATTGATTTCATCTTCCAGGCATAGATAATTCTTCCTCTTTAAGAGAAAAGAGAAGTAAATTTGGGCTGGTGATTACAATAATCTCATTGGGATGTTAGGTAGGAAGGAAAAATGGAAGCATTTGTCTGTTAAATTCTTTCATTGGCTTCACTGAAACTGCCTATTTTGGGGCTTAAGAAAGCGAATTGGGGAACCAAAGAAATGAAAGAAATGAAAGAAAAAGAGGAAAGGTTCTAAACACTTCCGCTTCAGGGACAGTACTGCTCTGACCGTATACAGTCAATCATTTCCCCAAGTCTTTAGTTGCAGTTTCATTCCAGAAAAAAAACATGCATTATTTGTCTCTCATTCTAAGTGTAATTAAATCTGTTACCTGCTTAGTAAATAGAATGTTGATATTACTCCATAGTGACAATCTGGCATTACCAACTAAAACTTTTTTTTATGACATTTGTAATAGTTCTGAATTAGGTAACCCATTCTGACATTGTTACTTACAGATATCTGTACCTGGTGAACTTCAACTAACAATTGAAGTAAATATTCATTTGTCCAAAGTTGAAATTCACTGATAGCCTTATGAAATGGTATATTTAAGTACACCAGATTTTAAAACTGAAAAGTGAAAAATAAGCCAATTAACCATGATTTTTCTCAAAATGGCATCCAATAATGTTGAATTTTCCCCATTAAATCAACATTTATTGTGGAAACTGGTAGCTGTATTTTAAATCTGGAAATATTACCAACTCTTCATTCAGACAGAGAAAGGCACACTGTTTTATGTCCAACTGGCATTTTTGGGTGCTCACTCAATACCAGGTTCTTCACAATAAATGTATTGCATACAGTTATCCACTTTAATTTTCTCAGATCCCATAAATTAGTTTTTATTCTTTTCATTGTACAGATTTATTATTCATTCAGCAGATACTGATTGAGTACAGATTTTGCACCAAGCCCATATCTAGATATGGGAGATGTAAAAGGAAAGCTGAAATCTTTGTCCTCATAGAGCTTATCTTTCAGTGGGAACTGACTGAGGCTCAGAGTAATTAATAGACACAAGGTCACATACATTGTAAATGCAGTAACCAAATTCAAGTCTGTATGACATCAAAATGTATGCTTTTAACCATAATATTATGCCCACATCTCTGAAAGTCATTATGTCTCTGACTTATATTGTCTTCCTGATCCAAGAATGTCTATTTTTATTGCTAATGAAAACCAGATTTATACACTTTTTTTGGCCTCTACATAAAATTATCTATGGATTTCTTTTGATTTTGAGCAACCCATATAGATCTGTGTATAATAGTAGTATTGAGAGGGAAAAATGATCTAATGTAAACACCAGTTCAGAAATCCATGAGGACTAAGTAGCTTTCAAGGCTATATACTAGTATGCCCTGAGATTAAAAAAGAAAGAGAATAATATACTAAACAGATAATCAAATTGTATGTGTTATAGCAATATAATAAGATATCACTTCCTTAGTAAAATTTTAACATAATATAAATTGTTCATGGTATCTAGTTGTTTTCAGACATTCATGAATATATTAACATTCAGGAAAAGGGCTTATGAAACTACATAAAATGTTGTATTTTCCCCTTCTGATGAGACACCTATTATCTTAAATATCTTTTGAGATGAAGAATCAGCTAAATATAATATTGTGCTTATTCATATGTCTAATTCCCAGGCAAACATTACATATAACAAGCATTCTGGTGGTGATAAATTCTTAGTTGAAAGAGCATTCTTTTGGCATTATGCAAGTTGCTTATAATCTTCAATTCAATGAACATGCTGGGTTCCACTATTTCATGTAAAGAGAATAATAGATTATAAGCTTAACTATTACATTTCATGTTTTACGGTCTCCCCAGCATACTCTGAGGCTCATTTTTCCACATGACCTCCAGTGAGCACACATAAGTAAACAGCATCTTAAATTTGCTTAGAAAATAAGGGCAAAAAACATTCTGAATTAAATCTTGTTCAGCCAAAGTGGTTAGTGATGGAAATGTGACAGGCTCTCAAGTGAACATGAAGAAGCATCATGGAATTATTATTATCCCAATGAGCTCACAGTATGCAACTGTGCATCTGGACATGACTGGTTGCTGACAGATGACAGCAACTCAACGTTGATTAGAGATTGTGAAAAAGAAAAAAAAATCACACACGCTCAAATTTAACTCAATGTTCAAAAAAATAGTAGGCAGTCAAAATATTAGAAAGAGGAAAATATGTTTGCTTTGCTTTCACTAGGTGTTAATCAATGTTCAGAATGTCAGGTGTGTATTCTCTGTGTTTCTCTATTGCCATACATCAAAGTAAAAGAGTAAAAAATAATAATCTGATAAGCTATGCATTCTGTCGTAATGTAGACAAAACAGAAACTTGCTAGGTTGGAGCTTGTCACTCCCCTATAGATATTTCGTTACTGTATGAATATGCTTTGAAGAATCAAAAGATGATTATTTTTATTAAAAAGACACATTGAGGACCAACTTCCACTTTCAACCATGACAAGATCTCCATCTTAAAAAATATAAAAACAGTCAATTGAACAAAATATACGAAATAACTTTTCAGATCCAGGCAAGAGACCACATGACTATGATTCCTGAGAGAAGGCAAAATATGCAGGTGAGCCCACAGTTTCTCTGGCTTTCTGTCAGGAGCCACTTTCCAGACTACAGAAAGGGAAGAAAAGAGCAGCCCAAACTGAGCCCAGTGGTCTTCTTAAGCTGAGGAGATAGTGGTTGTTAGTGGCTGTGGAGTTGGCTTCAACTCCTGGAGACCCTATATATAACAAAACCACACTCTTCCCGGTCCTGTGCCAATCCCATGCTTGGTTGGTGGATCCATAGGGTTTTCCATGGCTGATTTTTGGAAGGAGATTGCCAGGCCTTTTTCCTAGTCTTTCTTAGTCTGAAAGCTCTGCTGAAACTGTTCAGCATCATAGCAACAGGAAAGCTTCCACTGCAGATGTGCGGTATCTGTACATGAACTCCATTGGTCAGGAATTGAATCCGGGTCTCCTGCCTGGAAGCCAAGAGTTCTACCACTGAGTATGCATTTACAAAAACTCATGGATAAATTTTAGATCTATACATTCCACTGAGTGTAAATTATACCTCATTTTTTAAAAAAAGTTTAAAAAATAACCATGTATTTTCAGTAAAAGCTTATAATTTCCCATCATAAACTTTAGTGCTCCAATCAGGATTCTGTTACGGATCTGAGGTTTATTTTCTTTAAAAAGGAGTTTGTGTGTGTGTGCACGTGTGTGTTACTCAAGTTCGAAACTTATTTAGATCTATTTATAAATTATAAGGCTAAAAGACTTAGAATGAGATTTCTTACAGAATTATTTACCTCCTTAAAAAAAAATATGCATTAGACTTTAATTATTTATTACTTGGTCCCTGCTTATTTTCCCCACTGAAATGTAAGCTTCTTTGGGTCTGAGGTCATTTCTGGCTTACTCATTGCTATACCTGCTGTATATAGAATAGTGCCTGGCACATAGTAGGAACTCAGTAAGTATTTGTTGAATGAAAGAGTGCACTGGAATACAAATATCAATTTTTCCAACTTAAGCAAAACAAACACTCCCGTTTAAGAAGGAAGTACTTTTTATTGCCTTTCAAAGAAATCTCAAAAAATTGTCAAACCCTCTATTTTATAACTGGCACTTTATGAAAAGCTTATTGTTTTGTTTCATCTTCCAGGCCAATTCAGAATTAATTTCAGTTGTGAATTTTAATCAGTCTAAATAGTTTTCCAATTTGAGGTAGGGTTCATCTAGCATCTCAGCAAGTCGTTGTATAACAGCTTTTGGGTATCTATTTAAAGAATATGTCTTCAGATACGGACACTGGATTTCCGAGATATAAAATCCAGTAATTCATCCAAAGGTAGAATATGATTTGGTCAAGAGCTCACGTCTCTTGCAATTCATTCTCTTTTCTGTCTATTGGAGAACTCTGTTGCAATAGCAGTTCACCTCAAACCTTATGTATTATGTATTATGACTAAAGGCAACATATTTAGTGATTTAATATTACTTCCATAAAGAGAGGATTTGCATTTTTATGACTCAATATCAGTTTGGTTTCTCTTCTATGTAGGATAGTCACTAGTGAACTTATAAAGATCTATTTTGATTAAACATGTGTATAGGTGTGGTTAGGAGCCCTGGTGGCACACTGGTTAAAGCAATCAACTGCTAACTGAAAGGTCAGCAGTTCAAAACCACCAGCATTTTCTCGGGAGAAAGATGTGGCATTCTGCTTCCATAGAGATTTATAGCCTTGGAAACCCTATGGGGTCTCTATGAGTCAAAATCAACTCAACAGCAGTGGGTTTGTTTTTTTATTGTTTATATATATGTATGGTTATGGAATATGTCAGATATTCCAAATAACCAGAAGCTGACGTAACTAGAATTGAACGTAAATATTTCTATTATATGATGCAGAACTTCTCAGCTGAAACTTCTAACTAGTTGGCTGGTTGGTTAATTATTACTGTGAACTTTGATTAGTTTTTTTTTTTATATTTTAGAGAAATTGATGTTATTTATATTTTAAAAATAATCATTTTAATTTGTAATTTTGTGGTTACATGTATATATACACAGAGTTCATTGTGGCAAATAGGCTGTGCATGTTTATATAACAAAAAAAAAGTCATTGCCATCAAGTTGATTCCAACTCATAGTGACCCTATAGAACAGAGTAGAAAGCCCCTTAGGGTTTCCAAGGAGCGGCTGGTGGATTTGAACTGCTGACCTTTTGGTTGGCAGCCGAACTCTTAACCACTGTGCCTTGAGGGCTCCATGCTTATATATATATAAGTACCAAATAGTTTTGCTATTTATGTATAAAAAGTTTCAGAAAAACCTCAATTAAAATAATTCTACTTAAAATTTAATTGTCATAATAAAGAGTGAAAACAAGTTTGATTGGGATTTACATGAAAAATATGAAATTAAGAACTGTAAAAATACTTTTATATTTAAAAATTCGATTATAAATAATTCTCAGGAAAGAAGTAATGAATTGTTGATTATTAATTTATGTCTCCTACCAAATTGAATGGAGTCCTGGTGGTGCAGTGGTTAAGAGTTTTGCTGCTAACTAAAAGGTCTGCAGTTGGAATCCACCAGCCACTCCTTGTAAACCCTATGAGGCAGTTCTACTCTGTCCTATAGGGTCACTATGAGTGGAAATCAACGCGACGGCAATGGGGTTTTTTTTTTTTTTAAACAAATTGAAAGATAGAAATCTATGACTTCACTTACTTTTCTTTAGGCTTTTGCAGTATGACCATAATGAGGCTCATCACTGCAAAAATACCCAAGGGCTTTTTCAATTTACCCAGCACCTCTCTTAATGTTTTATATCCAGAATATTTTCTTTTAAAATGTACTCTTGCCAATGTTTTCTTTCTCAAGCAAAACTTTATTTTTTCATCAGTATTTGCATTTCATATTGCGTTGGGAAAATCTGCTGCAAAAGATTTCTTTGAAGTGTCAAAAAGCAAAAATTTTACTTTGAGAACTAAGGCGTGCCTGACCCAAAACACGGTATTTTCAATTGCCTCATATGCATGCAGAAGCTGGACAATGAATAAAGAAGACCAAATAAGAATATATACATTTGAATTATGGTGTTGGTGAAGAATATTGAATATACCATGGACTGCTAGAAGAGTGAACAAATCTGTCTTGGAAGAAGTACAGCCAGAATGCTCCTTAGAAGTGAGGATGGCGAGACTTTGTCTCATATACTTTGGACGTAGTATTAGGTGGGATCAGTCCCTGGAGAAGGACATTGTGCTTGGTAAAGTCAGCGAAAAAGAGGAAGACCCTCAATGAGAAGAATTGACACAGTGGCTGCAACAATGGGACCAGAGATCGCAAGAATTCTGAGGATGGCACAGGACCTGGCAACATTTAGTTCTGTTGTACCTAGGGTCGCCGTAAGTTGGAACCGACTTAATAGCACCTAACAATAACAATCTGCGTTTCTGTCAACTCTGCAGTTGCCAAGTTTTCCTTTTCTTTTAATAATATCTAACAGTTATTGAGAGGAGCCCTGGTGGTACAATGGTTAAGCACTCAGCTACTAACCTAAAGGTTGGCAGTTCGAATCTACCCAGCAGCTCCATGGGAGAAAGATCCAGTGATCTGCTTCCTTAAAGATTACAGCCAAGAAAATCCCATGGGGCAATTTACGCTGTCATATGGGGTCACTATGAGTTGGAATTGACTCAACAACACCCAACAACAAAAACAACAATGAAACACTTATTGAACACTCAACATGTGTAAGAATTGACTTAACAGCAACAGGTTTTTTGTTTGTTTTTTTACGTGTCAGGCCTGGTGCCAAGCATTTTGCAGCCATTATCTCACTTCATCCTCACAACATCATTATGTGATAGAAACAACTGTTATCCCCATTTTACAAATCAAAAACTGAAGTACAAATTGAGTTACCTGTCCAAAGCCTCAGATTTAGTACGTGGTCAAGAAAGAATTTGAACACAAGCAGCCACCAAAATTGATACACTTAACTCAAAGGCATCCTTTGCAAAATAAGCTTATCTCATAAACATTAAGATTATGTTTGAGACATTTCCACTTTCAACACATTTGTAGTATTGCTTAGAATTCTTCCCCTTTGTTTTTACACCTGTAGTAGCGTTTTCCATTGACTCTTACATTGTGTGAGAAGGGATATTTCAGTGGATACTCATTTTATAAATAGTTTACCAGTGGAGATTTTCATCTTATAACAACTTTTGCTTTTACTGAACCTTATAAATATAGGAAATCTGACAATATTCAGTAAGAAGGTCCTACTGTACCTGTATATAAATATGTATATCTATATATATGGACCTCTGGTATCACAGCGGTTAAGTGACCCAGCTGCTAACCAAAAGGTTGGCAGTTCAAATCCACCAGCTGCTTCTTGAAAACCCCCAAGGGGGCATCCTACTCTGTCTTCTAGGATTGCTATGGGTTGGAATCAACTCGATGGCAATGGGTATATATAGGAATATTCATACATTGACCCTTAAGAGAACACAACGAGGGCACAGTTGAGACTAGTATCAGAGTATTCTGACCTTCAGCACTTTTTGTTGAATTGGTTAAAAATCCCAGAAAGTGAAGGAGCCCTATCTTTAACTCCTTTGCCCTATCCTTCACAGGGTATGTGTGCACTAGTCCAATTAAAGATTTCTGACTAAAAGACTAAGATCAGATTTGTTGGTTTGCTGATAACTTTGAATTCTAGCAGATTTTTTTTTCAGAGAAAATGCTTCATAGGATGTAATATTTTCAGGCTCCCATTTTAAAACAACTTGGATATAAAATGACCCTTTCAATTTCATGGCATTCATTTGTTGATTCCTAACAATAACGGCACTGATTTTTTCTAGCATCATTCCTCATTTAATTAGCAAACCTCTGGATCTTCTGGGTTTATCCGCAAGTCTATAGAGTCTATTTTCCGGAACTATTGACAACCTTTTTTTGTAAAACAAGAGAGTCACAGTTCACCCAGCAGTACTTGTATTTCTTCACTTTAAATTCTGAACACTCACAGTTGTGTTGAATGGCAGGATAGATCATCATTTATAACTTTTAATTCTTCCCTCTAATTCTCTGTTATCATTTTACCATGTATTGTGATCTATTGAAACATCACGATCAAAGGGAACGCTAATTCCAGAAAATGTGGTAGCTTTGTCTTTTCCGCCATGGGCCAGGTGCATCTGTGTTTTAATCTTTTCTGATTTATAAAACTGTTCTAATCCTGCCCATGATTCAGCTTCTCTATTTTTTTCCCAAAAGGTAAGAAGTCTTATGTTGCTTCCTTTTAACCTTAATTGATGACTTTCAATTTTCTAGAAATACGATCTTATTTCAAGAAAAAATGTTCAGAAATAGTAAGTAATGAAAATTTTTAAATTGCAAAATTGTTACTATCAGCTACAGTATCCTTGAGTTTTTTTCTGCCCAGACTGAATAAAAATTTTTAAGTCATACTTTATTTTACTGTAACACTTCTTAGTGAATTCTCAGCATTTTTGGTCATATAACTCTTTGCTACAAGTAAACAACCACTGGCAAGCTCTTCGTTGACTTCACATCTTCGAAATTGTAAATAGGCATTGTTATAATCCACGGCAGTAATGCATCTTGCATCCCCCACCAAGAAGGGCCATAGGTAAGATAAAAAGAGGGTGATCACTCTCATATCTGTACTACTACTTCATCTACATGGTTTAACACTTTATTATATCATCATATCCTTTTATTATTTTCTCTTATTTCCCATTTTCTAGCAATGTCATAAATTCCTTTAGAAACTGTATCACCCAGTTGTTCTAACCTCCCCAATTTCTCCTCTGCCTGTGATCATAGTAGCTAATGTCTGCACTTCAAATTTAATAACTTACATTGTTTAATAATTCATATCTAACTCTATAGTAGCTTTCTTACATCCAATCAGAATGGGTTTACTTCTTCATAAATCTACTAAAGGCACCTTTAGCAAAAAATGTCAAATACTTTTATTAGTTCAAATTCTTCGTTCATTTCCCATCTTTGTGTGCTAACACTGGTAGTTATTTCCCCTACATTCTGTGAAAATATCTTTTTGGGGTCCTTACCAATAATAATAATAATGATAAATTAAAGCAAGAATAAAATGATATTTGTTGTCTAAGGCTGACAACTGAAATAGGAGGAATTTAGTAAGATAAATTTAATTCTTTTCTGAAAGCATAAACTTTTAAAAGTATGAATAAGGGAATTATAGAATTTTATCAGTTGTATATTCATCAGTTTATGAGTTTGTAGTGCAGGGAGCCTGGACTCTAGGGTAAGGAGCATAACATAGACTCTAAAGAACACATTCATCCCCATATGCCTCTGCATTTTCAGGAAGGAATATATTTGCAACTGGCTCTTCAATCCTTCTCTGAATTTAAGTTTTCTTATCACACACAAGCAGCATTCAAATCCATGAATGTCTGAATATCATCTATAGTCAACAATATTTTTAGAAACTCCCCATGGAATACTTCTCTTTAGAAAGCTCTCTGCATCATGCTTATTAAGTTGTATCACACCCAACAAGATTTTCTTGTGAATCTCCTTGGAAAACCCACTGAGATTCCAAATCGAGTGAACCACTGATTAACTGGAAAACTCAATTAAGCAGCATTGTTTGCTTTTTCTTCCTGAACTCCAGTTGAAGGATAAAGAACTTAATAGCAATAACAATAGCAACAACAAAAGAATTATATTGTAAGTGAATAAAATTTTTTTCTACAATGTGACTAGAATCAGTCAAGATTAATTCTGATTTCTGGTGAACCGATTTTTAGCCCTGAGGACTTTCATCAATTATGGGAGAAATAAATGTGCTTTCCAAGGTATATATGGACTAACACACTTAGGAAATATATCAATCCATCTGTAGAAGCAAAGGAAAAAATATTTTATGACACTCAATGAACAGAAATTTTATTTTATAAAACTACTGTTTTAAAACTCTTTTACTTAACCAAAGTTTATAATCATTATATATACTGACTTTAGTACCTTTTGAGAAATCCGTCCAGCTCTCAGTGTTCCCCTGGCTCTGAGAACTACATCTATCCACAAGGGTAGAACCCTAACTGCCTGAACCCACTGACTGAATGGATCAAGAGTGGACCCCTTGTCCAAACTGGAGAACTGGCCTCTCTCTCCAGCTGTCAGTCTCTACACGTAGCGAGAACCAAGAACATGTGTTTTCAGGAGCTGTGTGGAGACTGCATGGACAGAAAATCAGAGGAAAGCAGTCTGCAGATTGAAACATGCAGGCCAAGAATAACCTATATGACCCACAGAGTGAGAGCCAGAGAGAGCAGTCTTGGTGCCTAATAGTTTGGCATGTCCTGATTTCAGGTTATCCTGGATCTGTGTTCTTCCCTTGGGTTGTATCAGGTGCACCATGATCTTTGGATATGTTATTGCAGGACTAGTGAACTTCTGATATTTGCAACCAGAAAACACACATACGCAATGACAGTTAAGTCCGTTTCAGATATATATTTCTTGCATTCGTTTCTTGTAATATTATTTATAAGTAGCAGTATTGTGTGTTCCTATATACAAAGTAAGTTACTTGTATTACCTACTTCTTTCTATTTTGAAGTTGTTATTCTTAGATGGAGCCCTGGTGACAAAGTAGTTAAGAGCTACGACTGCTAACCAAAAGGTTGGCAGTATGAATCCACGAACTGCTCATTGGAAACCCTACTGGGGAAGTTCTACTCTGTCCTATAGGGTTGCTATAAGTCGGCACTGACTTGATGGCAACAGATTTGGTTTTTATTTTTGGCTTTTGTTCTTAGATGCCATTGAGTTGACCTCCTCATTCATAGCAACTCTATATGCAACAGAACAAAACGCTGTCTGTTCCTGCACCATCCCCATGATCAGTTAGGGATTAGACTGTTGTGATCTTACAGGGTTTTCATTGTCTGATTTTAGGAAGTAAATACCAGGTCTTTCTTCTTAGTCCGTCTTAGCCTAGAAGCTCCACTGAAACCTGATCAGCATTATAGCAACCTGCAAGTCTCCACTGACAGATGGGTGGTGATTGCACATGAGGTGATTTGGCTGGGAACTGAACTCGCATCTCCCATATGGAAGGTGAGAATTCTTCCAAGTGACTCACATTGCCCGCAAAACCAGTTGCTGTGGAATTGACTTTGACTCATGGTATTACTACTCTCCTCCCTTGATAAATGAGGAAACTGAGGCACGCAGTGGTTAAGAATATTGCCAGGATGATGGTGATTAAATAGGGGTTTAAATCCAAGCAGTCTAGTCCAGAGTCCCTATTCACTAATCAGATTCATTTTTGAAAATAAAATAACTATGAAGTTTACATCCAGGAGATAGATTGGGGCTAAAAATTTTATGTGAACATTTGTGAGAATGCATCAGAGGTTATGTGTGTTTGTGGTATGTGTGTGTGTGTGTGTGTGTGTGTGTGTGTGTGTGTGTGTGCACGTGCCTTTATATTTATGGGATGATCACCCATCCAAACTGGGTTAAGGCGTTGATTGCATGTGAAGTGATTTACATGTGAAATTATTATGGAAAGAATTGCACAGCTCTTTTTCTTCTTGTGGTTTCGTGGAATACTTTCAGTTATTACATCTCTGAGTACAAAATGCAACACTGTACAATGGCCATAATCGGGCAATCGGTGCCTACTGTTGATTCGCACGCTTGCACAGACCTCTGAACTGAATCCCCAATTTGGACTGTTGCCTTCTGTAAGCAGTCATCACCTTTGCATCATCTCACCACTCTGAGCTCTATCCAGGCAAACCTAGTGAGACAGGGTGAATTTAAAAGGCCAGCATAAACTGACCCAGGAATTACCAACAGACCCAGTGGTTCAAGAATAATTTCCTCTTCAGCTTGAAATGTAAGTATGGCTCACTGTGAAGCCGTATTACCTCTGGATTCCAAAGAAGGCATGTCAAAGCAGAGCTCACGGAGTGTAAAGTTTTTAAAGTGCATTTGTTATAGCTTGCTAGTCTGACTATTAAAGTGAAACACTACACACCGTTCAACCTTCAAACTAGCACTGCCTGCAAAAATACTTATCAAAAATACAGCCTCTGGGAGATTTGTTTACTCTAAAAATATGCTGCCTTTGCAGTTATTCTTCCTTAATGAGAAGACAGTTCAGGATTTGTCTTTTTCATTGGAGGGCAAAAAGCCAAATACAAGGAATTACCCTTAAAGTGACATGGCAGTACCCAGTTCCTAGGCAGGGTTCAGAAATCTTCCTGAAAACACTTTATGTCCAGAAATGAAGTTTTATATTTGAAAACCCATTTTTTTTTTTTTTTGTCTTGAAATTTTGTATTGGGCACATTACTGATGCATAATGTGACAGCTGAAAATAGGAGACTAAAGATCAGCCCCTCCACATAAGAAGTATTGCTTTCCTAAACGCAAGAAGCTACATATTTCTGTGCATTTGGGGGTAACCTAAAATTATCATGCACTTAAGGAACAATAATGGGTTGAATCGGTACTATTTTAAAGCACTGGAAAAATTTCCTCTAAAACTGCAGAAATAGAGCCGTCTTCAATGGTTAGGGATTCTGTCTCCTTTCATACAAACATATATGAGTTCTGTTGTTTGGCTTGCACCTCCAGTGTGTCATTTGCTTGGAGAATGTGTGACCTGCCTTGTCAAACAATACAGGGTAGAGTAAAGGTGGGGAAATAAATAAATAAGTAAACCTTCAGAGGCATTTTCTTGCTTTTCCCATTTAATTTTTCATTTGGGTTATAAGTGGCATCTCAGACACAAGGAATCCTCCTGGATCCGTCCAAATCTTCTGCTGGCTTAATAGCAAGCATGACATGTGTGGAAGTGAGACATTGAGAGAATTAGTGATTGCGTCAAGAAGAAGAGAAGGATGATCAATTATTCACCACATGCTACCAAACACAAGAAGCACGACCACTGCTTGTCTCTCACCTTTTCTCTTGTATACACACAAAGATCCTTCCACAACCTGTCTGCTATAGAGAGAAATATTCCTTTGAAGAGACTCTCATTTTAACCAATCCATTTACATCTAACTTTATAACTGGACCAACTATATTCCAGAAAGTCAGTTAACGGATGCCCACTCAGTTCGTTTCCTTGTATTCTTATATATCTTTCTCTCCATTTATTAGAAAAACAAGGCCAGAGTGAGCGACCTGGAGAATATATTTGTTATATAAAATTCACCTAGGAAAAGCCTGTAACCTAAGCTTGAATTATTAAAGTGTCTAGGTAATCTCCTGGATATACAGTGAAGCGTTTTGTAAATTTCTTCTGTTTTTCTGTACTTAAAAGACACTCTTTCCATAATGAAAACCACTATCTTGGCATTAAAGAACATTCCAGTCCCTTGTTTGTCTTTACATATGCAGGTAGCAGTCATTTCATCTAGAGCTATATGTTCTTAAGTAAAGAAATATAGGCAAGGAGGTAACTCCTCAGTGGTAGTAATCGCTTTGTGACCCATCTTTGTCGTTTCTGTAGTGTGTGATCTCAGGCAGTTAACTTAAATTTTTACTTCCAAGCTGTCCATATATGCATAACACATAATCTTCCAGTAATATTACTTCACAGGATTGTTGAATGAATCAACTGAGATGATATTTATAAAAACATTCAATTGCTGTGACTTCCCATCTTCCCCTTTAGGGTTGTTGAAAAATTGTTCTGCCTATTCGCTGGTGTGAGAATTTAAAATTGATTCCATTAGAAGCCAAAAAGTGGGGCTTTACTTTCTCCAGATTTTAATATTCTCCGTATTGCTTTTGATTCTTAAAGAATCAATTATGGCTTCTTTCAAAATATCTTTGTGCTACTGAACTCTGTATTACTACGTGAGTTTATCGTTTTCTGAGATTCAGTATGTATCAGGAACTATGCTACCATTGGCTTATAGGATTTCTTTGTATCCTCACAATACCTGAAGAAAAAGAATAATATCCATTTTACAAATGGTGAAACTGAGGCTCATAGATGTTGATTACTCTCAATCCCAGGCCTGTGAAATGCCACAGTCAGTGTCCTCAAATTGCTGTTGTTAGTTGCCATTGAGTCAACACTGACTCTTGGTGTCTTTATGTATAACAAAACAAAACATTACTCAGTCCTGCACCATCTTCATGATTGTTGATATGTCTGAGTCCATTGTCGCAGCTGTTGTCTCAATCCATCTCATTGAGGATCTTCCTCATTTTCATTGACCCTCTACTTTACTGACCATAATGTCCTTCTCTAGTGATTGGCCTTTCCTGATAAAGTCACCAAAGTAAGCAAGTTGAAGCCTCCTCAACTTCCTTTCTAAGGAATATTCTGGTATGTTTCTTCTAAGACTAATTTGTTTGATCTTTTGGCAGTACATGGTATATTCAATATTCTTCACTTACATCACAGTTCAAATACATAAATTTTTCTTCTGCTCTCAAATAGCGATTATCAAATCTTTGCTGTATATATTGCAGATCACTTGGGAATCTTGTAAGATACAGACTCTGATTCGGTAGGTCTGGGGTAGGGCCTGAGATTCTGTATTGATAACCAACTCCCAGGTGGTGCTAATGCTACTAGCCCTTAAAAAAAAAAAAAAAAAATTGCTGTCGAGTTGATTACTACTAATAGTGACCCTAAAGGACAGAGTAGAACTGCCCCATAGAGTTTTCCAACGAGTGGCTAGTGGATTTGAACTGCCAACGTTTAGGTTAGCAGCCGAGCTCTTAACCACTGTACCACCAGAGCTCTACGGGTCCTTACCTGTTGCCATCAAGTCAATTATGACTCATAGTGACCCTAAAGGACAAAGTAGAACTGCCCCATAGGGTTTCCAAGGAGTGCCTGGTGGATGCGAACTGCTGACATTTTGGTTAGCAGCTATAGCACTTAACCGCTATGCCACCAGGGTTTCCTACTGGTCCTAAGACCATATTAATGTAGCAAGACTTTAAAACACCATGCCATATAATCTTAGCTGCTTGTAGTGAACACTCAACAAATATTGATTAAATAAAAAGCAAAATCCTATTCAGAACATGAAAGGGAAAAACTGTGATGAGGAATGACTTCTGCTGATTTGTTCAGGTGGAATGTTCTAGAACTAGTGACTAATTTTTGTTGAGCCCATATCATTAGAAAGAGCAGGTATTGTCCTCCATGATCCAATGGCTTTTGTTATATACATTTGTTTCCCTTTACTGGGTCAGTCCTCTTGACCCTAATGAGCTCCAAGTCACATTTGGCCCAGAAGAGATTCTTAATCACCCAGTACCTTAGGTGACATTGCCAACTGAATACTTTCCAGATCCCTCTCTCTATTAGGTCACGTCTCAGTCTGCCTGTACCAGTTCTAAAATTCATCTTGGGTTAGGACAAGAAACCAACACAATGAATTATTGATTAAAAAAAAACATGGCAGACCAACAGTAAAGAAGGAGAAAGAGATGATGGGAGAGAAGAGGAGAGGAAGAGGAGAAAGGAAAGAAAAATAGCATAGGAAAGGAGAGAGGAAAAGCACAGAAAAAAAACAGAGACTTCAGAGTGGTTGAATTCTTCACATTTAGGAGATAAAAATGATTACTGGAAGAAAGAGAACAAAACCTAGGACCTGATACCATATCACCCACATTTTTGAGGTATCATCTTCCACTGTCTGATTCAGTCAAGGAACACTTAAATAGACTTCTGGTCAAACCATTTGTTAAATACATCCCCAGCCTCAGCACATCCCTTGTAATGTGCATTCACAGCTCAAGATCCCACTTTCCCTTTGGCATATCTGGCACATATTTGCACGTGTTTGCCATGTGAATTCATTACCCAAGGAAATGATTCCAGTCCCCTCCTTGGAAGATACAATGAGGGAAGTCTGATAGTACATTATTTTTCTAGGGTTATTGTAACAAAATACCACAAGATGGGTGCCTTATAAGAACAGAAATTTATTGTCTCACAGTTCTAGAGGCTAAGAGTTCAAACCAACGTCCAGGCGGGGTAGAGTCATGCTCCCTCTGATGTCCCTAGTGGAAGATCATTTTTTGTCTCCTTCAGTTTCTGGTAGCGTCAGGCATTCCTTGGCTTGTAGATGCATCTTCACATAGCCTTCCTTCCTCTGCATATCTCTGTGTCTTTCTCTCTTTTATAAGGACACCATCTAAATGGGATTATGACCATCCTACTCCAGTATGACATCATGTTAACTAATAACATCTTCAAAGACCCTATTTCCAAAGAGGCCACATTCACAAGTACCAGAAGTTATGACACCAACGTATATTTTAGGGGGCACAATGTAATCCATCACAGAAAGCAATGGACATTAATGATAATCTAATACATGCAGGCTGCTAACCAAAAGATCAGCAGTGAATCCACCAGCCTCTCCTTGGAAACCTTATGGGGGCAATTCTACTCTCTCCTATAGGGTCACTATGAGTAGGTATTGACTCGACAGCTGCAAGTTCGGATTTTTGGTTTTTAATATATGCCAGGCATTGTGGTGAATATGAGAGAAGTTAGAGCCTGACATCATAAAGCTTAGAGTCTATTGGGCAAGTCAGGAGACACTACCAAATGCAACTACCCTGCTCAGGTTCTTCGCTAAGAGGCCCTGAACATTTGGCTTTGAACCTATAGTCTCCAAAGTTCTGAATTTTAGTTATAAATCTTAGGGACAAATTGTTCTTTATAACTGTGTAGTTCAAATAACTGAAAAATGAAGTGACTTCTCATCGCTGTACTGAAGCAGGTGTGCAGAAGGAATGGATGTGCTCATCTGTTTCTTTCGTCAGTGCACAATTTTATATCTTTAGAATGACTTCAGTTAAAGTGGAGTCCCTGGGTGATGCAAATTGTTAAGCATTTGGCTGCTAACTGATAGGTGGGAGGTTCAAGTCCACCCAGAGGCACCTCGGGAGAAAGTCCTGGGGATCTACTTCTCAAAAGTCAGCCACTGAAAACGTTAAGGGGCACAATTCTACTCTGACACACATGGGGTCACCAAGAGTTGGAACTAAATCAATGGCAAATGGATTGGTTTGATGGTTAATGTAGATTCTAATTTCTCATATATATATATATATAAAAATATATATATAAATATAACCAGGCTGGCTGGTAGATACATCCAAGCCAGATAAAGCCGGTAGGATTGCATATGTTACAGGTCATCTAACCAAGCATTTTCTTTTCCAACCGCATTCTAAGTTTACCTGGGCCAGAGATGATATAAATACATGCTCATATAAATATATGCTCAAGGATGTTTTCAGTCAACCCTCAGGTATGATTCTAGCCATAAGGGAGCAAAAATAAGTGCAGGCCTCCATTTAAGGCATTTCAATCCCATAGGAGAGATAGACAGTATTAATAGTAATGCAAATAAGTGCACGAACATAAATCAAGGGCATGTTATGAAATAAAAGGGCCTTGCTCTGAAGACTATAACAAGGGAATCTGAAATAAGGTGGCTTTTAGAGAAGGCTTTCCCTGCGAGGTTGCTTGACCTGAACCCTAAAAGATAACTCAGGAATGGGAGTAACCCCGTAGTTGAAGTCAGCATGAGATGTAAGGAAATCCAGGAAACCAAAACCTGAGGAAGAGAATGTAACAGAAGGAGCAGGCAGAGGGCATATGTAACTGGGGTTCCTGGGATGCACAGGATTGCAATAAACATTTAACAACACAAAACAAGCACAATGTTTCTTTGGCTCATCCTCAACCAAAATAGTTTACGTATCTGGGGTAAGGGTGTGGTACAGGTACCAAGGAACACCACTCTTATTTCTTTGTCTCTCAGACACTTTGTCCCAAGGTTCCTTACTGAATTGGCACAGGTTGTCCATGTGTTAAGTGCCCTGGTCAAAGAGACCTTCTCTTGATCCTGATCTTGTCTGCAGAGATGTCCCTTTGCTATTTCCTAAGTTATTTTATGCTACAACAGAAACTGTGATGAAAGGGATAGAAAAATAATCTTCTATTAAATTTATGTTACAGTCTGTTCCATGACAACAACATTTTATGTAGTATTCTGAGTGTAGTCTATATGGACTGGAATGAAGCAACATATTTTACCAGAGCCTTTGCAAATAGTTGTGCAATTTGTATGGTGGGACATCTTGTGTGATAGATTTGCTAAACCATACTCCTGTCCAGTGTCACTCGTTGTCCTTGCCTCGGATTTGCCCACCGTCACTCTCTTAATTTGACTCCCCCAGTATTTTCAGGGAGTTCTATCCCATGAGTCCCACTATTTCACATAAATAGACTTCTAGTCAAACAATTTGCCAAACACAACTCTAGCCCCGGCACATTCCCTGTTGTGTGTATTCCCAGCTCAAGAACACAGTCTAAGAACCTGTGCTACATTGTTCGTCCTAAATACGTTAAAATGAGCCAAGAATTAATTGAATAAAAACAGAGTGATGTCATACAATTTTAGTGGAGTAGGAAACTGCTGGGGCCAGTTTCTCCACTAAAGGGGGAAAAAAGATTTCCAAGGCAACAGTGTTAACATCAATATACCAGAAAAACAAACAAAAAAACCCATTGCTGTTGAGTCGATTTTGACTCATAGTGACCCTATAGGACAGAGTAGAACGGCCCCATAGGGTTTCCAAGGCTATAATCTTTATGGCGGCAGACTGTGACATCTTTCTCCCTTGGAGGGGCTGGTAGGTTTGAACCTCTGACCTTTCAGTTAGCAGTTGAGTGTTTAACCATTGCACCACCAGGGCTCCTGACATCAACATAACATGTAGAAATTAATTTTACAGGAAAGGATAGAATTGGGTGGTGTATTTCTTGCTCTTGTTCACCAATATGGTAAAATTTCAAAGATGACCATTTGAAGTTGGTCTGGAACAATCAGAAAGACTTCTTGGAGGAGATGAAACTTAAGCTGGCCCCTTGTCATGGATGGATTTTCATAAAGGATTACCAGTACCGTACTACTAAGAATGTCTCATGGATGAGAATGTCCGTGGATATCAGTGCAGTTTGGGTGTATTTAGCGTAGAGATCTCATTGTACCCACTGCCAGTGTAGAACTATAGGGACTGGATCTAATTACTTCTCTTCTAAAAGCCTGGTTTTGAAGCAGGTTTAGAGATCTACACTGCTTCTTAAAACTAGATGGCTAAGAAACTGGAAGTTTTTCAGATGAGACAGAAAGGCGATTTATTTCTTATAGTGAAAATGCAACAGTTAGTTATCCTGTTGTTTCCTGTGCCTCTGTTGAATTATAGTATGGACAATTGGAATTGATATTCAGGTCAATATCGTTCTTCGAAGCTGGTAATTTTTTGTGGATATCATCTGTTCCTTATTGTTACATTAAGACATATTTTGCAAAGGAACCTCACACTTTTCCAGAAAACTTTTAGCCATTTCAAGAATCTTGAAAAAAATAAATAAAATTACTAGTGAAATTGGTGATAAAATGCTTAATATTTGTTGAAATAAAAAGCAGTGGTATGTTCCATTAAAAAATGCATAAGAAACAAAAAACACCTCCAACTGAGTTTTTGACTCAATTTTTTCCTCTTATCTCCATGTGAGTTTTTAATATATTAGATCTAGAGTAAATATGGATGTCCCTCAGAACCCAAAAAATCTTAGAAGATAAATGTGAAAATACATGCTAAGTGTATGCATGCATGATAGAGCGGTTTTGTTTTAGAACCTTTTTTTGTATAACCATAGTAGATACAAAAATCTAACTACCTAATAAGTTTGTTTCTATATTTAACCCCAATTACCCTGTGCAGGGGAATTCTTTTGAAATTTAATTCCCCCTCTCACGTTTTTTTTTCCCCCTGCTTCTACAAGCCTTTCTCCCCTCATGTAAATTGCAGCAGGTGCGCAAAATTGAAGACATCACAATTAAACGTAATCAAATATTTTAGGCACTAATGAACAGCTCCAGGAAAACAAGTCAAAAGAAAAAAAAATCCTTTAAGTGAGTGGATTTTCAAATACCCAAGGCACCATAGGACCAATTAAGGGAGTCAGATACCAGGACACATACTGACACTAATTATCTTTGAGTTCAGGGAAATAAAAAATAAAAGCAACAATTATCATAATAAATCTCCACACAGTGCTTGTAAGTTGTGCTAATCTACAACACACCTGGGTTTCAGATATTTAAGGCGAATACTCAATCAGTTGGTAACGACCTCACAGAGGGGCTCATGGGACATTTTTTCCTTCCTGTGATCTGCCAATCAGACAGAGGGGCTAAAATGATGTCCAACAGCTCTGTCTGCTTTATTCTTCTTCACTCACATGAGTTGCAGACAGAAGCACTGCATAATTTATTCAACAAAGTAAGTCACAAAGCCAGCATTCTCTTTAAGGGATGTTTATTCAAAAAGAAGGAAAAGTCAAGAATAGATACTCAAGGTAATAATTTGAATTGTTGGAGTCCCAAAGTTCCAGGACATCTCTGTAAATTTATTCTCCCTGAAGCCAGAAAGAATCTTACTAAAGAGAACAAATATTTCAGTTTGGGAATATGGGTTTTTATATTTAAAAATGTACAGGAGGGAGCAGAGAAGAAAAAAAAGATTAAGTGATGTAAGCCAAGAGGAATAGGAAAAATACAACTTTATTGTTAAAACTGATCTCAATTTGATTAATAATTTGAAACAAGAGCAAACAATATTTTAGGAAAAAAAGATGTATAACTGAAAGGTTAGAATGTTTCTAGATTTCTTTAATTGGAGAGAAATTAACTTTAATAATAATTATTAGAAATAATTATACATATGGCTTTACGTTGAATGTCCTCAATATGGTCCTAGTACTATTAACAACTTAATTTCCTATATTTTGGCATAATAATTCAATATATTAATATTTGTCAGTGGATGCCCAACCATATTATATGAAAAAAGGTAACAAATGTAACTTTTTTTTTGCCTTCTTGCCCCTTCCTGTGCCCATGAGGATTACTCCTTTCTTGAGGAAAAATGGATTTAATTTGTATACAATTTTTAAATTGTTATACCAATTTCAATATCTGGGACACTGATGTTTATACTGAAGAGGTAACTGATTTATTTTGTCTCCTTAATCAATTGAGGATTGTAATAATTTGTGGTAATTTCTTAAGTGTTATAAGGTATAAGATATTAGATGACGTGATGTCATTTTATATATTATTAGCTGAAATATAATGTTTGTTCTATATCCTTGGCAATTTTTAATACATTTTAATATATAGTACAAAAGAGAACAAATGTGTATTTTTAGAATTTTTAAAATCATTTTTGCTTCCTATTCCTACTTCCAATTTTAGTAGGCTGAAAATGTTTTAAATGATAGAAAAGAAGAATTTTGTTTATTTTTATGTCATGTTAAAGAGCTTTTAATCAGAAGATAGAAAAAGAAATGTGTGTAGTTACTTGCACACATTTGTCGCAATGTTGTTGTTGTTAAGTGCCATCGAGTTGGTTCCGACTCATAGCGACCCTATGTACAACAGAATAAAACACTGCCTAGTCCTGTGCCATCCTCACAATTGTTGTTATGCTTGAGCCCATTGTTGCAGCTACCATGTGAATCCGTCTTGTTGAGGGTCTTCCTCTTTTTTGCTGACCCTCTACTTTACCAAGCATGATGTCCTTCTCCAGGGACTGCTCCCTCCTGGTAACACATCCAAAGTATGTGAGAGGCAGTCTCATCATCCTTGCCTCCAAGAAGCACCCTGGCTTCACTTCTTCCAAGACAGATTTTTTTCATTCTTTTGGCAGTCCTTAGTATATTCAGTATTGTTTGCCAGCACCATAATTAAAAGGCGTCAATTCTTCTTTGGTCTTCCTTGTTCATTGTCCAGCTTTCCTACGCATGCAAGGTGATTGAAAACACCACGGGTTGGGTCAGGCACACGTTAGTCTTCAAGGTGATATCTTTGCTTTTCAACACTTTAAAGAAGTCTTTTGCAGCAGATTTGTCCAATGCAATGCATTGTTTGATTTCTTGACTGCTGCTTCCTTGGACATTGATTGTGGATCTGAGTAAAATGACATCTTTGACAACTTCAGTCTTTTTTCTGTTTATCATGATGTTGCTTATTGGTCCAGTTGTGAGGATTTTTGTTTTCTTTATGTGGAGGTGTAATCCATACTGAAGACCGTGGTCTTTGATCTTCATCAGTAAGTGCTTCAAGGCCTCTTACTTCCAGCAAGCAAGGTTGTGTCATTTGCATAACACAGGTTGTTAATGAGTCTTCTTCCAATCCTGATGCCCTGTTCTTCATAGTATATTGTCCCAACATACTATGGAAATTCATTTTTAAAGTATGAAGTTTGAAGTGTCATTTCTATCTCTTGTAAATTATGTCTTCAAAGTGAATAGTAATCATTTAGTGGCAAACTTTTTTTTTTTTTTTTGGTATATCTGCACATAGCATAGCTATATGTTTAGTCCACATTTTTTAAAATAAATTCATATTAAAAATATGTAGCCTTGGGATCTGGAAGAGCTTTTTCAGTGTTTTATAAAATCTAGTAAACATTTTTAAGAAATGACAAAATACATTAAAATGTAAAATATGTACTAGAAGGTATGATGGATAAATTTTAAAACAGATGAAAAAATAGAAAAATAAACAATTGCAATACATATATACCAAAGGGCTAATAATCTTAGAAAATAAAAGTTTTTACAAACCATTCAAAAATATTTTAAAATACCCTAAATAATAAACATAATTAATTTGTATCACCTATATAATGGGACAAGTAAATGACAATAAACATAAAAAATGGTGTTAACCTTTATTAATAATTAATGGATACATACTAAATGACAATGGGATTCATCAAATATTAAATTTATAAAAATTAAGATAACTGATCATACATAATATAACCATCATAATAAGTAATAAGTGGGTGAATATATATTTACTAAAGGTTTTTATTTATAATATTTTATTAATAAAAATAGTAGAAATAGTTAATATAGCCATAATTTATCTTTTAGAGATAGAATAAATAAATGATTTTTACCTATACAACATTTTATTAACAATTAAAAATTAGAATTCTAAATTCATCAATGTGAGAAAGTTCTATGGCATATATTAGAGTGAAAATAACAGGTATTTAAATATTTTATGGCATTATCTTACTAATCATATACTATTTTATATTACCTAATGTGTGTATGAATGATACATATATTATATATAATAAACTCTTTGGTAAGAATAGTTGTAGCTGGAAACTAGGTTTAAGGTCACTGTTCCCTGTATATATTTTTGTGTTTTTGAAATTATTTTAATTTTATTTAATAATCAGAAAACTACTCACATAAAGAAGGAATTATTGACATTTCTGTAAAATATTTTATCACTTGCTAAGGTGTTTTCTACTATATTCATATTATAGATTTAAGTGTCTCTCTGTTGGTCAACTTTGTTTTATTTTTCTATTACAATTAATATTGTAATCAACAGTTATATGCATACTTTTTTTTAATTTGGCATTATTTTTAAAAAGAGAGATTTTGAAATGGAACAAGTGGGTCAGAGAGAAGGAGTATTTGGAGCCTCTTTATAATAATTGAGAAATTACTTTTTTCCAAAATATGCTGGTCATGTATATTTACAATTGGCTGCTACAAAGAGAATAACAAAGTGCTCGTTTGTGCTCACCCTTCTAATAAAGATGAAAGGAAAGGCCATCATTTCAAATATGTCCAATGCATTTCATAAACCAAAGAGAACACGGAATTACGAACCATAAAACTTGTTTTGGGCCCTGCCATTGACCAAAACATATGATCTATGCACCACTTAGTTTTTCAAATGTTTGGACTGGACTAAAAAATACTCCAGGTCACTTCCAAATTAAAATTCTATGGTCTAACGTATAATATATTCTTTTTCTTTTTCGTTCCTCTTTCTCCCCACTGTTTTGTTTCACGGGTTTTTTTTGTTTTTTTTTTTAATAGAGCAAGCTTTTATCCCAGGATCAGGAATTTATACATAAAAATTCAGATTTCCGACTTACAAAGGGAATTCCTAAGGTTTGGGCACTATCAGATCCACATTTCCAGTGTTAAGCATGACGTAGAATTGTAACAGATGGGTTGGGCACAGCACCTCAGTTAACCATGGTCCCTACCTTGTTACCTTTCCTGACACTGATAATAGTAAGTTAATTGCCATTTAAGGGAAGGCATTGGCGGTTCAGTGGTAGAATTCTTGCTTTCTATATGGGAGACCCATGTTCAATTCTCCGCCAATGCACCTCATGCTTAGCCACCACCTGTCTGTCAGTGGTGGTTTGTGTGCTGCTATGATTCTGAACAGGGTCCAGTGGAGCTTCCAGACTAAGACATACTGGGAAGAAAGGCCTGGAGATCTACTTTTGAAAATCAACCAGTGAAAACACTATGGATCACACCTGTCTGATCTGGAACTGATCACAGGGCAGGTGCAGGACAGGGCAGTGTTGTGCATGGGTGGGATTGCCATGAGTCAGGGGCGCATTCCATGGCAGTTAACAGAAATAGCCATTTAAATAGTGTTTGAACTCTTGTTTGCCTTCGGTACTAAAATATTTCTTAATAGATGGACGCTACTTACTTGTTTTTTCTGGAAGTGTTATGTTTGCATCCCTGACCTGCTTTTCTCAATCTGCTTAAATTTCAGGATTCAAGGAAAAAAAGGATACACACCTTTCACTTTACTCTGGCAAATTATAACCAAATGTCCAAATTTTCTGACTAGGCTTGCTTTTTAACCTTTTAACTTGAATACACTCCATTGTAAACTCATAGTCCCAGAACTTCCTGCGATGGCATTGCCATTTTGGATCTATGTAATTTTTTCTATGAATCTGCTTTTTCTTTATTAGTCAATATAATATAATTTTTTCTGCTGTAATGCTAGGATGTTTTGAATGCTATCTTTATATGCCCCTTGTATAATGCCATTTTTATTATATAGTCTAAGAAATTCATCTAAGTTGCAATTTATTAAGGCTTTTTCCTTATTAAGAATATTTACAGGCCTATTTGTAATTGAACAAAGCTGAAAGATTGAATAAAAAGAGAAAGTACTGGTAAATCTTTAAAGAAAGATCATTCAATATATTTAATAAAGTGATGTGGAATTTTTCTCAGTAAATGAAGAAAGAATATTGGGACAACTTACATCATTAAAGTCACATATATCTATTAAGCCTTCTCATTTAAATTGAGGTTTAAAAGCATGCAGTGATTGTAAGTTTTAAGATCCTAGAAAGGATTTTTTTTTCTTTTTTACAATTAACCATGCATCTTCTTTTAAGGGAAAAACCATTAAATACTTTTTTATGACTTTCTACTTTGCTTTTTTTGTTTTAATTTTACTCTCCAGTGGGCCACGTCCTATAATCAGTTCTAGGAGGGGGAGAGGAATGAGGATTAAAAAGGAAGGATTAGAGGGAGATGTTTGGAGAAAGAGAGGGTGAGTGATGTGTTTCTCTTGAATATTTTATTTTCCTAATTGAAAAAAATAAAAATAAAAAACTCAGGGCCCAAGGACGACAGCCACCAAAAAAAAAAAAAACAAAAAAAGTATGTACAAAGCAAATCAATTAACCTGTTTATCTGATCATAAAACTATTTACCCTGCTGTGTGAAAGGACAACAAAAACAGTGTACAAAATGTGTATTTCACTGTCTTTCTATGTGAACCTCAGTACAGAGGGAAACAGACAGAACACCATATTCAATGTGATCTTGTCAGAAGCCAAGAGAAAAAAAAAAAAGCCTCACCTTCTCACCTTTTTCAGGTAGGGAAGGTAGGGAATGATGAAATAAATTGTAATGCTCTTAAGCTATCAAAAATCATCAGTAAATAATTTGCTTATAGAAAATAAATTCCATCTACCCTGATTTCTCCTCCTTCTCTTCTTCATTCCTCTTTCTCTTCTGCTTTCTCTCTCTCCCTTTCCCTGTCCCTCTCCCTCTCCTCTTCTCTCTCCTTGTAGATTAGATCAGGCTCCACAACATACTGTATATACTCAGGAAAAAATAAATTATCTTGATAAAACCTAAGCCAGTTATCCCAATGGTCTGACAGGTTTTCTCAACAGATTTATTACAATAGTCTGTTGTCAGCCTCATGACTGCAGCAATTAGACTAATAATTTTTAAAATCCAAAAAAAACCCTCATAGATATAGATCTTAACATTTGCATTTCCAGTAATCATTTTTGTAACTCCTGTATTTTATAATTAAATGCTTTGAAAAACACTTGAAATGCATACCTTAATGAATACATGTATATACATATCTTGACTTTTCATGAAGAGCTCTTTACCTCCTTAGCTATTACATTCTACTTTTGCCACCTAGTTGAACAAATTTAATACTGTACTCAAGCTTAGGCAAATTCATGTCACTGTCAATACTTACAAAACAGAAAAAAACTACAAAAAAAATTTATGATCCCTAAGTTATTAGCTTCAGTTCTTAGCTAAAGATAAATTATCCTCTCCATACAATGAGAATTTTAAAAGGGATGACTGCAACCATTCCTTTAATTACTTTAAAAAAACGAAAGATGTCTTTGTATTTTCTTTTTTCTTTGTAACTCTTCCCAAAAAGCATGTCATGAGCTAACTTGTTTTAGAATGTGTGTTAATATTTTGATTAAAATCTACCTGCTGTATTTAGACATGAATGAAATATTTAAAAGATTCTATTTATAAGAAAAATAATTTCCAAAGTGTAGAATTTAGAGATTACTTACGTATTTTACCTTTATTATACTAATTATTTTTTAAGAAGCATCTTTCTGAAATATCACTTTCTACTCTTAATTTGAAAAATATTTATCACTTAATTGGCCTTAAATCTGGAAAACAATTGAGACATAACTATTGTGGTATGTAGATTCTATTAGTTTGGAGGATCTTAGTTAAAACCAGATAATTGTTTTTTCTTTTCCTGTTGCAGTTGAGTTGATTCTGACTCATGGGGACCGTATATGTGTCTGAGTAGAACCGTGCTCCACAGAATTTTCAAAGGCTGATTTTTCAGAAGTAGATAGTCTGGCTTTTCTTCTGAAACCTCTGAGTGAACATGAACCTCCAACCTTTCAGTTAGCAGCTAAGCATGTTAACTACTTTCACTATCCAGAGACCCCAGATAATTATTAAAAGTTGCTTTATTCATCCAACAAATAATTGCTACTATCGTTGAGATACAACTAAGAACCAAGGAGCAAACTCTCTGCCCTCAGGTATCGTATGTTCTAGCTGAGAAGTCATACAATAAAAACACAAAATTAATCACTGCAGATGTGATAACTGCTATAAAGGAAATAAATATGGTGCTGTGATTATGAAAGGAGGTGGGAGATTTATTTGATATGGGCAGAGGAGGCCTCTCTGAGAAAATCATATTAAGCTAAGTTAGGTTTAAATAATGAGGAGAACTCAGTAATGGAAAGATCCATCCTACTAAGAGAACAGAAAGTGCCAGTGCCCTAGATTGGAAGAGTTGTAATGTTCTAGCAACTGATACACGGCCAGTGTGGCTAAATCCCAGTGGCAGAGGGTGTATGTGACTTTAAGCCAAATTGGATAAAAGGTCCAGTGCCTAATTTTATTATCATATGATTTTACAGTCACATTTCTGGATTTGTAAAACACCTGGTAAAAATTCACCTTCAGTGAAAGAACATAGGAAATACACCAATCAAAGTATTTAGCAGGGACAGAAATATAGTGTTTTACTTTCATACTTTAATGTGTCTACATTAATTTTACATTTTTGGCACTTACAAAATGCTTAAAAAGGAAATATTTGAAAACCACATAAACAGCTGGAGTATAATCCAAGAGTGACATCCTAATATCACCATAAAAGAAAACAATGACAATTGTATTAATCTCAAAACATCTAAAAGTGATACATATCACATAAATCTTGAAAACACTCAGAGCAACAAATTTCACAAACCCACACAGAATTTCTTCTGCCACTTATAGAACTGCCTTTTGAATTCATATCCCTAATATTAAAGAGTCTTTATTGTGTTTCTTACATTTGTTCTTTTACTGAATAATGAAGATAATTTATTGTCACACTTCATCACAATGCACCTCTTATGTTTTCACATGGAGCTGCTTTCAATACTTTTGTGATTAGGGGATCCTTATGATATTATCAATCTCTGGAGTTTAATTCTTTGTGCTCTCCCAGATGTTATAAAAAATTAAATATACTTTTAGTAACATTTTATTTAAAACAAATACTATCATTGTTGTTATGTTTTCCAAACATATCATGTTAATTTTAAATTGAAAGCATGTGGGTACACATTTGATGAATTAAATCCATTTTTATAATGGGCATTGGGAAATAAAAGAATACAAATTCTGTATAGTAAGTGTATTGAATTTTATTTATCATGGCTATAGAAAAGTAGAAGTAAATTGCATTAAAAGTGGGAGAAGAAGGCAGAGTTGAGATATTTTCAAATTCCCTGGATATGATGGCAAGAGTTTAAGTTATCTTTCTTCCTTATCAGTTAAGGAATAAAAAAATGGGACATTTAATTAAGCTACATAAATACTTGTTGGTATTACTTTGAAATAACATATTCACTCACTTCATATTCTTACATTAGGCCATCTGTTTTCATTGAATTGTGTCCCCCCAAAATATGTGTTGAAATCCTATCCCCTGAACCTGTAAATGTGAACCTATTTGGAAATAGGATTTTTCTTTTGTTATGAGACAATACCAGTATAGGATGGATCCTAAATCTACTCACTTTTGAATTATAGAAAGACCAGAAGAGACACAGCCACACATACACACACACAGGGAGAAGAGGAAGACAGACAGATGACTGAGACAGATGCATCTACAAAGATTGCTGTCAGCTACTACAAGCTGAAATAGACAAGGAAGGATCCCTCACCCCTAGAGCCACACTCTAACTTTGCACTTCTAGTCTCCTGAACTGTGAGAAATAAATTTATATTATTTAATGCCACACACTTGTGATATTTATGTTATGGCAACAGTAGGTAACTAAGACAAAATTTGGTGCCACCAAGTGGGATGTCGCAACGGCGGCGATTGTCGGGGCAGCAGAGACAGTAACCAATGCCACAACTCTTACAGAGAATTGGGGCCAGGAGGGTCACTCTGAGGAGTTGAACCCCGGCTTCAGTCCCAGGAGTTTATTTTATAGTCAATACAGCAAGCAGTGAAGCAAATAACAGAAGAATGGGCTTTGGGTGAATAACAATAAGTTTCGGGCAAGGGAGAAGGAATTCAGGTAAACAAGTCAATCAGTAACAGGTTTGGAAAAACAAGTCATGACAAGTCTCAACATGTTGGGGAGAAGTCTCAACATGTTGTGCAGCATAGAGGCCTTTATACATCCATATTTTAATGGCACATATTCCCACATTTCCCCCTTTTGTTTAGTTAATGAAATAAGAATCAAGAGGTTTTTCACTGGTCCAACAAATGCCCGTTAGGATAAAGTAAAATTTTCTCTACGAGATAAAATCCAAGATTATCTCAGCTACTGTCTCCACACCTCAGGGTCTGACATCTTAGTGAGTCCTTGTGAGCCCAGCTTCAGCTGGGGCACACTCCATATGTTTAAGGCGGAGAAGTATCATAGCGATGAGTAATACCTGGACTTAGTTGCTCCTAGATGGCGGCCATTGCAGGCTCTTTAAACTCACGGTGCTGGTTTTCCACCAGATACCATCTGGTTCTTCACCAGGTTACTAAGCAAGAGCATTGCTCTGATCAGACGCAAAGTTGGAGCGGGGGACTCAATGTGCCTTTCAGGTGTGTAAGACAATAGAGGATGATCTTATGAGGATAATATAATCCTCTGTACTAACAATACCCTGATTGTTGGACCAACGGGTTTCCTCTGACTCTCATTTTGTCAGGTAAACACTAACTTTTAACATCTGCTGAAATTATTATTCTTGAAGGCTCAAAGATTCATTAACAATCAAACAAGCAATGATTTACACAGCTTCACTATTACTTGGAAGGGAATCACTAGGAAGGGCAATTTATACATCATAACAGATTTAACAATCAAACAAACACTGATTTACACAAATTTAGTATCAATTGGAAAGGAATCATCTAACTTAGAAATCTATCTATACAGAAGCATCTAACTAGGAGAAGCAGAAAATATAGAGGAGTTTACACATAACAAATTTTCATTGGGAACTTACTGATTAACAAAATACAGGTAATTACTGATTAACAAGATAATATAGGATGACTGTTTAGAACTGATTGTCACGAGGGAAACCATAGCTAGAAACAGGTTTTCAGGCGTAAGTGGGGCACCTGTAGTTGAGAGGATATGCTCAGCTTTGGAGGAGAGGGCTTTCAGACCTCCCCATGTTACCGGTATAGTAGAGTTTTGTTGTTCATTCTCCTTCCCTGGGGGACGAAAGGGTGGCGGCTGTTGCTGGGTCATGATATGGTTTTACTAGTTGAGCGGGAATCCAAAGTGGGCCTGTAGGAGACAAAACAGCTGCATACCCTCGCCCCCAGGTTAATAATTCTACAGGTCCTTGCCAGACAGAGGGATTTTGAGGATCTTTATAGAGGACCTGTGGGCGAGGTCAGGTGTCAGAGGGGATAAAATGTCATTCTGCAGCAGTACGACCATCTTTGGCAACCAATAAAAAGTTAAAAATAAAGACAGCTTTGGCAAGTCTTTCATTTTGGTCACATACTCTAGACCCATCATCTCCCCCCCTTTGTTTATTTAAGAGCTGTTTGAGAGTATGATGGACATGTTCAATTATGGCTTGCCCTTGAGGGTTATAAGGAATGCCAGTGGTATGAAGAATATCCCAAGTGGCACAAAATTGTTGAAGTTTAGCAGAAGTATATGCAGGCCCATTATCAGTTTTCAGGGCTTGGGGACATCCCACAGTTGCATTGGCTTGGGTAAAGTGACGACAGGTATGAGTAGAACGTTCCCCAGAAAGGGCTGTAGCATAGAGAAACCCAGAATATATTAGCCCAATGAAAGCCTTTACCACAGCGGGGACACTGTGCCTTTAAGAGAGCTAAAACAGCCCGACAGTCATCATTAGCATTTTCACAAGCAAGCTGGAGACAAAGAACTTCAGCTGCTTCTTGATTGTCTACCAGTTGGGAAATGGCAGATTCAATTAAAAGCAGAAGTTGGGTAAGGGCTTCTTCTGACACCTTAAGCTTAGAGGCCTTTAACAATCCCAACAAATGGGTTTTGTGTTGACGCTGTTCAGGAGAAAGAGAATTCCCCATAGCGAGGAGGAATAGGAAAATGAAGAAAAGAATGATAGGAAAGCCCCTGGCCTGAAGCCTGAAATCCCTTGAGAGCGCTCGGGAAAGTCCCGTCGCCCTTGGGCTGTAAACCCAGCCTGAATTGGACGTCTGATACTCACCACCTGAAGGGATTGAGTGCGAGGACGTCTACAGCTCTGTCCTCACATGGGGCACCATCTGTCGCAGCAGTGGCGATTGTTGGGGCGGCAGAGACAGTAACCAGTGCCACAACTCTTACAGAGAAGTGGGGCCAGGAGGGTCACTCTGAGGAGTTGAACCCCAGCTTCAGTCCCAGGAGTTTATTTTATAGTCAATACAGCAAGCAGTGAAGCAAATAACAGAA
>NW_004443947.1:15445660-15454179 GCF_000243295.1 Trichechus manatus latirostris | reverse complement strand
AATTCAGGTAAACAAGCCAATCAGTAACGGGTTTGGAAAAACAAGTCATGACAAGTCTCAACATGTTGGGGAGAAGTCTCAACATGTTGTGCAGCATAGAGGCCTTTATACATCCATATTTTAATGGCACATATCCCCACAGTGGGAGTGCTGCTCTAACAAATACCTAAAATATGAAATGGTTATGGAATTGGATAGATGCTGGAGAAATTTTGATGCATTTAAT
This sequence comes from Trichechus manatus latirostris, assembly GCF_000243295.1. Taxonomy (NCBI): domain Eukaryota; kingdom Metazoa; phylum Chordata; class Mammalia; order Sirenia; family Trichechidae; genus Trichechus; species Trichechus manatus. The sequence continues at coordinate 15,453,953 of NW_004443947.1, read as the reverse complement.
ACTAAGAGCATAAATTGCCTTGAGAAGACTGTTGGTAGGATTATGGACATGAAGGATTATTCTGATTCAGAAAGAATTGAGAGCTGTGGGAAAACATTGAACAGAATGTTGCTAGAAATGTGGACATTAAATGTGCTTCTAGGGTGAGATATTAAAAGGAAATGATGAACATGCTATTAGATGCTGGAGGAAAAGTGGTCCTTTTTTCACCTTTTTTTAAAATTATACTTTAGATGAGGGTTTACAGAGCAAATTAGTTTCTCATTAAACAATTAATACACATATTGTTTCGTGACATTGGTTGCCAACCCCCCAACATGTCAACACTCTCCCTTCTCAACCCTGGGTTCCCCATTACCAGCTTTCCTATCTCCCCCTGCCTTCTCGTCCCTGCCCCTGAGCTGGTGTGCCAATTTTATCTTGGTTTGTTTTACGGACCTATCTAATCTTTGGCTAAAGAGTGAACCTCAGGAGTGACTTCAGTACTGAGCTAAAAGTGTGTCCAGGGACCATACTCTCAGGGTGTCTCCAGTCTCTGTCAGACCAGTAAGTCTGACCTTTTTTTGTGAGTTAGAATTTTGTTCTACATTTTTCTCTAGCCCTATCAGGGAACAGTCAGTGGTGGTAGCTGGGCACCATCTAGTTGTGCTGGACTCAGTCTAGTGGAGGCTGTGGTAGTAGTAGTCCATTAGTCCTTTGGACTAATCTTTCCCTTGTGTCTTTGGTTTCTTCACCCTCCCTTGCTCCAGATGGGGTGGGACCAGTAGAGTATCTTATATGGCTACTCACAAGCTTTTAAGACCCCAGATGCTACTCACCAAAGTAGGATGTAGAACATTTTCTTTATAAACTATGTTATGTCAATTGAGCTAGATGTCCCCCAAGACCATGATCCCCAGCCTTCAGCCCAGTAATTCACTCCCTTAGGGAGTTTGGATGTGTCTATGAAGCTTCCATGATCTTGCTTTGGTCAAGTTGTGCTGACTTCTCCAGAATTGTGTACTGTCTTACCCTTTAGGTGATCCTTTTTATAAAGTGACAAATGTCTGGATTATGTTTGAATGTTTGGTAGAAAGTAAAACTTGGAAGAGATAAACTTGGATATTTAGCTGAGGAGATTTCTAAGTAAGATCTTAAAGGGGCAGCATGATTGCTCCTTGACACTTATGGTAAAATGTAGGAGGAAAGAGATAGATTTAGAAATGATCTATGTAAAAGGAAACCAGTACTTAAAGATTTGGAAAATTCTATTGTAAAAACTGAGAGAGAGTGTTCTGGAATTGACACCAAAGTTGTAGCTACACAATATTTTGCTAAAGAAATAAAGCCTCTGACTGATGGAGCTAATCAAAATCTCAGCAAAAACTCTTATCAGCTTAGACTATAAGGGACAAAGACAGGATGAAATGAAGGAAAGCTTCTTGCCTCCTGAAATTCTACAGATAAGAAATGGGCCAGTGGGGCTACTTGGTTGCAAACATCTGTTGTCCTCCAATACAAAGAAGGAATTATCTGGGAGCAGTTCAAAAAACAGCAGGACTATCAGAAGGAACATGAGAGGCAGAACTGCCTTTTCCTCAGTTTCAAAGTGTGGAGCCACCATCCCCTAGTTTTCAAATAGTTGAGTCACCACCACCTTTGTTCCAGAGGGTGGGATTGCCATTTTCATGGGCCACAGAATGGGGCTGCCACACAAAGTTGAGGGTGCAGGACCACCTTCCCAATAGGCAAGGAAAAGGTGTCACCTCATAAAGTTGAGAAGACAAGGCTGTCAAGCATTTGGACCAGGAGAACGGGGCCACTCAGGGATAAGGGGGTAGGGTTGGATTCAAGTGGGCCTGGAATGTAGGCTTGATACCCAGGACTGAGAAGCTTCTGCCTAGACTCCAGAAAGCAGGGCCATTGACTAAATGTGCCCAGATTACAGAGGATTATTTTCAAACCTTGAGAGCTAATGAGATCTGCCCTGCTGTGTTTTGGACTTGCTTGGGACCCATGAACACTTCTTTGCCTCCAATTTCTCTCACTTGGAATGAGGATGTATATATCTTGTGCCTATTCAACCATTGTACATTGGAAACATATAACTTGTATCCTAAGTTTCACAGGTCCACAAATGGGGATAAATTTTGTCCCGGAAAGGAACATGTGCAGATTCTCATGCATACTTGATTTAGATGATTCAGGAGATGAGAATTTGGACTTAGAGTTGATGCATGAATAGATTGAGACTTTGGGGATGATGTGATAGAGTGAGTGCATTTTGCGTGTGAGAAGGACATGAATTCTGTGGGGAGGGGTCACAGGGCGGAATATTATGAATTGAATTGTCACCCAAGAAGTATGTGCTGAAATTCTAACCCCTGTACTTATAAATGTGATTCTGTTTGAAAATAGGGAATTTTCTTTTGTTATGTTAATGAAGTAATACCAATATAGGGTAGATCTTAAACCTAATGACTTTTAAGTTATAAAAAGACCAGAACAGCTACAGAGACACACACACAGAGGAAGAAGAGAAAGAAAGACAATGGAGACAGATGCATCTACAAGGTTTGCATGCTGTTGTTTTGACATTCCTACAGAATTTCCTAAAGATGTCTTCTGATAGCCCCTGAGATATGCAGAGAATTATTAACTATTAAGGATCTGTTTAACTGGAAAAGATAACAAGTTTACTTAAAATAGTGGTTCTAAACTGCAATATTCTAAGCAAAGCAATTATTTAGTGGGATTTTATTTACATGTACTCCCCTGTGGTTTGCCGGCTAAAAACCAGCTGACATTTGTATTTTTACTTTTTTTTTGTTTTTTTAATGACACTTGAATTCAGTTTAGGGTAACTGAATACATAGAATTAAAGTTAATGTGGTATAGAAATTACATGTTCTTAAACCTTCCTCATGCTCTTATACCAAATAAACAAAATAAGGATATTTTACATAGACAAATTCATGAAGAAAGTGAAGATTTTTACCAACTTCTGCAGTCTGAAGTTGATTAAATATGCACCAAGATGCATTGATAATTTCTGATGATTGAAATGTGAAAGTTGGAAACAATGAAGAAGGATCTGTAGTTGGAAAATATGGCCTGGGTGATATAAACAACACTGGAGTTCTCATGATGGAAGTTTGTAAGACCAACAACCTATTCATTGTAAACACCTTTTTTCAACAACATAAATGGTGACTATATACACGTGGACCTCACCGAAGGAATACACAGGAATCAAATCAACTACATCTGTGGAAAGAGACGATGGAGAATCTCAATATCATAAGTCAGAACAAGGTCAGGGGCTGACTGCAAAACAGATCATCAATTATTCCTACGCAAGTTCAAGTTGAAGCTGAAGAAAATTAAAACAAGTCCACAAGAGCCAAAATATGACCTTGAGTATATTTTGCCTGAACTTAGAGACCATTTCAAGAATAGATTTTATGCACTGAACATTAATGATCGAAGACCAGACAAGTTGTGGTATGACATCAAGGACATCATACATGAAGAAAGCAAATGGTCATTAAAAAGACACAAAAGAAAAAAAAAAAGACCAAAATAGATGTCAGAAGAAGCTCTGAAACTTGTTCTTAAACTTAGAGTAGCCAAAATGTACAGGAGAAGCGATGAAGTGAAAGAATTGAACACAAGATTTCAAAGGACGGCTCTAAAAGACAAAATAAAATATTATAATGAAGTGCACAAAGACCTGGAGTTAGAAAACCAAAACGGAAGAACATTCTCAGCATTTTTCAAGCTGAAAGAACTGAAGAAAAAATTTCAAGCTTTGAGTAGCAATACTGAAGGATTCTACGGGCAAAATATTGAACGACACAGGAAGCATGAAAGGGAGATGGAAGAAATACACAGTCACTATACCTAAAAGAGTTGGTTGACATTCAACCATTTCAGGAGGTAGAATATGATCAAGAACCAATGGTACTGAAGGAAGAAGTCCAAGCTGCACTGAAGGTATTGGTGAAAAACAAGGCTTCAGGAATTGACAGAATACCAGTTGAGATGATTCAACCAACGGATGCAACGCTGGAAGTGCTCACTTGCCTGTGTCAAGAAATTTGGAAGACAGCTGCCTGGACAACTGAATAGAAGAGATCCATATTTGTGCCTGTTCCAAAGAAAGGTGATCCAACAGATTGCAGAAGTTATTGGACAATATCATTAATATCACACACAAGAAAATTTTACTGAAGATAATTAAAAAAATGATTGCAGCAATACATGGGCAAGGAACTGCCAGAAATTCAATACAGATTCAGAAGAGGACATGGAATGAGGGTTATCATTGCTTAAGTCAGATGGATCCTGGCTGAAAGCAGAGAATACCAGAAAGATGTTTACCTGTGTTTTATTGACCATGCAAAGGCATTCAACCGTGTGGATCATAACAAATTATAGATAACTTTACAAAGAATAGGGATTCCCAAACACTTAATTGTGCTCATGCAGAACCTACACATAAATCAAGAGGCATGCTTTCAAACAGAACAAGGGGATACTGTGTGATTAAAAATCAGGAAAGGTGTGTGTCAGAGTTGTAACCTCTCACCATACTTATTCAATCTGTATACTGAGCAAATAATCCAAGAAGCTGGACTATATGAGGAAAAATGGGGCATCAGGATTGGAGGAAGACTCATTAACAAGCTGCGATATGCAGATGACACAATGTTGTTTGCTGAAAGTGAAAAGGGCTTGAAGCACTTACTGATCAAGATCAAAGACTACAGCCTTCAGTATGGATTGCAACTCAATATAGAGAAAAACAAAAACCCTCCTAACTGGGCCAATAAGCAACATCAAACAAAGAACATATTGAAGTTGTCGAGGATTTCATTTTACTTGGATACACAATCAACACCCATGGAAGCAGCAATCAAGATATCAAATGATGAATGGTGTTAAGTAAATCTGCTGCAAAAAACCTCTTTAAAGTGTTAAAAAGCAAAGATATCACTTTGAGGACTAAGCATGCCTGACCCAAGCCATGATATTTTCAATAGCCTCATATGCATGGAAGAGCTAGATAATGAATAAAGAAGACTGAATAAGAATTAATGCCTTTGAATTATGGTGCTGACGAAGAGTATTCAGTATACCATGAACTGCCATAAGAATGAACAAGTCTGTCTTGGAAGAAGTACAGTCAGAATGTTCCTTACAATTGAGGATGGCAAGACTTCATCTCACATACTTTGGACGCGTTATTAGGAGGGACCAGTAACTTGAGAAGGACATCATGCTTGGTAAGGTAGAAGGTCAGCAAAAAAAAAAGGAAGAGCCAGAACAAAATGGACTGACACAGTGGCTGCAAGAATGGGCTTACACACAGCAATGGTTGTGAGACATGTGCAGGACAGGGCAATCTTCTGTTCTGTTGTACATGGGCTCTCTATGACTTAGAATTGGCTGGATGGCATCTAACAACAGCAACAACATAGACTATCTCATTTCTCTTATATTTTTTTTACCTACTATCTCCTATATAAAAGGAGACCTGGTGGTGCTGTAGTTAAAGTGATCTACTGCTAACCCAAAGGTCGGTGGTTTGAAACCACCAGTGGCTCCATGGGAAAAAGATGTGGCAATCTGCTTCCATAGAGATTTACAGCCTTGGAAGCCTTATGGGTCACTATGAGTTAGAATCAACTCGACAGCAGTGGGGTTTGGGTATTTCCTATATACTCATTAGGACTCACCACATCATCTCCTCCATCATCTCCGAGGTCTTTCTTCTCGCTCTATGCTCTCAAAGCTTTCTGTGTTTCACTCTATTACTTTGTAATTTTGCTTAGTAATTTGGGTAACATCTAGACTGAGGCTTCTTGTGGGTTTGTGTCTTTTATCTCTGCATACCCAAGCTTAGTGTAAGGCCTTGCAAATTATAGAAACTGAGTAAATGTGGGTTGTTTACTTAGTGTTGGAAAGGATATTCAATGTCATCTCTTCCAACTTCCTACACTAATGCAGAAATTCCTTCTACAGCTATCCTGATAGATGGCATCCAGCTTTTGTTTGGATGAATACATTGATAAGGAAGATGCTTGGTGCCTTATTAAGTAGCTCATGAGAAAGTTTTGTTTTTTTAAAAATGCTGCTGAAGTGAAATATGTCTCCCTTTGACTCACAATTATTAATGCTATTTCTATTTTTTGGTTGCAACATACTATATGTTTAAAACTTCTTAATAATATTATTTCAACTATTGGAGAATCCCTATTATGCCCCAAATTATATTATTCAGCCACAACATTCAGATGTTTTTTCTCCTACTTTCTCTTATAAAATATTTTTCATACTGCAGTGCAGTGAATTACTAAACATGGCCCTTCTGTCCATAGTCTTTGTGATTCCCACACAATGATTGGGTTGGACCATGCAAATAAGGTGTATGGAACCTGTAATGGTTGGTGTTATGTGTCAACTTGGCTTGATTTCCATTGTTGTGTGATTTACCTCCATTTTGTGATCTGATGTAATAAGTTTCTATTGTATGTGTTATAAATCTTGACCTCTATGTGTGAATGAGGCAGGATTAGGTTATGTATGTTATGTTAATGAGGCAGGATGAGGGTGGGATGCATCACCCTTACTCAAGTCACCACCTGTACCCAAGTCACCACCTTTGCTTGAGTCACACCTTTTATCTTACGCGAGATAAAAAGAGAGAAGGGACCAGAAGAAGGGGGGACTTGACTACTATCAGGAAAGAAGAGCTGGGAGTAGAGCAAGTCCTTTGGACCCAGGAACCCTGAGCAGAGAACCTCCTAAGACCAGGAGATAGACAGCTCTAACACTAGAGATGGTACAAGATAGTGAGAAGCAGTGGAAGAGAACTGGCAGCAGCAGAACCAGGAGACCAGCAGGAGACAGCATGGTGGGCTTCCTTGCTCACAGAGCGAGAAAGCACAGCACCTTTGGGCAGGAGGCTTGCTAGCAGAGTGGAGTGCCTCTGGGCACTTATTATTGGAACTAAAGAGCTTTGTAACACTTGCCCTGGCAGGACAGAGGCAGGGCCTGCTGCACCAAGATGCTGCCCCGAGGGGCGGAGAGCCAAGAGGCTGAGGATCAGGGAGAAACCTGCCTGTGGCTGAGAAGCTTTCTGACTGAAAAAATGTATCCAGGGTCTTTCCTGATCCTCATTTGTAACCTGTTACTTCCCTAATAAACCCCATAATTGTGAGTATTGTCTGTGAGTTCTGTGTGGCCATTGCAACAAACTATCAAACCCAGCAGAGACGTAGAGAGTGTCCTGGGGGGGACAGTTGGTGTCAGAACAGGAATAAGTAAAAAGTTGGAGACAGGAGGCATTTCTGACCTCTGCCTCCTAGGAATCAGCCGTGGGCTGTTGATGTTGATCTTGATTCTCCTTGCCTCTTGTGAAGTTAGAGGTGGTCACAAGTCTTCACAACACCATTTCTACATATATTCCTTCTCATTTCATTATTTTCTTCTAGATTATCTCCAGTTTGCCTATAAAGTGGTATCTTGAACTGAAAATAAAATGACTCATGTACAGAGCATAAAAGGCTGAATAAATACAATAAACAATTGTTGAGGTAGGTCTTTGATATGTGATTGAAGTACAGTCCATCACAGTTGTAATTTTGTGGACAACTAAGTCAAGCAGAGATTTTTAAAATGGACTGTATTTTTAATAATTTCCTAATACTCTTTTCAACCAATACTAACTTTTTTTTTTTTTTAAAATAAAATGTGTCCTTCTTGGTGACAGCAAGGGGCAAGCAGAGAAATCATCATAATAGGTTAGCTCCACTGTAAGGCTATCCAGTTCTCAAAAGCCAACATACAGAGAAATGGATTCTACCTAATCTCATTCCTGAGGTTTCTCTCTGTGGAGCAACAATCCCATATAAAAATGGTGTTGCCACATTAGAAAAACAGTCAATGTAATCCGTCACACTAATAAAAAAAAAGACTAGAACCACATGATCTTACAATTGATGCAGAAAAGGCATTTGACAATGTTAAACACCCATTCATGATACAAACTCTCAACAAAATAGGAATAGAAGGAAAATTCCTCAACAAAATTAAGGGCATTTATACAAAGTCAACAGCCAACATCATCCTAAATGGAGAGAGTTTGAAAGCATTCCCCTTGAGAACAGGAAACAGACAAAGATGCCCTTTATCACCACTCTTATGCAACATTGTGCTGGAGGTCCTAGCCAGAGCAATTAGGCTAGAAAAAGAAATAAAGGGCATCAAAATTGGTAGGGAAGAAGTCAAAGTATCTCTATTTGCAGAT
>NW_004443947.1:15411919-15445560 GCF_000243295.1 Trichechus manatus latirostris | reverse complement strand
AAGTATCTCTATTTGCAGATGATATGATCTTATACACAGAAAACCCCAAATAATCCACAAGAAGACTACTGGAACTAATAGAATATTTCGGCAAAGTATCAGGATATAAGGTAAACATACAAAAATCAGTTATATTCCTTTACACCAGCAAAGAAAACTCTGAAGAGGAAATCACCAAATCAATACCATTTACAATAGCCCCCAAGAAGATAAAATACTTAGGAGTCAATCTAACCAGAGATGTAGAAGACCTATACAATGAAAACTGCAAGACACTACTGCAAGAAACCAAAAGAGACCTGTATAAGTGGAAAAACATACCTTACTCATGGATAGGAAGATGCAACATTGTGAAAATGTCAGGTCTACCCAAAGCAATCTACAGATACAGTGCAATCCCGATCCAAATTCCAATGGCATTTTTTAAGGAGATGGAGAAACAAATCACCAACTTCCTATGGAAAAGGAAGAGGCCACAAAAAAGTAAAGCATTACTCAAGAAGAAGAACAAAGTGGGAGGCCTCACACTACCTGATTTTAGAATCTATTATACTGCCACGGTAGTCAAAACAGCCTGGTACTGGTACAACAACAGGTACATAGACCAATGGAACAGAATTGAGAATCCAGACATAAATTCATCTACCTAGGAGCAGCTGATATTTGACAAAGGCATAGTCCGTTAATAGGGCAAAAGACAGTCTCTTTAACAAATGGTGTTGGCATAACTGGATATCCATCTACAAAAAACTGAAACAAGACCTGTACCTCACACCATGCGTAAAAACTAACTGAAAATGGATCAAAGACCTAAATACAAAATCGAAAATGATAAAGATCATGGAAGAAAAAATAGGGACAACGCTAGGAGCCCTAATACATGGCATAAACGGAGTACGAACCATAAGTAACAATGCACAAGCACCAGAAGAGAGACTAGATAACTGGGAGCTCCTAAAAATCACACACTTATGCTCATCAAAAGATTTCACCAAAAGAGTCAAAAGACAACCAACCTACAGACTGGGAAAAAATTTTTTAAAAGCTTTTGGCTATGACAAATCTGATCAGCATCTAATCTCTAAAATCTACAAGATACTGCAAAACCCCAACAACAAAAGGACAAATAACCCAATTAAAAAATGGGCAAAGGATATGAACAGGAACTTCACTAAAGAAGACATTCAGGCAGCTATCAGACACATGAATAAATGCTCACAATCATTACCCATTAGAGAAATGGAAATCAAAACTACAATGAGGTACCATCTCACCCCAACAAGGCTAGCATTAATCCAAAAAAACACAAAATAATAAATGTTGGAGAGGTTGTGGAGAGACTGGAACACTTATGCACTGTTGGTGGGAATGTAAAATGGTACAACCACTTTGGAAATCGATTTGGAGCTTTCTTAAAAAGCTGGAAATAGAAGTACCATACGATCCAGCGATCCTGTTCCTTGGAATATATTCTAGAGAAGTAAGAGCCATCACATGAATAGATATATGCATACTTATGTTCATTGAAGCACTGTTCATGATAGCAAAATGATGGAGACAACCTAGGTGCCCATCAACGGATGAATGGATAAACAAATAATGGTATATTCACACAATGGAATACTATGCAACAATGAAGAACAACGATCAAGCTGTGAAACATCTTACAACATGGAGGAATCTGGAGGGCATTATGCTGAGTGAATTTAGTCAGTCACAGAAGGACAAATATTATATAAGACAACTATTATAAGAACTCAAGGAAAGGTTGAAACACAGAAGAAAACATTCTTTGATGGTTACAAGGGTGGAGAGGGAAGGAGAGGGTTATTCACTAACTAGATAGTAGACAAGAATTATCTTAGGTGAAGGGAAGGACAGCACACACTACAGGGGAAGTGAGCACAACAGACTAAACCAAAGCTAAGAAGTTTCTTGAATACAGTCAAATACTTTGAAGGACAGAATAGCAGGGGCGGGGTCTGGGGACCATGCTTTCTTGGGACATCTAGGCCAATTGGCATAACAAAGCTTATTAAGAAAATGTTCTGCATCCTACTTTGGTGAGTGGCGTCTGGGGTCTTAAAAGCTTGCCAGTGGCCATCTAAGATGCATCAGTTGGTCCCAACCTGGAGTAAAGAATGAAGAACACCAAAGACACAAGGAAAGTATTAGCCCAAGAGACAGAGAGGGCCACATAGACCAGAGACTTCATCAGCCTGAGATCAGAAGAGCTGGATGCTGCCGGGCTACCAACAATCACCGCCCTGACAGGGAACACAACAGAGAGTCCCTGATGGAGTGGGGAAGGGTGGGATGCAGAACTCAAATTCTAGTAGAAAGACCAGACGTAATGGTCTGACTGAGACTAGAGGAACCTCAGAAAGCATGGCCCCTGGACTCTTTGTCAACCCAGAACTAAAACAATTCCCAAGGCCAACTCTTCAGACAAAGATTGGACTGGACTGTGGGACATAAAATGATACTGGTGAAGAGTGTGCTTTATAACTCAGTAGATACATGAGACTAAATGGGTAGCTTCTGTCTGGAGATGAAATGAGAAGGCAGAGAGGGTTAGGAGCTGGTTGAATGGACACAGGAAATCAGGAGTGGAAAGGAAGAGTGTGCTGTCACAGTATAGGGAGAGCAATTAGGGTCATATAACAATGCATAAATTTTTGTATGAGAGACTAACTTGAATTGTAAACTTTCACTTAAACTACAACAACAAAAAAGAAAAAAAAAAATGCTGTTGCCAGTTAAAGAAGATATCCATGAATAGTTCACTTACATCAAAACACATCTCCAAGACAAGAATTCTGTAGTACCGCACAAATTTCAGAACAGGCGATCTCTGTATGCTGTTGTTAGCTGCCATTGAGTTGACTGCTGAATCATGGAAACCCCACGCAAACAGAACAAAACACTACCGGGTCCTGTACCATCCCAACGATCAGTTGTGGATTGGACTTTTTTTTGATCCATAGTTTTCATTGGCCTATTTTCAAACGTAGATTGCCAGACCTTTCTTCTCAGCTCATGTAAGTCTGGAAGCTCCACAGAAACCTGTTCAGCATCATAGGAACATGCAACTCTCCAATGACCGACTGGTGGTGGCTGTGCATGAGCTACGTTAGTTGTGAATTGAACCTGTCTCTTCCACTTGGAAAGCAAGTATTCTGCTACTGAACCACCAATGCCCTGAAGCTCAGTATAATCCCTATTACTTAAAAACCGTGTCCGTCCTATTGTGCTCTTATCCTTGTCCTCTGCACAAATCCTTCCCAAACCCATCCCCAGGTCTTCTCCCAAGATGGATTTATCTAGATCACATTTTTTTCAGCACTTTATTACTGTTTAATTCATTTGCACATAGCTTCTCAGTTTGTATTATCATTAACATATTGAGGGGGGCACCCATAATTAAAACATAAGGAGTGGGATATATGCAATTCAACCTCATTAAGACCTTCTTTATTTATTATAATAGCAGATGCGTTAATGACATCTTATCCTTGTGGTTGCAGGAATACAGAAATGCTATAATCTCCTGCTATTCTCCTTTTCTATTTCTCCCAAACTCCTTTAAACTCACTAACAACATATTTGACTGCTACCAACTAAACCTAAAGCTTTTCCCTTCTTCAATCTATTAAAATATCTTCTTGAAAAATACTGAACTGAGTGTAAATATTAACATAAAAATAAAATAAATACCGTTGGCTTAATGTTAACAATAGTGATAATAGTTAATATTTATTGAGCACTTAATATAACCCAGAAAATTTACTACATGTTATCACATGTTTTAACTCACTGTATCCTCTAAGGAACCATCATGAGAAGCACTAGGATCATCCCACCTCATGTGGATGACAAAACAGAGGCAGGCAGAGTTGTGGCCAAGTTTCAAACCCAGGCAGCCTGAGTCCAGAGCTCCTGCCTTTAAGCAATATAATATTAGAATTTTTTTTTCTTTTTTTCTACATGAGTTGGTTTAATTCCAGGTGGTAGAGAGTTCAGGACATAACAAACTCCCAAGAGCTGAATCTGGTGGGATTCTGGACTGGGTTTACTGTGACCTCACATATCAGGTAGGAATGGCGGAGTGAGAAGAACTAATGAGAAGATGAACCATTGTGTGGTTATTTCTTCTTATTCTTTCTTACAAAAGTTTATTCTTAAATGTACAACAGGTACTAAGATAACACTTGTTCTAGCTATAGGTGGCAAAAGATGTTGTAGCAGGAGATCCAAATGTTTCAACAGGAATGCAATGAAGGGTCACCATCACTTCAGTCACAAAGAAGAGCTTATTTTTGCCAGATTTCTTAATTTCACCTGTGACCAGGGAGCCCTTCCCATGGCCTTCACTTTTAGCCCCTGGAGTTTCTTTTGCTCCTCTGTTTGTTCTTACTCGACAGCCTTATCTTCCTCATCCATTTCCTTGGCATGCTTCTTGGGCTGTTTCTGGGGGTTTTTCTTGCCACTTTTGTGACTGGACATGGCTCCTGCCACCCCTTCCCCAGATCCTATCACTGGAAGCATAATATTCAAATCACTTTAAACTTTGGCCCTACCACTTGTTTTTTTTCTAATTTTGTTTCAAATGCAAATATAATAAACATAAAATGTCTGATAAATAATTTCAGTATACTTTTTATTCCATTTATCAATTAAAGGGTTCAAAAATAAATGACTCAAAACAGAGCCTTATGGTATCTAGCTAATCTTAATGGTGTTGCATTGAGTTCTTTTTACCAACACACAACATACACTATTCACTGTCTAAATTCTATTGGAAAGAAGAAATTGTTTTGTCATATATAACAAGAAATGCAGCAGTCCAAACGCAGTGAATCATGGCTCCCCACCTCTACTGCTAGCATTCCTTGTGGTTCTGTTCTTCTTTGCTAGTACTTTTCAACCTTAAACTGCAAAAGAGATCACTGCAACTGTTTCAAGAGTCACATATAAACATGACAATGTTCAGGAAAATGTTTCTGTGTATTTTTCCTGGGGGGACAGAAAACTTTCCTCAAAGTTTGTCAGTCATGTCTTTGTTAAGGGAAATAGGTATAAAATGATTGGCTTAAACTAAATCATCTGAGAAGAATTAGATGTTCGGAAGGCAAACAAAGCAAATATAATAGTTGGTAAGAGATATACTATATTTTATCAAATCTAAAAAACCATCAATTCTAAGACACATGTTATTTATTTGCCACAAAGGAAAAGATTTGTCAGTTAAATTATGTCACATCACTGAATATAAGACACTTTCTTACTGCATAGATGTTTAGATGTAAAAAAAGTGTATCTTAGTTTTAATGAAATATATTACTACCTCATCCTTTATTTTTTTAATGAATGAGAAAACTAAGGTACAGAAATACCAACTTTGCCAATGTCATAGATCTGAACTTGAAGCCAGTGTTGTTACTTTAACTTTACACTCAGAATTCTTGCCTCAAAATACTTTCTTTCTGTGGTCATTTTTTTTTTGTTTGTTTCTGTTTATCCAGCTTCTGAGACCAAGTATGACTTTGATCTTAACTGTTGTTCTTGTTGTTAGTTGCCGGCCAAGTTAGTTCTGACTCATGGAGAGCTTATGTATAAAAGAATGATACATTACCCCGTTCTGTGTCATCTTCACGATGCTTTCAAGTCCATTGTTGCAGCTATTGTGTCAATTCATCTCAGTAAAGGTTTCCCTCATTTTCGTTGACACTCTTCTTCACCAAACACGATGTCCTTTTCTAGCGATTTGTCTTTCCTTATGATGTGTCCAAAGTAAGCAAGCCGAAGTTTTCCCATCCTCTCTTCTAAGGAGCATTCTGGTTGTATTTCTTCTAAGACTGACTTTTTCATTCTTCTGGCAGTCCACGGTATATTCAATATTCTTTGCCAACACCATCATTCAAATGTGTCAATTATTCTATTGTCATTTTTCACTATCCAACTTTCACAGGTATATGGATAATTGAAAAGACCGCGGCTGACTTCAGTTGCACCTGAGTCGAGAAAGTGATATCTTTGTTTTTTAAAACTTTAAAAAGATCTTCTGCAATGGATTTTCCCAATGCAATATGTTGTTTGATTTCTCGATTGCTGTTTCCATGGATGTTGATTGTTGATCCAAGTAGAATAAAAGTGTTGATAACTTCAATTCTTTCTCCATTTATCATGTCATTTATTGGTCCAGTTGCAAGTATTCCATTTTCTTCAGGTTCAGGTGTAATTCATACTGAAAGATGTGGCTTTCAACCTTCATCAGTAAGTGGTTCAAGTCATCTTCATTTTTGTGTGTCAGCAAGACTGTGTCATCTGCATAAAGCATGTTCTTAATGAGTCTTTCTCCAATCCTGATGCCACATTCTTATTCATATAATCTGGCTACTTGGATTATTTGTTCAGTATACAGATTGAATAAGTATGGTGAGAGGATACAACCCTGCTGCAGGTTTGATCTTGTTGGTCTTAATTAGATGGTTCTATTTGTCTTATATCTGCCATCTAGCTGACAGTAGCCACTAGGAGTTTCCAGTACAGAAATATGTACTGTCTGAATCCAGGCCATGGTTCACTCTCAGTGAAAGTCTCCGGGAAAGTCTGGGTTGGAGTATAAACAAAATTACTCCTCAGAAAGGAAGACCCAGGTAATGAGATATAACAACAGGAGAGAGTAAATCCAAGTGGCTTAGCAAAATTGAAAAAGTCTGTTATCAGTTTGGGGGTGAAAAAATAAACATTAAAAAATGGTATAATAAACAGAAGCTATAACAAATATATTGTAGATCTATAGGGATGTTGGTTGCAGTGCAGTAAGTAACCTAATATAGCCCTTCTAGCCATAGTCTTTGTAACTCCCACCAAATGACTGAGTGGAACTATGCAAATGAGGCACTTGTGGCCCACCGGGGGATTGGATAGCTTTTTTATAATGCAAGTAAGGTTCATGGCACCCTGGTGGGGGTGGAACCATGCAAA
Source organism: Trichechus manatus latirostris (assembly GCF_000243295.1). Taxonomy (NCBI): domain Eukaryota; kingdom Metazoa; phylum Chordata; class Mammalia; order Sirenia; family Trichechidae; genus Trichechus; species Trichechus manatus. Next base: position 15,438,570 of record NW_004443947.1, on the reverse strand, counting down.
TAAGGTACATGAAACTCTAAAGAAGGGATTGGTCAGTTTTTGCATCTCGCTAGGCTTAACATGAGCCATCCCAGAGCCAGACAGGGGACTTCACCACTACCAAGAAGAGCCAGGTGTGGAGAGCATTCTTTGGATCCGGGATCCCTGCGCTGTGAGCCTCCTAGACCCAGGAGTCAGGGAGAGAGACAGAAAGGGAGAGAGAGAGAGAGAGAGAGAGAGAGCTGAAACACTGAATAGATAGCAAGAAATGATGAGAAGTGGTGGCAGCAGAGGCAGCAGAACCAGGAGACTGACAGGAGACAGGCACGGTGAGCTTCCAGGCCCGTGAAGCGAGAAAGCTGAGCACCTTCAGGTAGGATGCTTGCTGGCAGAGTAGGGTGCCTCCAGGCACTTGGTAGACCTAGGTTTGCTCACCCACAGAGGTAGAGCTGAGCGTCTTTGGGAAGAGGCTTACTGATGGAGTGAAGTACCTCTCTCTGAGCACTTAGCAGCAGAACTTAAAGAGCTTTGTAACATTTGCCAGAGCAGGGAAGAGGCCAGGCCGAGGGGCCAAGGGCCAGAGAGAGACCTGCCTGTGGGCACAGCTAAGAAGAGGGTTTCCTGATGGAGGAACTGTATCCTGAGCATTCCTGAACCTGAATTGTAACCAGTTACTTCCTAATAAACCCCATAACTGTGAGTATAGCCTGTGAGTTCTGTGTGGCTAGTGCAATGATTTATTGAACCCAGCAGAGATGTAGAGAGTGCCACGCGAGGGATGGTTGGTGTCAAAATTTGTAAAAAGTTTACAGTGTAGAGGCATGTCTGACCTCCGCCTCCTAGGAATCAGCCTTGGGCTGTTGATGCTGATAATGACTCCCTTTCTCGCTTGTGAACTTAGAGGAGGTCAGATGCCCCCACAAAGCCATTTGTACATTGGTGAAGTGGCATTTTAACATAGGGGCTCTGTTCAGGAAAAGCAATTATATAACTGCTAAGGACTTCAGTTTCTTCATCTGTAAAATAGAGATAATAGCTGAATCTACTTCACACAGTTGTTTAGAATATGAAGTGAGATCAAATGTATAAAAAACATTGTACAGTGTCTCACACATAATAAGGCCTCAGTCACTGAGAGATGGTGACAGTAATGATGATGATAAAAATGATGCTGGCAGATCTTCCTTTTTATAAGGACATTGTGCCCCTCCTTTACACTTCCCTCATGGTGTTTCTGATCCACTATCATAGAAAATGAAAGTTATATTTAGAAGTGAAATCAGTTATTGTAAATATCTACAGTCCTAAACCTCTAAAATTTTGAAAATCTCAAACTTCAGAGAATAAACAATAGCTAGATTTCATTTCAAATCTTATCTATAATACTTATAAGCTATGTAGAAGCCCTGGTGGTGCAGTGGTTAAGCACTCAGCTGCTAACCAATAGGTCGGCGGTTCCAACCCACCAACTGTTCTGTGGGAGAAAGATACAGCAGTCTGCTTCCATAAAGATTACAGCCTTGGAAGCCCTATGGGGCAGTTCTACTCTGTCGTATAGGGTTGCTGTGGGTTGGAGTTTGACTGGATGGCAATAGGCTTATAAGCTATGTAACCTAACGCAATCATTTAATATACAGTTAATTCTCATTATTTCAGGTAATGGTCTAAAAAGTTACTGCGAACACTAATTAAGCAAATACTGACCCAGCCTTGTTCGACCTCAGCTGGGAACGTGCACATCAGGTGACTCCAGTTTTTCACCACTCTGAGCAAGCACATGTCTGCGCTGCCCCACGAAAGTGCCAAGTATTGATTTTTGAGTTACACATAAATTTTAGTAAGTAGACGAATTCACAATTACAGAATCCATGAGTAATGAGGATTAATTGTACCTCACTTTCTCATCTTTATAATGAGGTAAATGCTTAACTCTTGGAGTTAATCTGAGGTCGAATTTAGATAACACATGTAAATCATGTAGCACAGTGCTTTTGACACATAGTAGACAATTGAAAAAAGGTCACTCTCGATTTCTGTTTAGAATCATCACATAAATCTTCAGAGACTTCTTGTATTTCCCCAAGGGAACCTACTGCACCCAAGATCAAAATGAATAAAAAGCTGATTTCTATTCAGGATACCCATTTGTAGTGTGAAAGTAATATTGTAGATCAAATTCAATTTGGTGGGCCCTGCCTGACAACCTAAACACTGTTTATAACATACTTTATTAGTTAAAATTTTATCTCATTTTCAAAAAAAATGTATTTTCAAATAAAATGTTGGATCACTGTCTACTTGTAACTTGGATCCTCCTGTACACTATATCATTTCAAATAAATTACACTTTATTTTATTTGAATCATGCTATTGTAATTTTGTACGGCATAGTCTGAGAATTTGTCCACAGCATCACAGTTCTCCGTAGAATTAAATAATCCTCTTAAAAATTCAGTTTAGCACCAACAAAAGAACACTATAAATAGAATGTTTCCATTGAGGAAAACTAATCAGCTTTGATGAAATTAATTTCCCATTTTGTGGCTTTAAATGAGTTAAAATTTCTTTTATCATACAGGGAGAAGTAAACTAGAATCATGTAGAAGTGCTAGGCATCAAAATAACCTTCCTCCTTGAACATCTGTGGTTGGAAGCACTCAATAACTACTTTGGGATTTAAAGGATTGGACACTTTTACTTTTTCTCTCAGAAGTTTCTTATTTACATCTTTATATAATGGGTTTTTGTTTGCATTTTTACATGGTGAATAAAACATAGGCATTGAGGATTGGAACCACTTAATTCTTATCCTGGTTCTTAGAAAACATACACATGCATATATTGAGAGTGTCACAAACCATCTGTGTAACTCATTATCAAATCAAAGCCCATAAGCTCTTTATAAGCAGTTGTGAGATTATGATCACTGTTTTATTGTTGATGGTATTAATGTTGGAAGACAGGTATTGATAGATATGACACCGAGGTGGATTTACCAGGGAGAAAGCTTTATTAATAGTGTATCCAAACATAATGAAAAAATCACAAACTTTGCTCCACAAGTTGTTTGCTTTTATTTGGATCACTGCAAAGCTAGCATCAAATGTTATGCCTGAATAAGTAAAAATTTTAGTATCTTTTTCTCCCCCTAAAAGTGAAATCTGGCTAGTAAAACTCTGTTTAGATAAATCATAAATATTTCATTTGAAGATCTTTGAAGTACATTAGTTCTACTAAAATGCTACTGTACAATTATTTGAAGTCATTAAGGAAACTCTGGTGAAATTTAGCCTCTGGATGTGGAATATAGATTATTATTTCTAAACATCTGTATAATTTTTTTGTACATATATTCTCCTTGTTTGGAGTGTCATTTTTATTCCTACCAGTTTGAACCTTATCTGTTTTAGCTTTCTTTTCTTCATGGTGTCTTTTTTATTGACCACTTACTCCTCTATTTATTTATTTTTTTCTATTCACTAATTAATTTTTAATTTGTTTTTAATTTTTTACTTTCGTTAGAATTGACTCAGGAAATCATATATTAGTTTAATAATGACAGTTTCTTTTAATATACCTGTACGTGTCCTCCACTGTGATCTAGTATGTTGATGTGGACTAAAAAAAACATTCTTTACAAAATTTCATAGACTTACGATTATGTAATGTTTGTGGGTTCCTTACCAGTACTTGCTAACTGGATTACCCTTAATTACAGAAATCCAAAACTCAAAAATTAAAATTAGGATGTCTAGCTTAATATTCTTGAGTAGTCTGACTACCAGCCAAGTTTTGACAAGTTTGCATTTGTACACAGGTAGATGGCGGGAACTCCAAAATGTTCCTTTTTTCATGAAAGGCATTTTACCATTCTTGTATCTTCATATTGTTTTAGATTCAGCATGATTTCATACTATTCTAGCTTTTTTAAAGTATAATTCTGCTAGTTAAATTTCACCATTTTCAGTTTATTTTTTGCTTGGTGCTTCATTATCCTATGGTATACAATGAGACATATCCATATTACTTGTAGTTAATAATGATAATAATAATATAATAGCAACTATAAACTAGCATTTTCTTTAGTACTCATCATGTGTCAGCTGCACTGTTAAGTGCTTGATATGGATTCCAGAATGTAATTTCACAAAAAAACATCGGAAATAGGTACTATCACTATCCCCAGTTTAGGGATGTGAATAATAACTGAGATTTAAAATAAAATTATTAGACTGAGCACATGCAGCTATGAAATCTTAAAATCTAGGGAGTCTAACTCCAGAGTCCACGCTCTTAATCATTATGTTACAATAAAACTTTAAGACATATAGGTATTGCTGTTCAAGGATTAACCATAGGGTATTACAAACCTCTGTCCTTAATGCAGAAGTATTCGTACCTCCCTGCTAATCTACTTAAAAAATGACACTTCATTGCAAGACACTCTGTCTCTGCTGTAAAAGGCACACCATCTAGCACATGCTATGCTTTCTCAAGTTGCTGATCATTGAGTATTGATGAACTGGAATGCAGGAATAGTTGGGCCAAAGAGTCTTTTTGCCTGCCTGGCACAGTGGTTAAGCATTTGGCTGTTAACAAAAACGTTGGCAGTTCAAATCCACCAGGCGCTCCTTGGAAACTCTATGGAGCAGTTCTACTCTGTCCTATAAGATCACTATGAGTTGGAATCAACTCGATAGTAACAGGTTTTGTTTTGTTTTTTAAGGTCAAAAGAGTTTAAGATAACAGTGTCTTCAATGATAGAGCACAACAATTAACAGATGTCACCTGCACCTCTGACTTGGCCTATCTTTCCCAAGCACTTCTCTCTCCCTGACCTTCAACGTTAGAAACACAACAGTGAACAAACCCAGTTTCTCCTTATTATCTATAGCCCTCCTCAGCTTGCTTTGTCTCCACAGTGAAATGGGTAAGTGCCCTGAAGGCAAAGGATGATGTTACAGTTATTTTGCTGTTGTTGTTGTCCAGTATTTTCCATGGAGCAAAGGTCGAAATATAGTTGTCAATTTATTAATTAAGTAAAAGATGGGTAAAATTGTGAAACTAATGATGAAGATGATGATAATCATGGAGTAAGTAACTGAATATCTAGACAAAATAAATAGCAGTAAAACATACAGCTAATCATCCTCACACGTGTCATTTTGTACTGAAAAGAAAACTTTTTTTGAAAAATTTTACTTTTCAGCTGTATTTGAGTGTAAATTTGAAGGTACAGAAGTCAGTCCAAGTCAGTGTTTCTCAATCCCAGATACACATTAGAGTCCTCAGGGAAAGCACTAAAACATACCAATGCCTGCTTCCAACTGTGAGACAATTAAAGCAGATTCTCTGGGGCTGGAACCCCAGTCTTGGTAATTTTTAAAAGCTCCTAAAGTGACTCTAATGTGCAGCTAGGCTTGAGAAACTGTGCTAACTGTATATGTGTGAACAGATAGATAGAGAGAGACAGTTCCCTTTGTTTAATAATGGTAGAGAACTGAAGATAGTAAGCTCCCCATCCCACCCCACCCCCCTTTTTTTTTACAAAGGCTATTGATATTTTTATCATAGTAGGTATAAAAGAGTGGTAGCAAGTATTTTTAACTCTACCCTCAAGACCACTTTATTTCATTGGAATTTTTGTCCTTTGCTTATATGACCTCTGCTCCTATAAGCTAAATTAGAAAACAGTCATATGCTAGAAGTTTTAAAAACTGTTTAGAAAACTGCAAAGCATTTTTCCCAGACCCCTTCATTACAACCTTACCGAGAGCCCTAGATTTGGTGAAGGGTGAGAAAGTAGATTAATCAGTCTATAGGATCATTTATTTTTTATCCTTTCTCTGGAACTTATTACCAAGGGCACCTATGTAGGAGGCTTATTTTTGTAATGTGAACAATTGTTCTTTGGGAATAAAATTCTGTTCCACTGACAAAAGATATGAGAAAGCTCAGGGGGCCCCTTGAACTGTCTAACACTTTGCACAAAAGGTAAATCCGCTAAAAAAATATGTATTTTTTTAAATACTTGAAATTCTTACCCAACATTTTCTAAAGTGCCAAGAATGAGAAATCAACTTCTGGAAAAAGGCAGAAAGAACAGAAAAGCTAACAAGCTTCACAAAAAAGAAATTTTCTGAAAAGGAAAAAAAAAAAAGGTAGTTTTCTAAAATTGAAGAACATTATTCCTTCACAGAAAATGCCTCACAGTGTCCTTCAAAAATATCAGTCCCTGTTAAAATCAAATTGTGTCATTTTTATCAAGGTAGCCATAGATTTGTCAATTTTGTAATTGGTTTGGTTGGGTCATCCAATTTGACACCTGTAGGGATTTCACCAATAGGCATTCTTATGAATTTTTAAATAAATTCTACAGATTGCGCATGGTAAATAATAAATGATATAGAACTTGCAGAGTCAATATTTAATTTAACATAGACTCAGGGAAACTAACACTATACGTGCACATAAATCTGTGGTTTGAGTTTAAAAAACAGGAGTCTTTATCAGAAAAAAAGAAACTGAAAGGAATAAGAGATCAAAGTATTAAAAGCCAAGTGACTGTAACAAATCCCATACCTCATAGTGCTAAAGCATTAGTGCAATTAAACAGCTCATTCACATAAGTAGGTGAACACCTGGATGCCAAAAAGAAATTCTCAAATTCCAAACAGCGATGTGAATGTTTAACCAACACGGCTTTTCCAGAATGTCTATATAGGTACCATAGGATTTTAAATAATTAAGAAAAATCACATTAGTAAACATGAGGAGATAATGCTAATTATTGAATTTGGAGACAAAGAGTTTGTGGGAAAACATTCTGGTAAGATCACAGTAACTGAACCGTATTTTAAAAGTTCTGATGTCAACCCATTTTTTACATAGAATTTGGTTTTACCTATGTTTTACTTTTCCATTAAATCTCATTTGCCCCATGCCCCATTCATCTAGGCGTCTATTCTCCAGTGATTTCTTCTTTCTCCAGTAAGATATGCAGCCTCTGTGGATTCGAATATTTAACCTCTGCAACCCAATGCAGTAAATCTAATGTCGGAAATTTTAATTACCATAATAGACTCATGATAGAGAATGTCTTTATCATGTAAGTTGTTTAGTACCTCACACATAATGTAAATGTAGGCAGATGCTTATAGTCTGTGCATATAACTGGTTCTCGCCAGGGTATATGGCAAGAAACTAAGAGTTATTATTACTCAAAATCTGGATGAATGAAATACAGTGAGAACAAAGGTATAACTAGATTTATGGATAAGCAGATGAATGTAGCTACCTAACAAGCAGTTAGAAAGTAAAATCTATCAATGACAAATACATATATCCTTCCAGCTACTACCTTCTCCATTTGTCAACTCAATAACAAGCTACAATTTAGGGTCAGAAACACCAAGCCAATACAGAATGTAAGTCAAACAAATGGGCACTGAAATGGAGGCATTGAGTCTCCATTCAGAAATACAGGAATTTATGGTCAATTAAACTGGATCAAATTGTTTCTCAGTTTTAAATCCTGCAGTGGTTTTCCATTCTTCTTAGAGTAAAACCCAAAGTCCAAGCCCTGCCTGCTTTTCTGACGTTAGGCCCTGTCCTTCTACCCTTCCTTCTCCAAGTTCCAGCCAAGGCATCTTATCTGTCCCCAAAACAAGCAAGTGATTGCCTTTACTGAACACATACAGTTCCTGCATCTTATGTCTAGTTTGCCGTCTTGTCATCCTTCAGTTCTCACCTCAAACTCCAAGTTTCCGAAAGCCTTCTAAATCTCCACTTTCCCTTCATCTCCCCGTGAATACGCTTTCATTTCTTCAGCACTTTTCTCAGTCTAAAAACGTCTTGTTTATTTATTTGCAAACTTACTTTTGTCCTTTCGCTCTAGAATATAAGCTCCATGTTTCCAAAGATTTTGAATTTTGACCTATTCTGTCTTGTTTATGATATATATCCAGACTTTAGTGAGAATTAAAAAAAAAAAAAAAAATTTGCCGTCAAGTCGATTCTGACTCATAGCGACCCTATAAGACAGAGTAGAACTGCCGCTTAGGGTTTCCAAGTTGCCACTGGTGGATTCGAACTGTTGACCTTTTGGTTGGCAGCTGTAGCTCTTAACCACTGCACCACCAGGGCTCCTGAGTCAAAGTAGGCATCTAATAAAAAAATATTGATTTAATCTACCTTAATCTAATTTTTTTCTTGGTGAAAATATACACAGCAAAAGATACACCATTTCAACAATTTCTACATATACAATTCAGTGACATTAATTATATACTTCAAATTGTGCAACTGTTCTCACCATCTTTTTCAAAGTATTACACCACCATAAATATAAACTTACTGCCCCCTAAGCTTCTCATCTATTCTTTTGAGTTGCTGTTGTCAATTTGATCTCACATAGATAATTCTTCTACTTTTAATCTATTTTTATTTCATATATTTTTATCAAACATTTATGCCAGTTGTATTTCTAAACTCTTTACAAATACTAACTTTTAATCTTCATAACAATCTTAAGAGGTAGGTGTTGGAACAATTCCCATTTTACAGATGAAAAAATTGAGGCATAAAGAGGTTACTTGCCAAACATCAAAAAGCTGGAAATAAGCAGCGCAGAGTTTGGAACCCAGTCATGCTCCAGGGTCTGTGCTATTAGCACAGCATGCTGACTTTACCTTAAGCTGTTAAAACAAACTTAGGGATAGCGAAAATCTGTGGGGTTTGGTATATAGCCACAGTTCAGTCCATAGATTGGAAAAGTGGCTGAACTTCAGAAAAGTTCCAAAATGTCTAAAGGCTTTAATTTTGTGTCTTTACTTAGAGCAGTTTTCCCTTGCATTTCATATTTCGTCTCCAGCTTCTAGACTAATTCTTGCATGTCCTACATGTCTTGCTTCCCTGACCGAGTTTCTGAGTAATAGTATTTTATTCAGGGAAGGGAAAAAGACCTTAAGTTAGCATTTCTTAAATTATGCTTTATTGAACGCTAGTGTGCTATGATATTTTGATAGGTGTTTCAAAAAAAAAAAAAAGCTCCATGGTGATCCATATTAATAAAGAGAACTAAAAGGTTAGAAATAAGGAGACTAGTTTGTGACAAAGATAAGAAAAAAAATTAATATGTATCAATTGGCTCCAAATTGTGAAGCCATATGATGTTTACAAAATGTTATTTTCATATGGTTCCAGGGTCTTTCACACTTATTAGAATGCTTTAGGCTAAATTGAATTCTGAGCACCAAATGAGGCAACATGTGACTGATTTTCTAAAATTCTGAAGAAATGAGGACTGAATTTAAATAATACTTTAAAAGCATGTTCATTCAGATGTTTTTATGCCATTTTTTCTTACATCACTAAGTAGCCAGGGGTGATTTGCAAAGGTTTCCTAATCTAAGTCTTCACCTCTCCATTAAGAAACTATAAATGCCTCTAATAGCATTCTCTTTTTGGTCCTGCTTTGCCAGAGCTCCTAATGAAATTCTAAGGTAAACTCTATCAACCTCAAAGGCTGCAGAGCCGAAATCTCTTATAAGGGAGATTGATGTGGTCTATCACCAACATTTAGCTTTTCAATACAGTTATTAATTAGCCTGTTGTGACCCTAACATTTCTGAATGACACAGTATTCTATAAACCAAGCAATGTTCACCAAATTAGAATTGGGGTAGTGGGAGGTAGAGAAGAGAAGATATTAAACTTGGCCAGAAAATGAATTACCCCTGGAAGAACTGGGCTAACCTAAACCCTTAAAGTTTTCAAAATGATCAGACGACTGCTGTGTGTGTGTGTGTGTGTGTGTGTTGCTTTTTTTTTATTTTTTATTTTTTATTTTCCAGACTTCCCGTGCGGTCTTTCTGATTTCACATACAATTTGGTGTGTTAATACTTGTTTTAATACCATCTTCCACTTATTATTTAAATGTTTTCTTCTTGAAGGGGAGGAGAATGTGCTTATTTGCATTAAAAATGTGAACCAAAATAGAAATTGGAATTGCCTCTTTACAAAATTTAAATTTCCGATGAGGAAAATGAATTGTGAGCAAATGTCAAGTATGCCATCAGTTGTGTTTTAAACAGAGAAATAATTTAAGCAAATGTTTAGAAGGTATTTGCCCAATTCAAATTTCTTTCTTTCTTTTTTTTTTTTTTATATTTGAATTCCTCAGGGTAGAATCTATTTTTGTTTCTCTTGTGTTTCCTCCTGTAGTGAGCCCAACAGTAATTTTCTCTGACAGTCTTTATTTTTCCTTCTAATTCCCATTCGTGGTGCGTTTATTTTTTCACTTTCGTATCACTGTCTCCTTTCTCTTTTTAGCTTTATGTCATCTGTATCTGTTGAGATAATTAGGTCACAGTCATAATCTGTGTCACAATCATTATTTGATAGGTATTTCTGGATGAATATTTAAATGCTAGAAATGCCTAGGATCTAAAAAAAGGTAACCAGCCATATCTATTGTAGAATCTGTACTCTAATCTTTTTGATTTAGTGGTGGTAGAAAGATGGTTTGGCTTAATTAAGTGAAAAACAGGGTGTCTTAGTTACCTAGTGCTGCTGTAACAAACACCACAAGAGGATGGATTTAACAAACAGATACTTATTTTCTTACAGTCCAGGAAGCTAGAACTCTGAATTCAGAGCGCTGGAAGACTTTCTCTCTCTGTCAGCTCCATGGGAAGGTCTTTGTCTCTTTAGCATCTCTTTCCTGGTTCCTTGGAGATCCCTGTGTGGCTTGGCACCAATCTTCCCTCAACTCTGCTCAGATGCCTCCCCAGATGATAGCTCCAACAAAGGCTCTTCACACCAAAAACCAAACCTTTTGCCATGGAGTCGATTCAAACTCATAGTGACCATGTAAGACAGTAGAACTGCCCCATAGGGTTTACAAGGCTGTAAAATCTTTATGGAAGCAGACTGCCACATCTATCTCCCACTGGTAGGTTCAAACTGCCAACCTCTGGGTTAGCAGCCAAGTGCTTTAATCACTGCATCACCAGGGCTCCCTGCTCTTCAGACACAGCTGGGTTAATTTCATCAGATGAGATGAAGAGGATAGTGGTTTTACTGAGGATGGCAGCTTAGCAAACAAAAATGGAATAATCTCTTCAGATGAGAGTAAAAGGGCTGATTCTGTTGGCAGGGGTGATTCAATGGGATTTAGGAGCTCAGTGTCCCTAGCTTCCTGATTATCTGTCTATATGTCCCCTTCCCAAGTTTCAGGACCCAATTTCTTCCCAATTAATGCCCTCACTTTAACTTCGGACACCATTCAAGGTTGAGAATTCAACTGACATTGTAATTTAGCCACTCTAATGATAAGACTTTTGGGTTTGGTTTTTGGCAATATCAGCTCTGTTACTACAAGAAATAAGGCTTTCTTTCAGGAAACAAGTGGCACATTTGAGGTATTTTATGTGACAGTTGAGCTGTGACTCTGAAGCCCTGAACTCATCTTTTTCTTTCTCTGTTTTGTCTAGTGAGAGTAGGACCTACCAACCAGCTTCCTTATACTTCTCATTCTGACAAAATTGTAGAAAAGTATCAAACATGCGATCACCCAGAGCCTTGCTTCTCACCAATACTTTATCTATTGGTGGTGATATTTTGTGTATTAATATTGCCACCTCACACCATGGGTTAGCAGTATCCTCTTTCCTACTGGAGGCTGAGTAATCAGCTCCTTTAAAACTAGTCAGACTTGAGACTCAATTTAGAAAACTCATCCTTACAATTTTGTTTCTCTAGAACCATTCTCCATACCAAATGTCCTAGGCTGGGTTCTCTAGAGAAGAAAAACCAGTGAAGCATATAGATAGATAGATAGAGATTTACCTCAAGGAAATGGCTCATGTGGTTGTAGAGGCTGGCAAGTCCCAAGTCCGCTGGTCAGGTGTCAGGCTGGGGGCTTCTCCCGTTCACGTAGCTTCAGGGGCTGATGAAGCCAAGATGGGCAGGTCAGATGGTAGGCTGTTGGCTCAAAGGCTACAGAGGCTGACAAATCCAAGACTAGTAGGTTAAGATCGCAGTCTGCTGGCTCACAGGCTACAGAGGCTGATGAATCCCTATTGGCAAGTAAGATGGCAGGCTGCTGGCTCTGGATCTTGTATCTGGCTCATCATCATCTGACTTCTTGTTCTTGGGATTAGTGCCAGTGGCCTGCAGTATCACCTGCTGATCTTGAGATTTGTCAACCTCTGCAGCCCGTGAGCCAGCATCGATATACATAGACACACACACGCACGCACACACACCCCAACACACACACACACAGACTCTCTCTCTCTATATATATATATATACTACAATAAAACAATTTAATTTTTTAAAAAGCCATAAACTAGTAAGTGACATAACCAAGACTCAGAAACATACATCCTGGGTCCCAAATACTTCTATTTCCGTTATAATTGTATATATATTCAATACTTCATCCCTTACTGCTTTTGAGGAAAAAGGATGAAATAATTATAATTTAAATCAATAAATCTACATGGTGACAGTTTGACTAGACAAAAAAAAAAAGTGAACAAAGCATCCTTTCTAATCTTTTCTCCTACTTCCTTCTGTTTCCCCTGGATATGTGTGTGAAACAAGATTATTCCTAACCCTTGATCACATCATGAACTTGTCTTCTCTTGATCCCTTTGTTAATGTTTCTCCCTCCTCCTGAGTCACGTTTGCCTCGTCCTCATCACCTCTGAAAATTCTACCCATTCTTTTATTTTCTCCATAAAATTTATTTTATTTTTCAGTAAATATGAGCTAGCTTTCCCTCCTTTATATCCTCATAGTGTATTGCTCATTTCTCCCTTATGCAACTTAATTTTTTTTGCCTTATAATACAATTCTTTCAGCGTTTGTTTCATCTCTATCAGTTTTGCTATTGGTCCTTTTCGTATTGGTGAAGGTTGTTTACAAACAATAAAAACCACCTGTGTTTAACTTAAAGGAGCCTTGGCTGCACAATGGTTAAGCAGTCAGCTGCTAACTGAAAGGTTGGCGGTTCAAAGCCACCTAATGTCTCTGCTGGAGAAAGGCCGGTGATCTGTCCCATAAAGATTACAACGTAGAAGCCCCTATGAGGCAGTTCTACTCTTTCACATGGGGTCACTATGGGTCAAAATCGATTCAATAGCACCTAACAACAAAAACATGACTAATTTAAGGAACAAATAAAGACAAATGAAATTATCTGAAATACATGGGCAGCTCATTAAGGCATGGAAAAGTAGAACAACCAGGCTTCAGAAAAGACGGAAATAGAGTAACTTCTTGGATTAACTATTTAGAGCAAATGAAGAGAATCTCAGGGTCCCACTGTCAGAATGATTAACTCCAACTGCTTTCTATCCTTATTTCACTCTACCCACAACTCAAATTCCCAAGAGAGTTTGTGGTTGAACTAATCTGCGTCATGTACTACCCCGTTGTCAGCCAACCACATGACACTTCAAACAAGTACCTCACCAAAATTAAAGACAAATGAAGAAAATGTGATCTCCAAATGGCACTTGAGGTAATCTGTTAACAGAAGAAGGTGCAGAAAACACAGCACATCTAAAAAGATAGCAAGATTCAGTGAAAGGAGAAAGAACCACTTTCCCTGAGCAAGTTCATAGAACATAATGAAATGTACCATATGTATAACAGTGCAAATTTGCCACAAAGGTGACTGAAAACAAAAAATAAATGAATAAATAAATTTTTGAAAACAAGCATTATTGTTTGACTAAATTATTTTGTGAAGATTTTAGACTCATAAGCAGAGTTTTTTTTTTTTTCACTTTGATTCTATAACATATTACTGTAATGTAACTAGTGATGAATAATAGCTTTTAAAATAGAGGATAATATGATCATGCCTTAAAAATATGAAAGGATGCAGTGTAATTTCTTTGTAGTATCATATACTAGGGATTTATGAAGACTCATGTTTAACTACGTATTCATTGGCCTGAACTGAGCCATTTTCAGGTCTATTCAGCAGAAATATTCAGTTCATTCAGTCTTACTGTTTCTAGACCACCAAGCAGGTCTTAAAATGCACATAACTCAGTCTAATCCAAGTTGATGGCAGAGTAGCTTACATCCAGTGCACAAAGTTCATTTAGGGGAACAAAACTTACATATAGGCTCATCAGTTCTACTTGCAATGAGTAAAACACATTACCCACTTTCACCCACCACCTGCAGCATCTCATCTCTAACAATTCTTTCTGTCTGGTGTTTAAGGTAAAAGATAATTGGATCGGGGCTCTGAAGCTATTAGGGAGGGAAGCGGACCCATGTGGTGACTCATGTTCTCCTTCTGTGAGAGGACTGAAATCTAAAGAGTTACCACCAAGCTTCTGCATTTCAAACATGGACTTCTCCTCTCTCTGTCTCTCCCAGGAAAACTGGTTGAAAACCCCAGTTTATATTGGGGATCATACAAATCCACTTCTCAAACCAATAAGTAGGTTGGTATTCATTCTTCAATGGCTTTTTTCTTCCCAGAATTTCTGATCAAATAGATTTTAATACCTGATAGATACCAGTCTTGCGATTTTGTTAAGTTGGCTCTTGCATATGTTCATTAGATAAAAATAACTTATTTTGCAAATGTATTAAAAATTCCCAAACATATTTAGATTTTCCGGCATAGTTCCAGAAGACAGAAGAGTTAAGAAAAAGAAGAAAGAAAAAAAAAGGAAAAGAAACCATACATGTGCATACATATGTGTATGCATATTTATATGGGTGCCTATATATAATACTCCATGGACACAAACTGGTCCATTTGCAAACAGCCATCTTATGAGCATTCTGGCTTAGCCAAATCCAAAGAAAAACGTGTCTCTTTGTTCAGTGTTTAAAAAAATAAAAGCTGATTTCTTAAAAAAAAAATACATATGTTTCATATATTCATTTGATTTAGGTCCAAAAACACAGTAAATTTAAATACTTTAAAATTAACTTTGGAAAAACTTGTATTAATGAATTTAACGTAAGTTGGTTAAAATAATTCAGGAAGACTTCCTTCACTCCTCCGGTGAGCTTGACACTCTACTGGGCACTGTGGGAGGTATGCCTGTGCTCCCAGTATTTGACATTTAATTCAGATGAGAGGTTTAGAGAACAAATGGAAACGAAAACACATAATATAATCAAAGGCTAAATTTTTTAAGATGAGAAGAACTACAAGTGGATCAGACAAGGGAAGTTTTATGGATAAGATAGGGTTTGAATTATACTAGGAATATTTACCTTATTTTTACACAAATAATGTGGGCTTTCTACATTCGTTTGCCAACTGCGCCCTTCCCAACCCCCGCAGCAAGGCGTTTTCTTCAGTGTACTATGCTTACTAAAAAAAAAATTCGCGTAGCCCTCTTAAGAAAATACCTTGCAGGGGGGAGGGCGCAGTTGACAGACAAAAATAGAACGTGCACATTATTTGTGTGAAAATACCATATTCACTCAGAACTACCTTGCAAATCAGGTATCACTAATTCCCATTTTACAGGTTGGGAAACAGAAGCTCAAAGAGACTAAACAATTTTCCTAAATCCCCATAACTGGTGAGTTATAAAGCCAGGATTAAAATCTCAGTTGCTAGGTTCAAAACTTTTGCTCCTTTTACTGCTCAAGTCTCTCCTCTTAAACAAAACATTGAAATCAAAGTGAGATTTATAGCCTCACCTCCTCAGCCTTAGCTCTTTTTTACACCGTCAGGCTCTCAATTTCCCACCTACCTGGTAATACTTCTCTGTACCTGTGGTTTCAGTATCCTAACTTGGAAAACCACTATACTTTCTTCAGCTCTCTTCTTTCATGTCTTTTCCATTGGGAGGAATTCCCTGACCCTCTTCTCTCCTCCCAAGTTTAGAGAATATGTAACCTCCATCATAATAATGTGCATCACCTACCATCACACATTTATCCCACTCCATTATAATTGCACATTTGTTTATCTTTTATCCGGCTGAACTAGAAACTCTGGAATGGCATAATCCAAAACTATATTGTTTGTCAATGTAATTACACATAGTGAGCACTCCATAAATATGTGTTGAATAATAACATTGCTCAGGTTTCTCTTACCAACTCCTCTCACCCCATTTCCCAAACAAAATGCAGCAGCACCCTTTGTAAAAGCATTTCTTGGAACCAAACTGACCTTACATATAGAGCAAGAGTCCTTTCGTTGTCATTTTTTACACGACTTGAATGTGTTTTAGCATCTCCAACCTTCCCAAGTACTCAGCAAGTTGATTGTTGTAACAAGATGTTTCTGTTTTGTATTTCTGAGTGTACAACTGAAGCAAGAACAAGGTGACTTTGCTGTAACTCAGCAGTCTTTTCAAAAATGTCTTTCCCCCCCGCCTTTTTAGGTTCTTAGAACACTGTCATTAAGGGCTGAGAGGTGAAGATACATTAGATACGAAAATAACAGACGGGGAACCTGAAGCACTTTAAGAAACCTCAGTCTACAGGAAATCCTTGTCTTGCCTCTTATCATCAGAAAATCTGTGCTTTACCACAGGTAGGTCTATCAACCTACATTTCTGTTCAGATTTTTTTTAACAAATGCCCTTCATAGAAAAGAGACTTTTATTTTTTTGTTATCTCTAAAACTAAAACATAGAATTAACTTTCAAAATTGGAACGATCTCACTGAAGTCCTTCTAAATTGGACTAGCCTTACTGAGTAGAAAATGCAACGGGTCCTATATTGTCTCTTTTTTAGAACTCCACAAGTGACATCTCATCATTTATTCTAAAGAAGGTTACTTTAAATGATGTAATCTGAACATATACATTTTGATACATCTATCCACCTGAGTCTCTAGGGACATGAAGATTCTGTTTTTCTGAGAAAGGGGGCCATTCACTTTGTAACTCAGGAAGCAGAAATATTTTACGTCTGACTGAAATTATGTAAATAATTTTGTGAGAGAGATGGACTCAGTATTGCAGATGGTTAGGTTTTTGGTTTGTTTCTTTTGACATTTGCAGATTTCCAGGAAAGCCAGTCCAGGTTAATGTTACTTTTTTCTTAGAGTCTGTTTCTTAGAGTCTGCCATATGAAATTTAACTTTTGTTTCTCTATTCTGGGATGTTTCTTGGTAAATTTGCTAATCTCCAGAAGGAGTTATAGATCTATGAGACCTGAATGGAATGGAGGCTTAGATTCGGTTGAATGTGACTCAGAACCCTCTGGATGTAGAACCGTCTAACTTGCAGGAAGATCTCCTGTAAGGATTGTGGGAGGAGAAACACCAACCAAAGTCACTGCCTCAGGCTTTTACTTGAAAAGTTGCACCATGGGCACAGCTTGAAGACGAGTGTTCTGAGAAAACGAAGTAGTTTAACAATTTTATAAAATAGATTAGGGAAGATGAGACAAAGTTCAGTTTTGATCTGAGAATAGATCACTGTTGAAATTCTTGGAAAATGTGAAGGAACTTGGGCTGGGTTAATCACTGCGTAGGATGTAGGGACAGCAAGACTCAGGTCATGATTTAACAGCTGCTGGTTGGACAATTCTGTTTAGCAAAAGAAGTGGGGAATAACTGGGGGGAGGGAGTAAGATCTTGGAAAGAAAGTTCAGTGAAAATTTTTTGGTCCTTCATGGTGTATGACAGTATTAAGCCAAGGTGCTTGAGATTGTAGAACCATTTTTCAACATTATCGTATTCTTGAATAATCAATTTTACCATAATTTATAAAATTTTATAATAGATGCTTCTCGGAAGTGATATACATCTACTACTTTTTCACTATAATATTTGCATCATATCTTATATGAGGTCAGAGCACTTCCTTCCCTGGGAATGTTGTTATTGTTAGGTGTCCTCAAGTTGGTTCTGTCTCATAGTGACCTTACATATAACAGAAGGAAACTTTGCCTGGTCCTGCACCATCCCTTACAATCGTTGTTATGTTTGAGCCTATTGTTCTAGCCGCTGTGTCAGTCCATCTCGTTGAGGGTCTTCCTCTTTTTCGCTGACCTTCTACTTTACCTAGCATGATGTCCTTCTCCAGAGATTGGTCCCTCCTGATAACATGTCCAAAGTATGTGAGATGAAGTCTCGTCATCTCACTTCTAATGAGCACTCTGGCTGTGCTTCTTCCAAGATAGATTTGTTCATTCTTCTGGCAGTCCATGGTATATTCAATATTCTTTACCAACACCATAATTCAAATGTAAACATTCTTCTTTGATCTTTCTTATTCATTGTCCAGCTTTTGCGTGCATGTGAGGCAATTGAAAATACCTTAGCTTGGGTCAGGTGCACTTTAGTCATCAAAGCGACATCTTTGCTTTTTAACACTTTAATGAGGTCTTTCATAGCAGATTTATCTAATGTCGTTTGACTTTGTGACTGCTGCTTCCGTGGGCATTGATGGAGGACCCAAGTAAAATGAAAACTTTGGCAACTTCAATATTTTGTCTATTTATCATGATTTTGCTTATTGGTCCAGCTGTGAATTGAATTAAAAAAACAACCCATTACTGTTGAGTCGATTCCGATTCGTAGTGACCCAATAGGGTTTCTGTGGCTGTAAGTCTCTACGGAAGCTGACTGCCACATCTTTCTCCCACAGAGCTGCTGGTGGTTTTGAACTGCTGACCTTTTAAGTTAGCACTCAATAGCTTTAACAACTGCACCACCAGGACTCCAAGTTGAATAGGGAGAAATAAATCTATGACTGTATCTCTCTTCCACAGCTTTCTCACCTTCTCACTTACAACTGTCCAAAAAAGCAGATCTATAAATATTAAACAAATATAATTTATTTATTAATTTAGCATACCTTAATGTGAATTAGTCATCTTTCACTTCAACATTTTTTTTTCTTTTCCAATTTTGCTATGTTCTCAGTCTCAGGCTCTGTATTATTATTATTTTGATCTCCCATCTCTCTTTTATCCCAGTAATATAATTAGTAATTTATACTATAGTTTTTACTTTCAAATAAGGTCTTTTACCCATCCTTTGCAGAGTACCACTGAAACCTCGTCTTTGTTCAAGCTTTCACACCCCTCTTTTCTGAGACAATGTATTTCATTTCTAATAGATTTCCACCTCTACTCCCCAATACTGAATTATTTTACCTATACCAGGTAATATTGTTAAATTTCTTATGTAGTACTTCTACTGTTACTACCCAGATCATAAAATATTAAATGCAGCTTATTATCTTACATTTAAACTTGAGGAGACAGCATTTTCACCTCTAGAACCCTACTCCACTAGAGCAGAATCTTGTCCATAGAAAGTAAATACACAGTTAATTGTATAAGGTATGGAATGATTGTATTTTTTTTAAGGAATATACATCCCCAGAAATTTATAACGACTCACTCTGTTTATTAATTGGAACTTGTTATGAAATAACAAGACATTAAATTTGCCAATGGAGGTCATGGGTGGTGCAAACGGTTAATGCGCTCAGCTGCTAACCAAAAACTTGAGGTTCAAGTTCACCCAGAGCGGTCTCAGGAGAAAGGCCTGACAATCTACTTCAGAAAAACAAGCCATTGAAAATCCTATGGGGCGTAGTTCTACTCTGAAAACACATGGGGTCACCAAGAGTCAGAAGTTGACTCAAAGGCAACTGGTACTAGTATGGGTAGAGTTTCTAAGACTTCATAAGGAAAGTAGAAACGCAGGGATGAGTGGTTGGAGACAATATTGGTTAATGCCTAGTTAGAAAGAGCCTGCAAATAAAATTTCCATCTGAGAACAAAACACAAATCTGACATGTGGGTGGGTAATGGATAGGGAGGGGGAGAAGTATTTCCAGACAATTTTGCATTAATAAATATGAGTAAAAATACCTTTTTGTTTTTTTTAGTTCAGTGTGTAAGCTTTCATAGTGGGTCTCTTTTCTAAAGGGAAAAAAGCTGCCTACCTATAAGGTGGTATCATTTGCCTGAGGGCATTATAGTTTATTTCAGCCAATTAAAATAACAATTACTGCAGGAGATGCTAATAGAAGCACCCTTCTGCTGGTTGATTCTCATCACTCCTGATATGATTAAAACCCATCAACTTCAAATTTTCATATTACAATGACTACCTCTACTTCAAAAGAACTTGTACAATAATTTGGAAGAACATATTCTATTTACTTTCTTGATTTTCAGATTTTGTTCTTCTTAATGTTTTATAGACTCATTTCTTTACTATTATAGCGCCAGACTTTACCTTTCCTACTCTTGTTGGAAATAGTTTGTACCTACCAAATTATTATTACATAAAAACCAGCACCATACTCACTTTTTTATGACAGGGGCACTCTGAGTTCCAATTTATTGAGTTTGTTGAGATGTTCCCGTAATGGATTTCCAGCGTAAGCTGTTTTATTGCTGACAGCAAAATGATAATTCCAAGCATCCTAACTTGACATATGAAAAATCTCAATGATAATGCTGATTAACATATCTTTTGCATTTAAATTACTATGTTTTTTTAAGAAGAGAAAATTGTACATTTGGTGGGTTGTTTGCATAGTCAAATAAACATACATCAGGATGTGCAATCTAGTAATTAGGTGCATTTATCTGCTTGTGACACCACTAGAAAATACTCCGAATGAACACTCTAGGGGCAAAATACTCCTACTTGGATTGTCATTTCAAAACACACGACCTCGCATAGCAAAATGAGTGCTTATGCCTAAACATATGCAGCATTTGCCTAGTGCTTGGTTAATTTAGCTAGAGGAATGTGTTTGAAATAAATCTTTTTGTTTAATAGTATATACATTTCATGGATTTGTTTGCCTTATGTGTCTTCATCTTTGTAAAGTCTATGCTTTAATTCTTTGGAGGAAAAAAAAGAGCTACAGAACTTGGGCATTTCTAATGCCCCCCTGAGAACTTAGACATTTAGAGACTTTTTAGCATTTAAACATATCTGGGTTGACCAAGTCCAAAGGAAATTTTACAGTTAAAAATGGGAGTTCAGGTATTGAGGTTTTCAGCAAATATTCCAATGGAGATTAAGCAGGAGTTATTATTTTGTGTGTGGTTTTAATTTTTAGTGAAAATTTACAAGTGATCAAAATATCTGCTTTTTCGTCAAAAACTGTTCCAATATTACTATAAATATTTACCATTTCAAGAAATACATGTCCATTTTGTGTGTGTGTGTTTGCTAGATTGATAGAGATATTTGAGATTAAGACCAGAACCAAATACCAACCCCGCCCCACTATAAACACACACACACACACACACACACGCACACACACACACACATACACACACAGAGACAGCATTTTGACCCTAACAGAATCAAATGTTTTGGATAACCTGAGGGAGCTTTGTTCTCTCGGACACCCCAATTTGCTGATCACCTTGTGTTTAAGTAGTCTTCTCTTGATACCGTCTAACTTTAAATATACTAACATAATTGATTCCACTACATTCAAGTCAAGCACATGTTTTAGTAGAGTACATTTTGCTGCAGTGACAAAAATGCAAAATTAATTTGTTCTTTACTTCTAAAGAGAGGGATAGATGTGAAGAAGAGCAGGTTTTCTTCTTCTGATGATGGTAGTGGGTGGAATGTCATTCTGAGAGCTCGATTACTACACATAAGTAAAGAATGTCAAAATGAAGTGGAGATTGAATGCCTTAGGATGAAAGGAAAAGTTCAGTGAGAGGAAAAAAGGAGGAGAGAGAGAAAGTCTTTGAGAAAGAAAGGGACAATGGAAATAGAAATTTTACTGTGTTGGGTAAAATACTTTTCTCTGTTTATGTTCTCATGAAGTATCAGTTAAATCTCACCAAAACTGCTCAACAGTTCTGTTGTGTTTCTGATATATATCTGTTATTGGGAGGGAGAGAGAGACGGAGAGGAAACCTGATTAACATGTTGAGCAAAAGAAAGAAACATACAAATGACAACGACTGGCATCTTCATTATGCTTGAACATTCAAATTTTACTTTGTACATGCCACTAGTAATAGACACTTTAAAATATTTTGTATTATTTTCTATAATATACAATTCTATAATATCTTTTAAAGAAGACATGTAACATTTTATACTGCCAATTATTATGTCACTACCGTTAAAGCTAAGTACACAACATTAAATGTTATTCAACAAACATTGCTGGGGAGTGGGTAGAATAAAGTTACAACATGGAACAGTTGTTGTGGATAGGTATAACAGTCTGTGGATAGGTACAATGTTTGTTATATGTACTGAGAATTGCCAGTTTAAAAAAAGTAAAAATGTAGGTTACTTATTTGAAATGCAGATTCTTAGTTCTTACAGTATTAGTAGTATGGAATTAGAAAATTGGAGCATGGCTTCCTCATTTTTATAAGATCTCCCTTAAAGTTAGTTACAATAAAGTTTGATGGCTAATCTATACTTTAGAACTTCTAGACAGGCTTAGACAGGTGCTCAGAAGTAGACAATACAAGATATTATCTTCTAATACCCACTGCCGTCCAGTCAGCTCCGATTCATAACAACCCTATAGGACAGGAGCAGCTGATGGATTCAAACTGCCGACCTTCTGGTTAGCAGCTGGGCTCTTAACCACTATGCCACCAGGACTCCTTATCTTCTTACTTTGACTTGCCCTCAGTTGGAAGTATTTTACCTCGGCACAGCACTCTCCATTAACTTAATAACTGCAACAACAAAGAAAGCAAGCAAAACAAAAAGATAACCACTGTGGAGTATACATTCATCTTTTCATCCATTATCTATCTATTGAGTGACTAAAATGTACATAATGGCTTTGTAACATTGAGGTTGCCTTATTGAAGGTGAAATGCCAAGTATTTTACAGCACTTTGGAAATAGTAAAGCTTGAAGGTAATTCATTTAATAAACACATGCAGAGTCCCTAATTTTCTTGATACTTTAGCCTAAATCATTGTTTTTATTGATTCTTCTGCAAAATCACCTCAGTAATCTCCTTCTCTGGGGTAAGTGACTCAAGATACTATTTGATTGTCTTGAGATAATCAAATGAAAAAAAATTTACAAATTATTTGGTAATTTAAGTCCTAGTTGCCTCTAAAAAAATGTAAGGCAGTTTGTTGGGTATTTCACTTTCTATTAAATAAGAATTAAATCAGGACTTAACAGAAGTTATTTTTAAACTTTGACTTTCCTAAGTAATTACAATTCTGTAGTCTTTTGTTATACAATTTTATGCTTTTATATGATATGGTATTTAGAAAGATAACAGTGGTATTTGCAAATTATCAAATGACAAATGATTCTATGACAATTATATATGAAAATTATCTCTTGAAATGCAGTATATATTTATAATTATGCTTTTTTCTTTTAAAAAAGTCTAAATTTATACCATATGTAGAGACCCACTTTGAAATGTATTAAAATTGACTTTACATTACAATATAATAAAAGCTTTTTGATACTTTTTTATAAATGCTGTTTAGAGTTAACCAAGTATAAGCTATATTAGCGTTTCTTCCACTAATATTTGTAATAAATTCATCTCAAAGTGTTTGAAAATTTTAATTGAAGCCAAATATGTCAGTATATGTAACTAAATGGTAGAGTATCATCAAATAGAATGAACTCTCCAAAAATAAAATAACTCTAAAGCAAAATGAACACTTGAGAACATGGCTGGAAAGAAATTAACAAGATGTAATACCTTATGGCTGGATGACTCAAACCTTAAGACCTAGGTGTAGGTATAGGAGCCCTGGTGGTGCAGCAGTTAAAGCACTTGGCTGCTAACACAGAGGTTGGTGGTTCAAATCCACCAGGTGCTCCATGGGAGAAAGATGTTGCAGTCTGCTTCTGTAAAGGTTTAGAAACCCTATGGGTCAGTTCTCCTCTGCCCTATAGGGTCACAATGAGTCAGAATCGACCCAACAGCAGTGGGTTTTGGTTTTGGTAGGTATTACAGAATACATACACTTGATGTTTTTTCCATTTCCTTTATACCTTACAAACTGTTCATTAAAAAAAAAAAAAAACTAGCGTGTACAGTCCATACAAACATGAAAAATAAGTTAAAATTAAAATGAAATTCTCAAGAATACAGTTAATGAAAAATTTCCAAAGCCACTTAGAAATTGGAATCAGTGCAATAGTTGTTTTTTTTTTTTTAAATAAAGTGATCATAATGGCCATATTAGCAAGACAGAAAATATCTTAACTAATTAATCCAAACATTAGGACAGATTGTTCAATGTCAGAAAAAAATTGATCAGAACAATCGATCTACTGCTAGATGAATTTTGTCAACATTTTAAGCAATTATATTGTGGGGTTTTATGTTTCTTTGAAGAATTGTTCTACCGGGGTCTGCATAATAGGCAAATAATGCTACTCTGGATTATTAGTTACCAGAGGACTTTCAACATGAATGATTTTAGGGGCTCCAGCATATCATAGGAGCTCAACAGAGATGAATGCCTGCTCCACAGGGTTTTCAATGGCTCGTTTTCAGAAGTAGTTAGTGAGGCCATTCATCCAAGGTGCCTCTGGGTGAACTCCAACCTCTAATCTTTCAGTTAGCAGCTGAATTCTTAACCATTTGAGTCACTCAGGGACTGTTTAAGCAGATACTAACAAAAACTTATTTGTCTGAATGGTACAATAAAGCACACAAGATCCTTCACAATCTAGTTTATATCCAGCGGACTTTAGTTGTTTTGCCTACTTTCCTATACACTCACCTTCTTTCAACAGCATCCCCGTTTTCCTCTGGGAAATGACTCTCAGTCTAGATGGTTCAGGTAACTTGACCACACCCTGGGACTCAGGGATAAGTATGAAAATTTGTTGTCGTTACTGTTAACTGCTGACTAGTTGATTCCAACTCATGGCCACCCCATGTGTTAGAATAGAACTGCTCCATAGGGTTTTGTTGGCTGTAATTTTAACAGAAGCAGATCTCCAGGCCTTTTTTCATGATACTACGAGGGGGATTCAAACCGCCAACCTTTAGATTAGTAGTCAAGCACAAACCATTTGAGCCACCTAAGGGTTTGAAAATTAGGCTCCACCAATGAGGGGATCTCACAACCCTTGGCCACGGTAATTAATGTAGGGATGAGTAGATAATCTGAGCATAGCCACTAGAACCAGTGGACTTAAATCCCTGATTTGACAGAACGGCTGTACGTAAAGTTTGATGCACCTAAGATCGTAGGAAGAAAGCCTAGAATTGCTAGAAACGATCCTGCTATCAAGAGACAATATGCCTGATAATTAGGTTAATAGAATACAGCAACACAGAGAAAGACTGATCTCTGAATTTGTGACTTGAATACCTAAATGCAGCTGTTCCACAAGTTAGGGCTATCTTTGGACTGTTCAGTTACAACTTGGATTTTCTTATTTCTGGTGTTCCTGTATTTTTGTGGTTCTCTCCACTCGTACTCTAGAGCTGTACTGTCAAAAGGAACTTTCTGAACACGATGAAAATGTTTTCTCATACTAGTTACATGTAGTTACGGAGTGCTGGAGAGGTGGCTAGTCTGAACTGGGAGATGCTGTAAGCCATGAGTAGGAAGTAACTCTATGGCACCTGGTGGTGGTAGTGGTGGATGGTGATAAGTGTGAATACACCATATTTGAAGACTTAGTATGAAAGACAGATGGACAATAGCTCATTAATAATTTTTATATTGATTATAAGTTAAAATGATATTTGGAGCCCTGGTGACACATTGGTTAAGAGCTTGGCTGCTAACCAAAAGGTCGGCAGTTCAAATCCACCAGCTGTTCCTTGGAAACCCTATGGGGTGGTTCTACTCTGTCCACTATGTCCTATAGGGTCACTATGGGTCAGAATTGACTTGATGGCAATGGGTTTGGTTTTTTGGTTTTAAAATGATATTTAGGATACATTTGGGTTAAATAAAATATATTATTAAAATTAATTTCACCTAATTCTTATTTTTTATGTAGCAACTAGAAAACTTAAAATTGCATTTGTGGCTTATATTATATTTCCATTGGTCAGTGATAATCTAGAAACATCTTTGATGGAGTAGTTTATGGGTCTTTCCCCTTTCCTTTCCCTCTGTCTTATGCCTATCAAAAGTGTACTAAGACTTTCTGAGCTATGCGAGTAGTTTTTATAGCACAATCTTGTATTATCTTTTTTTTTTTTTTGTAATTAAATGAAGTTTACATTTCAAGTTAGTCTCCCATACAGAATTTTTTTTTAACATACTTTGTTATGAGACCCCAACCGCTCACCCCATTCTGCGACAGCACACTCCTCCCCTCCACCCCTGATTCCCCATGAACATTCAACTAGCTCCTAACTCTCTCTGCCTTCCCCTCTCACCTCTGGACAGAAGCCGCACCTTTGGTCTCTTGTATCTACTTCTCTAAGAGGCACATTCTTCACAAGTATCACTTTATGTCCCACAGTCCAGTACAATCCCTTTTTGAAGAGCTGGCCTCAGAAATTGTTTTAGTTCTGGGGTGATGGAGAGACTGGGGGCCATGCTTTCTGGGGTGCCTCCAGTCTTAGTCAAACCATTAAGTCTGGTCTTCTTACTAGAATTTGAGTTCTGCATCCCTTTGTTCTACTGCTCCATCAGGGACCCTCTGTTGTGTTCCCTGTCAGGACATTCATTGGTGGTAGCCAGGCACCATCTAGTTCTTCTGGTCTCAGGCTGATGAAGTCTCTG
>NW_004443947.1:15410577-15411648 GCF_000243295.1 Trichechus manatus latirostris | reverse complement strand
TAAGATGATTCTTACCTACTATCTAGTTAGTGAATAACCCTCACCCTCACCCGCAACCCCCGTAACCATCAAAGAATGTTTTCTTCTGTGTTTAAACCTTTTATTGAGTTCTTATAATAGTGGTCTTATACAGTATCTGTCCTTCTGTGACTGAATAAATTCACTCAGCATACTACGTTCTAGCTTGCACCAAGTTATACGATGTTTCACAGCTTCATCATTGTTCTTTATTGTTGCATAATATTCCATTCTGTGGATATACCATAGTTTGTTTGTCCATTCATCCATCGATGGGCACTTAGGTTGCTTCCATCTTTTGGCTATTGTGAACAGTGCTGCAATGAACATGGGTGTGCATACATCTATTCGTGTGACGGCTCTTGTTTCTCTAGGATATATTCCAAGGAACAGGATAGCTGGATCGTATGGTACTTCTATTTCTAGCTTTTTAAGGAAGCACCAAATTGATTTCCAAAGTGGTTGTACCATTTTATGTTTCCACCAACAGTGTATAAGTGTTCCAGTCTCTCCACAACCTCTCCAGCATTTGTTATTTTGTGTTTTTGGATTAATGCTAGCCTTGTTGGGGTGAGATGATATATCATTGTAGTTTTGATCTGCATTTCTCTGATGACTAATGATCGTGAGCATTTCTTCATGTGTTGGTTAGCTGCCTGAATATCTTCTTTGGTGAAGTGCCTGTTCATATCCTTTGCCCATTTTTTAATTGGGTTACTTGTCTTTTTGCTGTTGAGGTTTTGGAGTGTCTTGTAGATTTTAGAGATTAAACGCTGATTGGATTTGTCATAGCCAAAATTTTTTTCCCAGTCTATAGGTTGTGTTTTGACTCTTTTGGTGAAGTCTTTGGATGAGCATAAATGTTTGATTTTTAGGAGCTCCCATTTATCTAGTCTCTGTTCTGGTGCTTGTGCATTGTTACTTATGGTTTGTATTGTGTTTATGCCATGTATTAGGGCTCCTAGCATTGTCACTATTTTTTCTTCCATGATCTTTATCGTTTTCGATTTTATATTTAAGTCTTTGATCCATTTTGAGTTAGTTTTTGTACAT
>NW_004443947.1:15409090-15410477 GCF_000243295.1 Trichechus manatus latirostris | reverse complement strand
TTCTGCTCCTATGACTTTCTATTGAGTTGTCTAATTCTGAAATTTTATTGTTAATCTTCTGGATTTCTGATTGCTGTCTCTCTATGGATTCTGGCACCCTATTAAATTTGGCATTATGTTCTTGAATGACTTTTTTAAGTTCCACTACTACTGTGTCTGTATGTTGCCTGGATTTTTGTGCATTCTGTCGAATTTCCTTTCTTATTTCTAGCAGAGTTCTGTATGTTAATCTTTTTTATTCTGCCTCTGCTAATTCCAAGAAGTTCTCTTCCTCCAGAGAATTTATTGATTCTTTATTTTGGGAGCTCGCTGAAGCCATCATGGACTGACTCTTTATGTGACTTGATATTGACTATTGTCTCCAAGCCATCAATAATTTATTATAATTTTATTTTGTGTTTGCTTAGTGAGACCTAGCTTCTTATTTTGTTTTGTTTTGATATGCCCAAATAGGCTGCTCATGTGCACTAGTTTGATTTTTGATACCTTTGATCTCTAATGTCCTGTCACCAGGTAGTTAGTTCTGTAACTAAGTATGTGCACGCCAGAGTCCGTTAAATTTTCCTATATGGGATCAGCTCAGGTGTGCAGGAAGTTGGTCACCAAGTGTGGGATGCAGGCTCTCAGCCCCGTCCTAGAGAGGTATGGGTGATTGGTGTAGGCACTGGACTCTGGCTGTGGTAGGGGATCACGCACTGAGCCAGGCAGGGGGCTGACGGCTGCCCCTGAGAGTCTGAAAGAAAAGTGTGTCCCTATTCTCTAGGGTGAATAGGTAGGTGAGTTTTGCAGCCGGGCTAAGAACACCCCACTCTGTTGGCTGCAAGGACTCGAGGGCACCACTTTTTCTTGAACTCCTGTAGCAGGTGACTAGGCACTTTAGAAGCTACCACCAGTCAAGACCCTGCTGCAGATCGATAAATGTGCCTACTTGAGGGGCAGGGCTGTTTTAGGGTCACAAATCTGCCTGTTCACAGCTGAAGCAGTTGAAGTTAAACTTCAGATGTTTGCCCTGTTGTACTGTGGCAGTGAGGGCTAACGCTGTTGAGATGGGTCCCCACAATTCTATACAGGGGTGTAAGGCACTCAAAGTCTGCGGACCCCTGATTTATGTGGCCAGCAAAGGAGCTGTGCCGACCCTGTGTTCCTGGCATACGGGATCCAGCAGCTTATTTGTTCCCTCTCCAAGGCCAGGAGAATGGGTCAGGGCGCCTTTTGGGATCTACTTCCAGCTCAGTGAACTCTTGGTGCAGAGCGGTGAGGGAGGAGGTAAAAGGAAGAGAGGTTTTTCCCAAATCCAGTGCAGACCGCGGAGGGAGGAGATAAAAGAGAGAGAGATTTTTCCCAAATCTGGTGCAGAGCACAGAGGTAGGAGGTAAAAGGGATAGAG
>NW_004443947.1:15402503-15408990 GCF_000243295.1 Trichechus manatus latirostris | reverse complement strand
CCACGAAAGGTTGCATGCACGTACTTACCCTAGCCTCTTGGGAGCTGTTCTTCACTGGTTCGGAGTGTTCAAGCAGAATCTCTGCTGCCAGGTCTCTCTCGATGTGGGAACTGCTTCTGGAGCACACACAGCACAGCTGTTTGCCTGCTTCACTGTGGACTGGCGTGGCTGTGTCTCTGCAGTTTTGCTGCTGTGGCTCTAGCACTCCTCACCTCTTCCAAAAGGTCTTCCTCTCCCATATGGCTCAGATGGATTTCTTAACCTTGCCTTGTTAAGGACTGCCAGATGTTTACACAGAATCAAATCACTTGTTTTTCCAGGTCTTTGTTGTAAGAGGGATATAGGAAGTGTCTAACTACTCTGCCATGTTGACTACACCCCCTCACAATCTTGTATTATCTTTGGAGTGCAGCTTATCACCATGTTTGTTTTATAAACTCCTTGTGGGCAGAGAAGATCATATTGATTTGTGTATTCCCAGCAGCAGCGACCAAATGACCTATATAGTCATTTTTGTTTGGTTGGTATTCAATTTACTTGATGGTAAACGGATTAAGTTTTTGATAATCGGAGTTAGGGGTCATAAAATCAAAGGCTGACAGAGGCTATTTAAGTACAGTAAATGGGTGAAGTAGGTTGGTTAAGACAAAAAAGTATTATGGGATCTCTGGTAAGCTGGAGCGCAAAAGCCCCATCTAAAGGAAGCAACAGGAATCCGTGGGTGTTGCAAATGGTTAACGTGCTCAGCTACTAATATAAAGGTCAGAGGTTTGAGTCCACCTAGAGGTGCCTCAGAAGAAAGGCCTGGTCATCTACTTCCAGAAAATCAGCCACTGAAAACCCTGTGGAGCATAGTTCTGCTATGACACACATGGGATCGCCATAAATTGGAATGGACTTGATGACACTTAGGGTGGGGAAAGGAAGTAGCAGCTACTTAGCCAGATGTAATACTGCCACATTTTCAAGTTTCTCAAGAGAAACTCAAAATCCAATTCACTATTTCTGAATACTCTTTAAATATTAGTATAATAATTCAACACAAATTGCCAGCCAAAATACCTCTGTGGGCTGAGTCTGGCACACAGGACACTCAAATATGGCCTGAGGTTTTCCTTTCCAGAAGTCCCCAACTTTGTTTTAGAATTTTGTTCCCTGTTTTAGATGAGGAAAATGTAAGGTAAAGTTGCATATTAGCCCCATATATTAGCAACAGACTGAAAAGAAGCCACAGGAATTCAAAGTTTCTGGCTATCCTTTACGTTATTGAACCTGCTACTCACTGTAATTAGGAGGTGGCATTAATCACTAATTAGAAAAGAAACCCTAAGTGAACAGTGTAAAATATCTCCATGGGAACACCACTGGCTTACTCTCTAAGAGAGTGAATGATATGGGAGTAAGAAAGCAGATTTAGTGCACACCTCTGTAGGTCTGATTTAGGTAGCTAATATTCTTGTAAAAACCAAATAAAGCATATTTTCCTTTTTGCATAGCCATATTTCTGCTTTCATCCTTTTCTTCTAAGTCTTTGGTGATATGTTTTTGTTTGAATGAGGTAATCCGACCCACAGTACTTACAGGAGTGAAATATCTTCTCTACCTGCAACATCAAACACTGAAGCAAAAGAGCAAGTTGTATGGAGTTCATTGGGATTCACTGAAAAGTGTGGCTCACCTGCAGAGCAGGTGAGTTTTCTGCAGGCTTCTCGTTTAGGGAAAACCTCTTGGCTTATGCCTCAAGAACTGTACAAGCCTCTAAAGAGTGGTAGTAAGAACTAGATACTATTTTTTTTTTTTTTTTCGCCTCTAGAGATAGTTCCTAAGTTATACAATGGAATAAGGATCAGGGAATTAATGAGAAAAGAAAACGGGAGATGTGATGGACTTAACAGCCTGGGTCTTTTTCTAACAAGCTGTCCTCATCTTCTTTTCCCATCTGCTGGGGAGTTTGAAATACCACCTTGCTGAAGAAGTGCATAAAGAAGAATATGTTGCCACTTGTTTCATCCTTACAAATCAGTTACATTTTACCTTACAGTAACGTAGAAACATATGCATCCATTCCTATAAAATGATTTATTTGTTAAAGAGCATTTCATCAACTCCTGAAAAAGTCCCATATAAAATGCTGCAAATAGGGGATTGTCTGGGATTATTTAGGCTGATGATAGCTACTTTTAGTGGAATTTGTTAATTTAAAAGGTTGGAAAACAAAAGTAAATTCTATTTACTTCTGTAGATGTATTTACTTATTTTAATGTGGCAAAGAACGTGGTTTTACAGATATTTTCATTATTATGAAATGATTACTGTGAAATTATTATAAAGGTATGTGTAGGTTACTCTGTTGCTGCTTCCAGGAATGCAAAGATCAATATGATCGTCTGTATCCTCAAGGAGTTCATAAAATAGTCAAGGTGGTAAGATGCACTTCAAAAATAATACAAGGTAGTGCTAAACTTACTCCATGTCAGACACAGAGTAAGGGTTTATCATACGTAATCTCATCTACTTTTCCCAGACTAAGATGAAATTATCATTGTCCCCATTTTACAGAGGCTTAGACTGATTAAATCATTTGCTTGATATTCCACAGCTAGTAATTGGCAGGTTCAGTACTTGAATTAAGTTTCCTCTGACTCTGGAATTAACTCTTATAAATAATAACAACATAACAATCACAGTAACCACTTATATTGGATTTACTGTGATCCAGGAACTTTTCCAAGCACTTTATGTGTATTACCTTATTTAATAACACCAACCTTCTGAGGTTTTACAGAGTGGAGAAACTGAGTCACAAAACTGTTAAGTAACTCACCCAGTTACCTCTAATAATGTATTAATATAAGATACAAAATGGATTAAAACAAGTCTTTCTGAAACTGAAATCATTAAATTTCATATACTGGATAATAGTCCCTAGATGGTATTTCCAACAAATGTTTGCTAGAGAAAATGATTATTTTGCTTTTACAGCAGTAACATAATTAACAGTTTATTCATTATCAGCGTTTCTTGCTTTGCAACCTTGGAGCCTGGTAATAGTAATTTGAGTGACTATGCTTTTACTGTAACGTAAGAGACTCCCCTTGTCAAAGTCGAACACAATTTCAGGACAAGCTACCTTTATTGTTGTTAAGTCCTAAGATTCTGTTCTGCCAAATTCTTGCTTTGTCCTACTGTTACTGTTGGTTTCTGTTCTGGCCTTAAATCCTGTCTGCTAAAGCAGCTGTAGATACTGAATTCCAATTATGTCCAATAAAAAAATTATATATGTGTACAATTTGAATAACTGAACTGATTGAATAATTACTAACAAATTTCAGAAACTCTTTTGGTGTTCAAAATTAAACATAATTAACAAGCAAGCCCACACTCCTAAAAGGATAAGGGATAAATGATTCAAAGAATACCAAAAAAAAAGTAAACTACATATCTCATGGTATCTGATCTAATAGTAGCTTGAGGTATATAGATTCTTTTTCACGAAAGTAAAGAAGTCAGCTGAAGGATAGAACTGCAGTGACTAATGTAGTACAGCGATGGAATTGTGTCCTTCTTTCCTCCCACTTAAAAATAATGATAGGTTCTTCTGGAACCTGCTTAAGAAAGTGACACTCGCAGAGATGGATTGTTACACTGTAACATATGGTGCACTGGTGTTGCCGTTGTATTGTAGGGATTATTACTAGCAGCAAGATTTTATAGTTACTGCTCTGTCAAAGCTGGTGTTTTAATCACTATCAACACCACCTTCACGCTTTACCTCATCTTCTATCCACCAAGCCAGACCAGGGTGTCATCCAAAGAGAAACTCATTTGTTTGGGCCCATTATTTCATTAAGATATAGATTTCTTAGGGACAAGTGAACGATGACTTTACGAAGAGGGGGAAAAATACTCATCATAGGGAGGAGAATTTTAAGGACTGCAATTATTGATCTGAGGAGGCATAATACTGGTGAGTTTGTGAAGATTCCCATAAGCCTGCCTTAGAGAGGCAGGATGACTGATGCTGCAGGTGTTTCCTCTTGTTCCCTGAGAGCAATTAAGATCCAAATTATTTCCACTGTTACCTAATAAGGCAACAAGTGTCACCTGATGAAGTTAATGCCAAGCAATATTAATGTAAACATGGCTCAGCTCCTTCAGCTCACTGGCATTTTGTCTATTTTACAACCTCGAGGGGAGAAGCAAAGAATGTAAACCACCAGTACCTTTAAAAACTTATAACTGAAGGAGAAAATGGAAGCAAGTTAAGAATCATTTGTCATTTGACTTTTACTTATTTTACTTTAGTTAAATAATGAATTCAAATCAAATCTCCTTTTCATATGAACCAGATCCCAACCCTCACCCCACCCTCAAGGTTTTCAAAATTAACCCAGTGTAAAAACTCACAGTTGAAAGTTTTTAGCAGGTAGAAGACACCACAATATTTTCATTTCGTTTTGTTTAGAGGGAAGCTGGGCTGTTTCCTCAAACCCTTTTCTGCCTCCCATTTGAAATATAAATCTAGTTCTGGATCTGTGATGGTGAAAGTTAGAGCTGTGGGGCTCTTTTTCCCTTTGTTACAATTGACCTCTTTCCCAGCACTTGAGATTCAGCCTCAAACTTAAATTGCGAAGTGTTAGGAATAACATGTGCGTCACTTCAGGCCTTGCCGGTAGAGCTGTTCTTTCCCAGTATCTCAGCACACAGCACCTCCTAAAAAGCCAAGAGAGACAAATTTCTTATTTGTGGAGCACAGCAGGTCAGCCCCTTCCATATGCTCAGGATTTGTGCCTCGTGTCACAGGCAGCCTATTCCCATCTTTCAAGTGCTAACAGTTCAAGAGCCTCAAATCTCTTTGAACCTAGATTAACTGCGTTCTGGAAAACATGCAGCAAAGCATCTGGAACCCTGCTAGATTACCCTTTGACTGTATATCTAAATAGCTCAATACCAATCTAAACATTGGTGTGTGGGCAACTAGGTATATATTCATGCGACCCACCACCCATTGCCATCGAGTTGATTCTGGCTCATAGCGACCCTATAGGACAGAGTAGAACTACCCCCACAGGCTTTCTAAGGCTGTAAATCTTTACAGAAGCAGACTGCCACATCTTTCTCCCATGCAGTGTCTGGTGGGTTTGAACCGCTGACCCTTCAGTTAGCAGCCTAGTGCTTAACCACTGCACCACCAGGGCTCCTGTATATATGCATATTTATGCATAATTCAGTATGCATATTTGCATCATTTTACTCTCTTGGCAAGCACATTTCAACACCCAGCTTTCTCAGCTAAAATGAGTTTCACGATTTAAGTATAATGCCACCTCTCTTTCTTGCCAAGTACGAGGGACACGTTGAGATGATTTCTCCCCACTGAGCTTAATCTGAAAATTTTATAGGCTATTTCCACTGCAATGCAATCCTAAAGAAAGAATACCTAATCTATCTAACCATTCCTGACAAGGCACCGGGGCCAGCAAGCTGATATAGTCTCCTTTCTATCAATATCAATATCTTAGGAGGACATGCCAGACATCCTAGCTTACCTTAATGATGCAATATGCTTTTTCATTGTTAAACTTAATCTCTTTTTAACACTTAGTCTCTGCTAGGTTTGAGGCTAATTTAAAGTGACTCTTGTTTAAAGTCATACCTTTTTATGATTGCTAAATATACTTATTAAAAGCAATTTTTGTTCTTACAGCCTGAGAGTGTACTGAACTCATCTGTTCTGGATATTGTTTCTGCTGAATCAGCAGCCCATCCTCACTAATTTTAAGACCCACCGCCCCCCCCAACACTTTTGAGAAATGTCACTTCAGTCAAAGCCTGTGTTTCTGATAACATCATAGCAGGGAAGACTACTCCTGTTTATTCTTCCTTTTGAAAATATGCCTGGCATTTCTTAACCACTTAAACTCTCAAACAAATTTAGAATACATTTTGTAAACTGAATTCCTTCACATAATATCAAAAATTAGATTCTGACTGACATTGCTTTCAGTTGTTTAAATAATCTGGAGGAACTAAAATATCTCCATCTCAATTATTTCCGTAAGTTACCTTGGTATGACTCTACTAATTCAGGTGACTCTATATTAATTTTTCAAGTTTTATACTTTCCCATTTTGTGGAACACTTATTCAGTTTGTTTCTATGACTTTTTAAATTTTGTTGCCCTTGTGAATTAGATCTTTTTCTTATTTTTAATGTTTTCTAATTGGTTATTGATGATATATAAGAAAGCTATTGACTTAAGTGTATGCTCTAACCTTCTACATTTAAAATTATTTTGACAGTTTTAATAGTTTTGGGCCTATTCATTTTTATTGTTTAAGTAGACAATAATAGCACCTGCATGTGGAAGATAATATAAAAAACAGACTATCGTAATTTTGAGTCTTGTTTTTTTTTTTTTTTTATTGTACTTCAGGTGAAGGTTTACAAAACAAATAGTTTCTCATGAAACAGTAGTACACATACC
>NW_004443947.1:15400752-15401808 GCF_000243295.1 Trichechus manatus latirostris | reverse complement strand
CTTGCTCCTGAAGGGATGAGACCAGTGGAGTATCTTAGATGGCTACTCACAGGCTTTTAAGACCCCAGACGCTACTCACCGAGGTCAAATGTAGAACATTGTCTTTATAAACTGTGATATGCCTGTTGAGCTAGAAGTTCGCCGAGACCATGGTCCCCACAGCCCTCCGCCCAGCAATTCAGTCCCTCAGGGAGTTTGGATGTGTCTATGGCGCTTCCATGACCTTTCCTTGTACAAGTTGTGCTGGTTTCCCCAGTATTGTGTACTGTCTCACCCTTCACCCAAGCTACCACTTATCTATTGCCTATTCAGTAGTTTCCCCACCCCCACCCCTCCCATCCCAAGTAACCAACAAAGATTGTTACTTTTTGTGCGTGAACTTTTTCATGGGTTTTTACAAGAGAGGTCTCATACAATATTTGTCCTTTTGTGATTGACTTATTTCACTCACATAATGTCATCCAGTTTCATCCATGTTATGAGATGCTGCACAGATTCATCATTGTTCTTTCTCATTGCATAGTATTCCATTGTGTGTATGTACCATAGTTTATTATCCATTCGTCTGATGATGAGCATATAGGTTGTTTCCAACTTTTTGCTATTGTGAATAATGCTGCCATGAAAATAGGTGTGCATATGTCTATTTGAGTGACGACTCTTATTTCTCTAGGATATATTCCTAGGAGTGGGATTGCTGGATCGTATGCTATGTCTATTTCTAGCTTCCTGAGGAAGCACCATATCATTTTCCAAAATGGTTGTATCACTTTGCATTCCCACCAGCAGCGCATAAGAGTTCCCATCTCCCCGCAGCCCCTCCAACATTTGTTATCTCCAGTGTTTTTGATTCGTGCCGGTAATGCCGGGGTGAGATGGTATCTCATTGTGGTTTTAGTTTGCATCTCTCTAATGGCTAGTGATCACGAGCATTTCCTCATGTGTGTGTTGCCCGCTTGACTGTCTTCTTTGGTGAAGTGTCTGTTCATTTCCTTTGCCCATTTTTTAATTGGATTATTTGTCTTTTTGTTGTAGAGGTGTTGGATTTTCTTGTAG
>NW_004443947.1:15366541-15400652 GCF_000243295.1 Trichechus manatus latirostris | reverse complement strand
AGTTTGTTTTATGTATTTTGGAGCCCTGTGATTGGGTGTGTAGATGTTTATTATTGTTATGTCTTCATGATGGATCATCCCCTTAATCATTATCTGGTGTTCTTTTTTGTCTTTTACAGTGGATTTTGTTTTAAAGTCTATTTTATCTGAGATTGGAATTGCCACTCCTGCTCTTTTTTGGTAGTTGTTAGCTTGATATATTTTTTTCCAACCTTAGACTTCTAATAAATTCACATCTTTGTTCCTAAGGGGTGTCTCTTGTAGACAGCATATTGATGGATCCTGTTTTCTTATCCATTCTGTCACTCTCCGTCTCTTTATTGGTGCACTGAGTGCATTTACATTCTGTGTAATTACCGATAGATGTGAGTTTGTTTCTGTCATTTTGTAGTGCTTTTTTTTTGTGGTGTTGATGTTTTCTTGGTTCTTCTTACTCTCCTGTGCTGAGTTACTTTTATTTGTGGATTTTTTTTTTTTACTTCTTTTGTTTTTGTTGAGACTTTGTGTTTTTCCTCTTTATTTTTATGAGTATGTTTGTTAACTTTCTTCGTGGTTACCATGAATTTTACCTTTATCTTTCTAAGTTTGAAGCAGGCTATTATTACTTGGTATCGCCTTGCCTTCCTCTCGATTAGAAGGTTCTATACCTACACCATTCATTCCCTCTTTTATTGTTCTGATGTTGTCATTTACTGATTAACTGCTCCGATTCCCTGTTGTATTTAATTTGGTTTTGGATAGTCCTTGAGAGTTCATTTCCTAGATTCATATCTCACTGGTATGATCCTGCATCCTAGATTCTGCCTGTGAGCTGAAGTTGTTTGTTCTCAGATCGAAGAACTCCCTTTAATAATTCTTGTAAGTTTTGTTTGTTTTTTACATATTCCCTTAACTTCTGTTTATCTGGAAATGACCTAATGTCACCATCATATTTGAACGACGGTTTTGCAGGGTATATTATTCTTGGCTGGCAATTTTTTTCTTTCAAGGTTCCATATATGTCATCCCATTGCCTTCTTGCCTTCATGGTTTCTACTGAATAATCTGAGCTTCGTCTTATTGTTTCTCCTCTGTATGTGACTTCTTGTTTTTCATGAGCTGCTCTCAGAATTCTTTGTTTGTCTTTGGTTTTGGTGAGTGTGATTAT
Organism: Trichechus manatus latirostris; assembly: GCF_000243295.1. Classification (NCBI taxonomy): domain Eukaryota; kingdom Metazoa; phylum Chordata; class Mammalia; order Sirenia; family Trichechidae; genus Trichechus; species Trichechus manatus. Next base: position 15,399,505 of record NW_004443947.1, on the reverse strand, counting down.
GATATGCTTTGGTGACTTTCTTTTGGGATCTATCCTATATGGGGTTCACTGAGCTTCTTGGATGGCCAGCTTTTCATCTTTCATGATATTGGGGAAGTTTTCTGTCAGCAGTTCTTCAGTCATCCTCTCTGTGTTTTCTGTTCTCTCCCCCTGTTCTGGAATGCCAATCACGTGCAAACTTTAGCTTTTGATTGTGTCCCACATAACTCTCAGGGTCTCTTCATTTTTCTTTGTTCTTTTTTCTGAGTTTTCCTGAAACAGAGTTGTATCCAAGTGTTTGTCTTCAATTCCACTGATCCTGTCTTCCACCGTTTCAAATCTGCTTCTCAGCCCTTCTATGACACCGTACATTTCTGAAATCTTGCTGTTTACCTTTTGGATTTCTAATTGTTGTTTTTGTATAATTTCTAGTTGTGAATTTATTTTGGCATTTTGTTCCTGCATCATTTTCCTGAATTCTTCCAATTTTTTGTCTGTATTTTCCATGAATTTGTCTGCCTTTTCCATGAATTTGTCTATTTTTTCCTCATTTTGTCTGCTTTTTGCTTCAACTCTTGGAGAATTCTGAGTATTAGAGATTTGAATTCCCTATCAGGTAGTTCTAGTGCCTTTTCTTCTACTAGAATGTCATCTGGTGTTTTATTTTGGACACCTACTGGAACCATCCTGTCCTGTTTTTGTAAATGTTTAGATATTGTGTGCTGTCTTCAGGGCATTCAGTAGTTGTTTTTCTCATTTATTGATTGTAGATTTGTTTGTTTTGTCCTTTTTTTTTACTTGGCTGTCTCTGAGCAGGCGGGCTGTGTGTTCTTTGTTGTTTGTTTGTCTGTGGGCACTATACTTTTTGCCTCCTTCTCCAACTGGCAGAGTCAGTTGCTCAGATATGGTACAGCAGGGCAGGTCTAGCTGAAGAGGAGTTACTGCAACGGGTTGTTTGTGGCACTTACTACAGCCACCAGGGCAGGTTGGTAATCAGTGCAGGGCAGGTTCGAGTGGGCCGTGCCTGTGCTGTTTGGTGGTGTGATGTTAAGCACACGGTGCAGGTAGGCAGGATGTAGGGGGGAGATTGTTATGTGTGGAGTTAAGATGGATATGGGAGAAAGGAGAGAGGAACAGGAGCCAAAAACATGCAACCAAACAAAAAAGAGTGCTAGGGGAGCTTGCCATTGGAGTGGAGAGATGAGACTATGAAATGGAGAAAAACAAATAGTGGAAGAAGGAGAAGGAAAAAAAGAATGAATAAATAAAAATCAGAAAGGAGAAAGAACAGCAAAGCTCCCAGGGATCCCACCGGTGCGGCTATGAGGTCTAGGGAAGTTGTTCTCAGGTTTTGCAATACAGCCTGGCTGGAAGGCGTAGAGATATACAACGCCAGGTATTCAGGGAACAGAAAGAGAAGGAAGGTATAGAGAGATGAGAAACTGAGTAATGAAGAAAGACAAAAAGAGATAAAGAGGGAAAATAAAACAAAACAAATTTAAAAAAAAAAAGAACAAGAAAAGCCCCTCAAAAAATAGAAAAAAAAAAAGACAAAAAGAGAAATGCACTCAGGGATCCCTCTGCACGTCTGTGCAAGCCGAGGGGGTAGGTTCCAAGCTGCACAGGATGGCCCAGCCCGAACGGGCTCCCAGCTGAAGAAAAGGAAAAGAAAACAAACAAACAATTCAAAGCAAACAAACAAACAAAAGCCCCAGGATCCCACCCGTGTAGCAGCCCAGACCAGGAAGCAGTCCCACACTCGAACAGAGCTCCATAGCCCCTTAGGAAGAAGAAAAGATGGCGCACGGAGCCAGGTATTTGAGTGAAAGGAGGGTGAGGTGGTGAGAGGTAAGGAAGAAATCAAAAGAAACGGAAAAAAGCAACACCAGCAGCCAACAAACGGCACTCAGAGAGCCGGCCATTGCATGCGGGTGGAATCCAAGCAGCCAGTGCTTCCCAGACAAGACACTGTGGCCGCGGGAAGCAGAGGAGACCAAGTGGGGGTGAAGAAGGGTGGAGGGTGGGAAAGCGTATATCACAAGTTACCAGTTGTTTTGTCTCCTGCTGGAAGTTCCGTGAAGCTGCCTTCTCGTACTCCCTGTTTGCTGGTCTCCAATAGGAGTCCAAGATGGCAGATCCGCGCTGTGTTAGCTGATAGGGGACCTCTGCATGAATCTCTCCTTGCTTTCTGTTCTGTGTCAGTTTTCTCACTCCATTTGGTGCTGAGTTCTTTATCTCTTCATTTGATGTTTCAGGGTTTCGGGAATGCTGTTTTCTCTGTTTGGCTTAGCTTTTCGTATCTTTGCTGTGGAGGGACAGCGTGGTGCTTCTGCCTAGAGCTCCATTTTGCCAGAAGCTTGAGTCTTGTTTTTTAATATTTGTATTTCTTATTTTCTCATCATTATCTTTTGCCAAAATGCCCTCCACACCTTCTAAGTAAGAACAAATACTGTGCATTCTTAAAGACCCTGGTCAAACATGTTCTCAGAAAAATTTGGAATATCCTCCTTCTAGGAATACCCATGTTATATTGGCTGTCCTGCTCTTATATAATATAATATTTTTCTTCTTTGTATTGTGCTTTTATATTTACTTTCTATCTTACAGTTTTGATGTATTGGAGGGCAGGGACCATAAATTTGCTTTCATTACCTCTAATAACAATTTACATAATAGATACCCTGTTCATTTGGCAAGTAGAGTTTCCTCCTCAACAAATGAGGATAATAATAGTAATTATCTGTAAGCTTGTTGTAAGAATAACATTATTAAACAAAAAAAAAAAACCCGCTGCCATCTAATTAATATAATACATGTATTATTACTAAATATTTATAACATAGGAGTTCATGGGTGGCACTAATGGTTAAGTGCCTGACTACTAGTTAAATGGTTGGCAGTTCAAACCTACCCAGAGATGCCCCAAAGACATGCCTGGTGATCTGCTTCTGAAATGTTACACCTTGAAAACTCTTTAACAATTCAAAAGAAAATAACAGTTGCCATTGAGTTGACTGAGACTCATGGCGACCCCATGTGTCTCAGAGTAGAATTGTGCTCCACAGGGTTTTCAATGGCTGATTTTTCTGAAGTAAATCACCAGGTCTTTCTTCTGAGGTGCCCCAGATGGACTTCAACCTCTATCCTTTCAACTAGCTGCCCAGTATGTTACCCATTTGCACCACCCAGGGTCTTCAGGGTTCTACTGTTGTTGTTAGGTGCTCTCTAGTCTGTTCCAAATCATAGCAACCCTGTGTACCACAGAACAAAACACTGCCCAGTCCTGTGCCATCCTCACAACTTTTGCTATGTTTGAGCCCAATGTTGCCGCCACTGTGTCAATATATCTCATTAAAGGTCTTCCTCTTTTTCTCTGACCCTCAAGTTTATCCCACATGATGTCCTTCTCCAGGGATTAGTCCCTCCTGCTAACATGTCCAAAGTACATGAGACAACGTTTCACCATCCTTGCTTCTCAGGTGCCTTCTGGCTCTATTTCTTCCAAGACAGATTTGTTCATTCTTCTGGTAGTTCATGATATAGAGACTTCTACTAGCAAAGTACCTTTCTTCAACTTGTTTGCCTGGTTATAAGGACAGGCTATATATTTTACTTAGTAGTTAAAATTTAAGTCTTGAATTCCATTTAAATGCCTGCATGTGTGCCATCTATATGTAGTGATTTATCTACTACAAGTTTATCAACTTGGTCTGTGTACTTAGCATGATTTGATCTAGTACCTCCAAATTGAGGTAAGTCATTTTAATATAGACCGAGACAGATTATTTTCCTCTATAACATTTTTATCCCTTTGTGCACCTTTTGTTTCATGGTCAACAAATAGCCCCTACTTTTCTAGATAATTTATATAAAGATCATTGTGTTGCTGACTTTGAAGTCCTTGTAAAGTTACTGTTAGATTTCCTTTACTGGCCATTTTCATTTCTAATTTGCATTTAACTACCACACACACACACACAAAGTATTTCTCTCTTCATCTCACTTTTACCATCCTTCACCATGAAACGGTATATTTTCACTTCTCATACTCATTCAGAAGCTGTTTGCACCTTTTCGAGTCTTTCGTGGCCAGTATTATAGGGATCCCCCCATCCTCAGAGTCTCAAAAAGGTTTTCAAATATTCTTTAAGTCTATTTTGTTAACTTTTCTGTTTTTCATTTATATTCTTCTAACTAATGCTTTTGCTTAATCATAGTCTACTTTTCTAAAATCGTGTCCCTATGTGATGTATTTGCTTTCTATTCTCACATTCCTAGAATCAACAGCAACTTAACTATGTATTAGTCAAATACTGGGAGGAAAGGATCTCTTTGGCTGTTTTCTTCTCTATTTGGGCATAGTTCATAGGTTATGCCCTGACCTCAGGCACCCAGGTCAGGGAACAATAACTGCTGAAATCTAGTTTGTTTTCTGGTTGCCAGGATGACCCAAACTGTGTCCTCATAGACTAAAGTGTGCCTTTTACTGATTGCAGAAAGGCATTGTATGTGCTAAAGTGATCAAGCCCTTCATAAGGAACACTAGTTTTTACCAATATTTGTAAACAAAAGATCAAAGATAAGGAGGGAAAAAAAGGAAGAAAGTGAAGAAGGAAGGAAAGAAGAGAGGAGGGGGGAGGAAGGAAGAAGAATGGAAAAAGGAAAAATACAATAAATAAATGAGCAACTCTTCTTGAATATTGCCATATTCAAAGGGAAAGGTTGGGAGTGGGGAAGACAAAACTGTTTTCTTTTCTTTACAATGTCTATTTTAATAGAAACGATCATTAAAAATCTGGGATTATGCCCATAAGTAGATATTTGAGTCATAATGTAAGTCTTTGCAAACTTGAAGCTTTTTTTTTTAAGTACAAGTGCATTTAAGTATTTTATTATTATTTTCTTTACATTATTGCTTTTCTTTAGGGAGCTAATTGTTCGGCAATGTGATTAATTTGAAAATCTGCTTAAAATATTTTTATTAAATATTTAAATTTTAAAGAAAATGGATTTTGGAATTAAGTACCATATAAAATATAAATGTCTGATGAGGCATATGTATACACTTAATATTTTTACAAAAGCCTGCATCATTTAAAAATAGCTCAGTGTGAATATGTTGATGGTAATATAGGCATGCATTGACGAGTTACTCATTTTTTGTTTAGTAACCATTTTCAAAGATATCAAAACATTGTTAATTCACTGATGAGCTTTTTCTTTTGAAATTGATGGTAAACTAAAAATATTTTTTATAACTTTTAGTGTAAAATTGTATCGATTTATTGGTAGGTAAATTGATGTAGTCAGTTTAATTCTTTTCAGTGAATTTGTATTGACATAAAACACACTCCATCAGAAGTTCAATTAATTTTTGCAACATGAACACACCGTGCAACTGCCCTCAAAACTGAGAACAAGAACATCACCAGCATATTAGAGGCCACACATTTGACTCTCTAGGTCCCTATCCTATCTAATCCAAAGGGAACCACTATACTGACTTCTGATGTTGCTCTTCATTGGTTACTTTTGTCCATTTTTAAGCTTTGGATAAAATGGAGTAAAAAATAAGCACTCTTTCAGCTTCTTTCATTCAGTATTATGTGTGTGAGTGTCATCTACATTACATTAAACAGTCAGTAGTTCTTTGATTTTCACAGTAAAGACTACTCCATTTTATGAAAATACTAGTATTTGTTTGTCCATTCTACTGTTTATTAGCTCTTGGGTGTTTTTTTAAGGTTTTACTATTAAAAATAGTGCAGTTATGAACCTTGTTTTGTATGTCTTTTAGACGCGTATGTACACATTTTATTGTGTATGCTACTAGAGTGGAATTGCTGAATTATAGGGTATTTCTATGCTCAGCTTTTTTTTCCCCACAATTCTTTTAATGGTTACTATAGGACTTATAACATGCTTCTTGACATATTAGAATCTAATACATATATATATATGTATGTATGCATCTATATGTGTGTATATGTATATATATATATAATATATAATAAGTAATACTCTTAGTTCCATATAATACTAGGATATTAAAATATGTTGATTCTAATTTATTCTCAAACTTTGTCATGCTTTGAATTTCTGCATATATTTCAAAATCCTCAAAATTTATTATTACTTTTTTATGGTGCTTATTAATTTAGATTCACCCACATATTTATAATTTCCATTTTTCTTCAATTTTTCCATGTGTTTCTTTATTTCTATATGAGAGTAACTTCGTTCTGCTTGAATAATTCTTTTTAGCATTTATTTTAATGTGCATATGGTAGAAGGGTGATCCTGCTGGTATTTCAAATACCGGTAGCAAAGTTGTAAATATCACAGGACCATGCAAGCAACCACAGTACGAGAAACTAACAGCCATGTGGTGGATGTTACCAACTTCTGCAGTCTGAAATTGATCAAACATGCAATCAAGATGCATTGATAATTACTGGCGATTAGAAAGTAAAAGCTGGAAACAAAAGAAGAAGGATTAGTAGTTGGAATATATGGCCTTGGTGATAGGACACCAGAGATTGCATGATAGAATTTTGCAAGACCAATGACTTCTTCATTGCAAGTACCTTTTTTCTACAACATAAATGGCAACTATACACGTGGATCTCCCAGATAAAATACACAGAAATCAAATCAACTATATCTGTGGAAAGAGACAATGGAAAAGCTCAATATCATCAGTGAGAACAAAGCCAGGGGCTAATTGTGAAACAGACTATGAACTGCTCATATACAAGTTCAAGTTGAAGTAGAAGAAAATTAGAACAAGTCCACAAGAGCCAAAGTATGACCTTGAGTGTATCCCACCTGAATTTAGAGACCATCTCAAGAATAGATTTGACTCACTGAATGCTAACGACTGAAGACCAGATGAGTTGTGAAATGACATCAAGGACATTATACATGAAGAAAGCAAGAGGTCATTAAAAAGACAGGAAAGAAAAAAAAGATCAAAATGGATGTCAGAAGAGACTCTGAAAGTTGCACTCAAATGTAGAGCAGCTAAAGCAAAAGGAAGAAATGATGAAGTAAAAGAGCAACAAAAGGTTTCGAAGGATGGCTTCAGAAGACAAAGTAAATTATTATAATGAAATGTGTAAAGATCTGGAGATAGAAACCCAAAAGGGAAGAACATGTTTGACATTTCTCAAGCTGAAAGAACTGAAGAAAAAATTAAGCCTTGAGTTGCAATATTGAAGGATTCCATGGGGAAATTATTAAATGACACAAGAAGCATCAAAAGAAGATGGAAGTAATACACAGAATCACTGTACCAAAAAGGATTGGTCCACATTCAAACATTTCAGGAGGTAGTATATGATCAAGAACCCATGGTACTGAAGGAAGAGGTCTAAACAGCACTGAAGGCATTGGCCAAAGCAAGGATCCAGGAATTGATGGAATACCAATTGAGATGATTCAGAAAATGGATACAGCACTAGAAGCACTCACTTGCCTATGCCAAAAAATTTGGAAGACAACTACCTGGCAAACTCACTGTAAGAGACCATATTTGAGGTAATAGATAAGTGGTATCTTTGGTGAAGGGTGAGACAGTACACAATACTGGGGAAACCAGCACAACTTGTACAAGGAAAGGTCATGGAAGCTCCGTAAGCACTTCCAAGCTCCCTGAGGGACTGAATTGCTGGGCAGAGGGCTGTGGAGACCATGGTCTTGGGGAACATCTAGCTCAACTGGCATAACACAGTTTATAAAGACAATGTTCTACATTCGACCTTGGTGAGTAGCGTCTGGGGTCTTAAAAACCTGTGAGCAGCCATCTAAGACACTTCACTGGTCTCACCCCTTCGGGAGCAAGGGAGAATGAAGAGAACAGGATACAAGGAAAAGGTTAGTCCAAAGGACAAATGGACCACAGCTACCAAAGCCTCTACCAGACTGAATCCAGTACAGCTAGATGGTGCCCAGCTACCACCACTGACTGCTCTGACCGGGCTCATAGCAGAGGGTTCTGGACAGAGCTGGAGAAGGATGTAGAACAAAATTGTAACTCACACAAAAAAGACCAGATTTACTGGCCTGAAAGAGACTGGAGAAACCCTGAGAGTATGGCCCCCAGACACCCTTTTAGCTCAGTGGTGAAGTCACTTCCAAGGTTCACCGTTCAGCCGGGGATTGGACACCCCCATAAAACAAAACAGGACTAATGAGGCACAGTAGTCCAGGGACAAGGGCTAGAAGGTAGAAGGGGACAGGAAAGCTGGTGATAGGGAACCCAAGGTTTAGTAAGGACAGTGTTGACATGTAGTGGGTTTGTTAACCATTGTCGTAGGGCAACATGTGTACTAACTGTTTAATGAGAAACTATTTGTTCTGTAAACCTTGATCTAAAGTGAGAATAGCAGCACAACTGGAAGAATGTAATTGATGTCACTGAATTGTGCATGTAGAAATTTTTGAAATGGTGTATCTTTGGCTATGTATATTTTCACCAAAAAAAAAAAAAAAAATGGTTGAGAAGGGAGAGGGTTGACATGTTGCGGGGTTGTTAACAAATGTCATAAAACAATATGTGTACTGACTGTTTAATGAGAAACTATTTGTTCTGTAAAACTTCACCTAAAGTACAAAAAAAAAAAGAGAGATCCATAATTGTAACTATTCCAAAGAAAGGTTATCCAACAGAATGTGGAAGTTATAGAACAATATCATTAATATCACACACAAGTAAAATTTTGCTGAAGATCTTTCAAAAGCATTTGTAGCAGTACATCAACAGGGAACTGCCAGAAATTCAAGCTGGATTCAGAAGAGAATGTAGAACAAGGGATATCATTGCTGATATTAGATGGATCTTGGCTGAAAGCAGAGAATACCAGAAAGATGTTTACCTGTGTTTTATTGACTATACAAAGGCATTTAACTGTGTGGATCATAACAAATTATGGATAACATTGTGAAGAATGGGAATTCCAGAACACTGAATTGTGCTCATGAGAAACCTGCACTTAGACCAAGAGGCAGTTATTCCAATAGAACAAGTGAACACTGTGTAGTTTAAAATCAAGAAAAGCATGTATCAAGTTGTATCCTTTCACCATACTTATTCAATCTGTATGCTGAGCAAATAATCAGAGAAGCTGGACTATATGAAGAAGATTGCGGCATCAGGATTGGAGGAAGACTCATTAACAACTTGCATTATGCAGATAATACAACCTTGCTGGCTGGAAGTGAAGAGGACTTGAAGCACTTACTGATGAAAATCAAAGACTACAGCCTTCAGTATGGATTACACTTCAACATAAAGAAAACAAAAATCCTCACAAATGGCCTATAAGCAACATCATGATAAAGGGAGAAAACACTGAAGTTATAAAAGGATTTCATTTTACTTGGATCCATGATCAATGCCCATAGAAACAGCAAGCAAGAAATCAAACGACGCATTGCATTGGGGAAATCTGCTGCAAAAGATCTCTTTAAAGTGTTAAAAAGCAAAGATGTCACTTTGAGAACTAAGGTGCACCTGACCCAAGACATGGTGTTTTCAATCGTCTCATATGCATGTGAAAGCAGGACAATGAATAAGGAAGACTGAAGAAGAGCACATTCCTTCAAATTATGGTGTTGAATATACCGTGGACTGCCAGAAGAATGAACAAATCTGTCTTGGAAGAAGTACAGCCAGAATGCTCATTAGAAGCAAGGATCGAGAGACTTCTTCTTAAATACTTTGGACATGTTATCAGGAGGGACCAGTCCCTGGAGAAGGACATCATGCTTGGTAAAGTAGAGGGTCAGCGAAAAAAGGAAGACCCTCAGCAAGATGGATTGGCACAGTGGCTGCAACAACTGGCTCAAGCATAATGATTGTGAGGATGACGCAGGACCGGGCAGTGTTTCGTTCTGTTTTACATAGGGTTGCTGTGAGTCGGACCTGATTTGATGACACTTAACAACGACATGCTGGAAAAGCATGGTCTCAGTTTTTGATTGTACGAAAATATCTTTAGTTTTACTTTTCCCTTATTATTTTTATATTTTTTTATTAATTAGGTCATGCATGCCCATGGTACAAATTAAAAAAAAAAAAAAGTATAGGATTTAAAGTGAAACGTAAACCTATCAGACACATCTTCAAGTCATTTAGTTTCCTTCTCCAGAGGGAACCATTGTTACCAGTTTCTTGTGAAAGTTAACAGTATTCTATGTAATACCAGCATATTGGAGTATCTATCTATCTATCCATCTATCTATATACAAATGGTTTAATATTACCTATTACATTGTTCATTTAATTTTTTATTTGTAATTTATTGATATATAATTTACATACAATGACATACAACGTTTTTAACTCTACAGATTATTATGTTTCAACAAATACATGTACCTACATAGTCACTACAGTATCAAGATTTAGAACATTTTCATAATCCCAAAAATTGCCTTTGTGCCCCTTCCAAATCAATCTACCTTGCCTACCCCTGACTCCAGGTAACCCTGAACTACTTTTAGTCACTAAATATTAGATATCTATTTTCTCGATCTTAGCATTAATGGAATTTTACAGTATGTACTATTGAGCAGGAAGGTGTCAATTAGGACAGTGAGCCAACCTGAAGGTAGCAGGCCTTTTATACACTTCCTGTGATAGGGTAAGCAAGAGGCAAACACAGGTCCATTTTTCCCATGAAGGGCACCAGGAGAGGGTCATGTGAATCATCACAGCCAAAGCTGGGCTTGTCTCATTGCCAAGGAGTCCTAGACAAAAAGATTCTGTCATTTTGTGGAGAGAAAGGGGAAATTTAGGAGTGGAAAAGTACTGAGTGAGAGTGAAGAAAAGTATCTTAGTTAAGGAGGCTTTGGTGGAGACACTAGAAAAATGCCTCAGCTGAGGGTCTTTCTGCCCCCTACCTTGAGGAAGTCTCAGAAAGGAGATGCTTGGGTTAGAAATACAGATATGCATATGCTCATGGTTTGGGAATGAAGGGCTACATCCTTGTCTGTAACTCCCTTCAAAAGACAGCAATGCATTGGCTGTGTACCGTCTGGTAAGCAAAAGCCAGCTTTCCCCGTTAAGGCCCTCCAGACAAAGCCTTTGTAGTTACTTATGGTAAAACCTGAAAGATCACACATAAGCTTTTGACCTGCATTCAAACTCCTCATGTACTCTTTTGTATCGCACTTCATTCCCCAGCATGATATATTAACATTCATTTGTGTTAATTACATGTATTGGTAATACATGCATTTTTATAGTTCAGTAATACTCCATTGTATGAATATATTACAATTTGTTTATCCATTCACTTATTGGCAATCATTTGGTACTATTACGAATACAGATGTAGATGTTTTTATTTTGATGAATCTAATGAATTAAATTTCTCTTTTATGTGTACACTTTTTTGTGTTAGATCTAAGAAATCTTTTCTTACAGCAAGGGTATGAAGAGCTTCTCCTATGATTTCTTCTGGAGATGTTCTACTTTTAGATTTTAGGTTTAAGTCTATGCTCTCTGTTTGTTAACTTTGATATATGGTGTGAAGTAAAGGCCAAGGTTCTTTATTTTCTATGTGCATATTCTTTTGTTCTAGCATCAATTGTCAAATAAGAAAAAAAAAAGATTATATTTTCCCCATTAGTTACCTAGACACCTTGCTTGGAAATCAATTGACCATATAGGTATGAAACTACTCTGGACCCTCTGTTCTGTTCCATTAACATAAATTTGCCAAATAAAATGCAGGACACCTGATGAAATTTGAACAGATGAACATCTATTTTTCTAGCATGTCACATGAAATATGCTATTATAATATTTTCCATCTACATATGGTTGAGTGTGTAGTACACAAGTGCATGCGTGTGTGTGTGTGTGTGTGTGTATGTGTGCATGTGTGTATGTTTATGAGGTTTAGAGATCATTGAGCTTCTTGGGTATATAGGTTAATTATTTTCATCAAATTTGAAACATTTTTGCTATTACTATCAATCCAAATATTAATTCTGTTCTCTCCTTCTTTCTTCACTTGGCAATATCAAGTGCTGGTGAGGAGGCAGAACAATTGGAACTCTTATAACTGCTGGTGGGAATGCAAAATGGTACAAACACTTGGGAAATTAGTTTTGCAGTTAAGTGAAACATACACTTACCATATGACCCAGCAGTCCCACTCCTAGGTATTTACACCAACGGAATGGTAACTTACGTTTACACCAAAAAACTATGCATGAATGTTCATAGTGATTTTATTTATAATCACCAAAAACTGAAAATAACCCATCTATTGACCAGTGAATCTATGAACACACTGTGTTATATCAATACCATGGAAAACTACACAGTGATAAAAAAATAAAGAACTACTGACACACCAAACAGCATAGATGAATTTCAAATACATTATGTTCGATGAAAAGATACAGACTCAAACAACTACATATTGTATGTTGTATGTCATTCTAGAAATGGCAAAGTCTTAAGGACTGAAACAGATTGGTGGTTGCTAAGGCCTGGGTATGTGGGTAAAGATGACTGTGAGGAGGCAAAAGGGATTTTTTTTTTTTGGAATAATGGAACTGTTCTATTTCTGTATGGTGGTGGAGATTACATGATTTTGTCAAAACTCAGAACTGTACACATACACAAAAAGCAAATACTACTCTATGTAAAGCCTGCTTCAATTTAAAAAATCATGTGTTTATACTGATAGTTTGTAGTTTTAGTCTAATACCAGAGAGCTAATAGTAGCTTTCTTCCTTCTCACTTTTCAAAGAGTGAGAAGCTTGGCTTTCATAAGTATCTTGACTTATTTGTTCTATCCTAGGACACAGACAAAGTAGTTTCAAATTTTGCTTTCGCTTTTTTAAAAAGTTTATTGAGATACAATTCACATCCCATATAATTCACCCATTTTAAGTGTGCAATACAGTACTTTTTGTTTTAGTATATTCAAAGTTGTGCATCCCTCACCACAGTAAGAAAGAAACTCCTCAGTCTTCAGTCATCATCTTCCGATCATCCCTCCCCACCTAGCCCTAGGCAACCACTAATTTGCTTTCTGTCTGTATAGATTTATCTATTCTGGAAATTTCATATAAATGGCATCATACTATAGGGGGCACTTTGTAACTGATTTCTTTTACTTAGCATGATGCTTTCAAGGTTCATCCATGGTATAGCATGCATCAGTACTTCATTCCTTTTTAATGCTGAATAATATTCCATTGCAAGGATATATGATATTTATCCATTCATCAGTAAAGGACATTAGGGCTGTTTCCTCTTTATTGCTATTATACATAATGTTTCTCTGAACATTTGTGTACAAATTTGTGGACATATGTTTTTAATTCTCTTGAATATATACCTAGAGTGGAGTTGCTGGGTTGTATGGTAACTTTATTTCTGCTTCCTGAGGAACTGCCAGATTGTTTCCAAAATGACTGCACTGTTTTGAATTCCCATGTTCAGTGTATGTGGATTCAAGTTTTTTTCCTTACTGTGGTATAATACACATAACATAAAATTTGACATTTTAAAGTGTACGATTCAGTGACATCAAGGGCATTCATAATGTTGTGCAACCATTACCACTGCTTAGATCCAGAAATTTTTCTTTGTCCCAAATGGAAACTGTATACCCACTAAGCAGTCACTCCCGATTCCCCCTCCTTCTGGCCCCTGGCAATCACAGATCTCTGGTCTGTTTCTGTGGATTTTCCTATTCTGTATATTTCATATAAATGGAATTATATGATACATGGCTTTTTGTGTCTGTCTGAGCTGGGATAGGGAGGGAAGGAGAAAATTGTGTTTCATGTTCTGCAGACTCTTGCTGTTCTTACTAAGTTTTGGTAGATTTGCTTAAATAAATGTTACTTCATTTGCTCTATGACCTTGGAACAATTTCCAGAGACTTCAAATTTCTTGTTTGTTTTATAGTTTTCTCCAGCTTTGCTTTTGTTTCCGGGAGTGTCTACAGAGCTCCTCACGCTTGCATCGCAGAACTGGGAGTGGAACTCCTTAACTTTCACTTTTGAAGGCTATTTTTGCTGGATACAGAATTCTATCTTAGCAGCTATTTTCTTTCAACACTTTAAAAATGCTACATTCTAAAGACTTCTGTCTTTCATGCTTTCCCTTCCATCTGGTACTTTGAACCCTCAATTTCAGGCTGCCTCAGCAATACTCCAAAGCATTCCAAAATATATCACGTTGTTTTCAGTGGGAGTTTTGATCTGCAAACTGCTTTATCATAGACAGGTATAAAATCTGTTTTGTTTTTGTGGTTTTTTGTTTTGTTAATATACTCACAGCAAGGGTCTAATGAAGTGACCACTAAATCAAAATATTATTCTCGTGTGTAACTATCAAAAGATTAACAACAGTAAAGCTACAAGCATTTTAAAAAATGATTTCATAATTGCTGATTTAGATATTTTCTAAGCAGTTAGTAAATCTCAAGGAAATGGTAGATGTAGCTTTCTATTTTACAAATAACTCTTTTCTTCCTCCCAACCCCAAACTCAATGATGTTTGATGGTCTCTGTGGCACAAAGAATTGATGCTTATTCACATAATCTGATGGAGTGAATACTTGAATGAATGAAGAAGGAAATGTCTCGCCTACTGATTTGGGATAAATACCTGTCTAAATCATCTTGACAGGTTTCAGGTCCTCTTATCTTTAAACTCAAGTGTTAAAATAATGATGAAGTTCATTATCATATATAAATAACAAATTTCCTGACAAAGAAGAAATAAGGAGACTAAGAGCTGAAAATTTTAAGATACTATGAAAACTATAAAGTTTCTTTGAAACTTAAGGATGTGTGAAAGAAATTATTTATATGCCTGGCTTTTTATGCAGTCATTGAATATACTCAAAGCCTTAAGCCATTTTTGGAGGTTTGGTGTTCAATACCATTTAGAAGGAAAGAAAACAACAGAAAGAACATAATCACAATCAAAGTACCCAATCAACATAAATTTAGCTTAAAGCATAGTTTGCCTATTTATAATATGAGGTCAGCCAACATGTAAGTCTTCGTATTATAATTAAGGAAAATAAAGATTTGCTGATCCTAAATTCTGCCTCTCTCTGATCATCTCTGTCTTAACTTGCAATTAAAAAGATCACACAATAAAAGAGTTGATGTCTCTATTGACTTGCTAATCAATTGTTTATGTGTCTCACAAATTCATTTTTTTCTAAAGTACTGACCTAATTTTCACAGTCTTGATTAAACCGAGAACGAAATTAGAGGGCTTGTTTTGTTCTTCATTTCTCTACACTACGTTGGTTTAGAGGTGAACACAAATACACAGAAAACCAGTCTGCCTTTGGGTGAGATTTCCTTGCCAGGTTTAAGTATTAGTGAAAACAAAATCTGCTTAAAATGTGTCAGGCTTGTCCATTATTCTTACTGTAAAATGTGGAATGAAAAGGGCTTAATAGATGCAAGTAAAATAATCATAGTTAATATTTACTCAGTACTTATTATTTGTACTATGTCAATGTGCTTTGTATACCTTATCTCCTCTAACCCTCACACCAACCCTCTGAAGTATTATTGTTATCTCTATTTTACAGATGGGATGAAAAATTGGCCTAGAGAGGTTAGAAAATTTGCCTGAAGTCACGCAGCTTTTAAATAGGTAAATCAGACTTCTTATTCACATAATTTGACTTCAGAGTCAGTGTGCGTAAGCAACTCATAATTCCACTTCCATTCTTTAATTTTTATAAATCATTTTGTCTTTCCCAAGTCGTTATTGAAGGAGTAGTGAGATAAACATGCCCTCTAAAATGTATGATTTATACACATTATCAGCATTAAATAATGTTTACACTTTCTATGCTCACTTTTTAAGTGCTTAGTATAATAAGAAATCATGGCTGAATCCATATAATACAGTTTTGCAACTTGGAAAGCCAATTGATTTTTCAAACTATTTTATACATTAAACCAATAAGATGGATTAGATACTAAAGAATCAATCTAGTTAAGAAAGTAAGATGATCAAGATAACATCCCATCTGTTCAATTGGCCTTTTTACTTTGTTTTCTGTAGAAAAAATGAATCAATTCGACCTCTATAATGGCATCTAATCTATTGTCCAACCTGAGAAACTGATCCTTGACTGTAAAACATAGAAAGTTTGACATGATATAGTAAGGAAATTATATTTGTATTTCAAATGTATTATCTATCTTTGTAGGTATTTGTGTACATCACTGCTTCTTGAGTGAAGTCTCTCCTACAAATTTTTCAACTTGGTATCCAAGGTTGTTGTATGAAGTGTGCATTCCTTTAAATAACTACAAGAATGCTTTATCACAAATACTTGATTTTCTGAATGTCTGAAATATTTCATAATAGCATAATATTGTGAAAGTATGAGCAAATGTACAAGGACAAATGGTAGCATTTTTAGTAAGCACTAACTAATTAGTAAATAATGTTAGGCCAACTGAACTTCCATTTAGAAAACAAATAAAGGAAAGTTAGAGTCATAAATCATAACATAAACAAAAATAATTTACAATAGTTAAAGTTAGAGGCAAAATATGAAAGCATTTGAAAGAAGTTTTGCAATTTTTATGATAATCTTCTTGTAGAGCAAGTATGCTTAAGCATGAGAATGTAACTGGAAACTTAAAGAAAAACAATCTGGTAATCTGACTATGTAAAAATTAAATACTCTATAGAAATGTATAGAAATGAGAATATATAAGCAAAGGTTAGATTTTAATTGGCAGATTCGAATGAAAAATGTGTTTTCCTCTCTATAAAATGGATAAAAATTAATATTGGGAATATAAAAAGAACTACTAAAATCAGTACGAACAGTAAGCAAATAATAAAGGCAAAATCTATGAATAGGTTGTGCACAAAAGAAAATTATAATATTTATTTCCATAAACGTATGACAATATGATTATATAATCAGGGAATTCAAATGAGGTTAATTTTACTTATTTATTTCCAAGAATGAACCAGTATGGACATATACGGAAAGATTTTCATGTCACATTTATAAGTGATAAAGGAATGTTTCAGAACAATGCATTAAGAATTATTCTGGCTAAATCATATAAACTAAAACCATGTATTTATATATGATCCATATATATGTATATAAACACTTAAATAGAGGTATAGAAGAACAGAAAGTAAACAATTAGCAGTAAATCACTTTGAAAGGAAATTGCAACTAGGGGTTAGAAAAGGTGTACAGTGTTTAATTTTTATACATATATTTTTTAGCAATGCTTGACAACCATGAGAAGCATTCAAATAATTTCTTTAATTAGGTAAATTATTTATATTTTTTAGAGCAAATATTTCAGCACCAGCTAGAGACCATTTACGTTTCCTTTGAGGCAATTATCTAAACTATGATACTTGAAATTTCTTATGCAAATCTCTGTTTAATACCTGCAATTACCTTAGCTTTTCCCTTGTGGTAACTTGACAAAGCTCCCGGTATCATATCTGTGTTCAAGGCAGGAAGAAGGCAGGAAGGAATTATGCTGGCCATATCTGTCCCTATTATAAAGGAAACATGAGAGTCCCTGAACCCACTGCCTTGGTTTCCTAAAAAAAGAAAAGAAAAAAACCCAAAAAACCCTTGCCATCACGTCAATTCCAACTCATAGCGACCCTATAGGACAGAGTAAAACTGCCCCCTTAGGGTTTCCAAGGAGTGGCTGGTGGATTCAAACTGCCAAACTTTTGGTTAGTAGCCAAACACTCAACCATTGCGCCACCAGGGCCCCATCTTGGTTTTCTAAGACTGCCATAGCAAAATACCACAAAATGGTGGCTTTAAGGAACAAAGACGTATTGTCTCACAGATCTGGAGGCTAGAAGTCAATTTGGGACATTGGCAGGGCCATGTTCTGTCTGAAGCCTCTGGGGAAGTATCCTTCCTTGTATCTTCCAGCTTCTGGTATCTCAGGAAGTTTCTTGGCTTACAGTTGCCTCTTCACATAACATCTCCTCCCATGGGACCTCAGCTTTACGTTTCTTTTCTACTTTTGTAAGACACCACTTGAAAGGGATTTGGATCCACCCTACTCCTTTTCTCACACCATACATCTTTTCCTACCCCCAGTTGCAATTTCCTTTCAAACTGAATCACTGTTAATAGTTTATTTTTATTCTTCCATATCTCTATTTAAGTGTTTATATACATATATAGAGCGTATATAAATACATGGTTTTAGCCCTGACAGGGAATACAACAGAGTCCCTGATGGACCAGCAGAAAGATGGGGTGCAGAAATCAAATTCTAGTAAGAAGACCAGACTTAATGGTCTGAATGAGACTGGAGGTACAAGCATGGCCCCTGGATTCTCTATCAGCCCAGAACTAAAACAATTTCCGAGGCCAACTTGTCACACAGGGATTGGACTGGACTGTGGGACATAAAGTGATACTCGTGAAGAGTGTGCCTCTTAGCTCAAGTAGATACAAGAGACCAAAGGGGCAGCTTCTGTCCAGAGGTGAGATGGGAAGGCAGAGAGGGTTAGGAGCTGGTTGATTGGACATGGGGAATCAGGGTGGAAAGGAGGAGTGTGCTGTTGCAGAATGAGGTGAGCAATTAGGGTCACATAACAATGTATGTATAAAATTTTGTATAGGAGACTAACTTGAAATGTAAACTTCATTTAAACTACAACTATAAAAAAAAATTTAAAAGTAAATAAATACATGGTTTCAGTTTACATGATTTAGGTTATGACCACTTCAACTAATCACATCTTTAAAGCAAGACTCTGTATACAAACAAAATCACATTCACAGGTACAGGGGTTAGGACTTCAACATATCTTTCTGGGTTACACAGTTCAACATATAACACCCACTAAGAAATTTCTGCTTGCATCTCATTGTATATAATTTCATTACATGGCAACCCTGGCTGTATAGGAAGCTGAGAAAATTACTATCTAGCTTCCCAGCCTTTATATTTTCATGAAACAGGAAGAAGGAGTTGGCAAAGAGCTGTTGGTTCAGTGTCTATCACACCAGGTTTTAAAATTTATACCTGATAATGTAAATCTTACACAAATTTTGTTGATTGCGTTTACCTGATATCATAAAATATCTGCATTCCAGAACTTGCCAGAGAACGTAAGTTTTGACTCACTGCCTCTAAATAAATGTTCATAATTATTCATGACAGTGGCTAAGAGAACCAATGTTCCATTGCTAATACTTCAAGTACTTTCCTTAAGTAAACCATTCAATTGAACATCCTGCACTCTCCTACCGCCTCCCTTTTACTTTTGTTGTTGTTGTTAGGTGCCATCGAGGTGATTTCAACTCCTAGGGACCCCCTGTGACAGAGTAGAACTGCTCCATAAGATTTTCTAGGCTGTGATCTTTATGGGTGCAGATCGCCTCGTCTTTCTCCTAAAGAGCTGCTGGGTGGGTTGGAATCGCCAACTTTTTGGTTAGTAGCTGAGTGCTGAGTTGAGACACCAGAGTTCCTTCCTTTTACTTTAAATTGCCTTTAATTTGCATTTCGCAAATTGGTCTTATCAGTGATACCATCCATCATCCATTCGTGAGGAATATTATAAAAAACCACCGTGAAACTAATAACTATGTTTTCTTACAAATTATGTATCAGTATTGCTGGGGAATACAAAACTCCATTAATTAAACAATTGTATTTTGATTTTTTTAAAATTTAGGAATAAACATTAAATATTTTCTATGACATTATATAGCCATCTACAAGGTGTTTTTTTAATGTCCGTTTTCTGTTGTACCGATGAGCTATATGCACTTTTTTTTTCCTGATTCCTTTCTGCTAAGCTTACAGTGACTTCTGACATTGTTGCTATTATAAACAAAGTTTCAGTGAAATCTCTAAATCTCTTTGACCCTGTTGACTATTTCCAGAAATGGATCAATGGAAAAGGATGGGTTTAAGTGTTTAATTTGCAATGAAGTGGTATCTTAAGAAAACTGGCGAAGAGGAGACTGGGGAGTATTTTATTTGATGAAACTACAATGATCAAAGAAACAGCAGTAAGCTTAATATATTATTTGGCAGAACAAACATTGATTTAGTGGGAGTAAAGGTAATATCGGGGAGTTGAGGTTGGAAATGCACTCATAAAATATGCTGACAAGCAAGAAGGCAGGTCTGACAGGGGTAATAAACAAAGTCTTCCATCAAAGATTAAATAAATTGGACTGGCTTTGCAGGTAGTCTACTGCCTCCACACCACTTGAGAAGGAGGAGGATGATAACAGTAAAATTGGTTTGGAGGAAGCTTAACCTGTCTACAGTACTTGCAATAAAATCAAGTGGGAAGTGATTGAGAGTAAAAAGTTCTACCAACGGGCAACTGGAATTATGGAGGCATGAAATGATCTTTCCTGGAATTTGATGATATTACTCTTTGCATGGTGGTGCTGCATATGTGTTTTCTTTTTTAATTTTTATCCTTTTACTTTATGTATAGACAAACTTCATGTGAAATAAAAAGTGATTATATGTCTGTATTTTTAGAATAATCTTATTTTTTGCTCCGTCTGTAATTCCTAGAATCTATCCAATCTATGCATGTACACAGAGACATGTATATACACTTAAGTACACACATCCGTACATTATACTCATACAATGCATATCAAAGGTTTTTTAATTGTTTTTCAAAATGAGATCAA
This sequence comes from Trichechus manatus latirostris, assembly GCF_000243295.1. Lineage (NCBI taxonomy): Eukaryota > Metazoa > Chordata > Mammalia > Sirenia > Trichechidae > Trichechus > Trichechus manatus. The sequence goes on along the minus strand of NW_004443947.1, from coordinate 15,378,833 downwards.
ATTATACACAGTAATTTGAATCTTGGTTTTCTTATTCAATGTATTTTATGGAAACCATTTTGAACTGTCTGAAATACTTCTAATTCTGTTTTAATTTGTACATATTTTACATGATATGAATATCCCAGAATTTATTCAGACATTCCTTTTTATGACTTTCAGCTTTGCATTTTTTTGCCGGTATGAATAATGGTGCCTCAAACATTGTCTACGTGTCTATCTCAGTCCTAAATGAGTCTCTCCAGACCGGCTTAGTCTAATTTGCCCTCCCCATCCACACAACTGGCTTCTTGCTCCAGGGGAAACCCTATGGCAACCATCACTTATTCTCTCTAAGCCTCCCTACGGTTAGGATGGGGCTTCTCCATGTCCTCCATCATACAGTTGGGTATGTGATTTTCCTATTCTGTGAAGTGTCTGTTCATATTCTTCCCTATCTTTCAAATGAATTATTTGTGTTCATCTTGTTAGTTTGTAAGATATCTTTATATATAATGGATAATAACATTTTGTCATCTAATTTAGGTTATTTTCTATTTTTTACTTATGTATTGACTTTTTTAACCATACTTTTTGTCACATAATACTTTTTAATCTTTATATATCCAAATTTGGCTGTATTTCTTTTGTAGCTTCTGAAATTCTAGTCTCAAAAAAGTCGCTCCCACTTCATGTCCTACACCATAGCCCCTGATTATACATGTAGTCTTCTAGATTATCTTACAAGAGTTTAATATTTCATATTATTTACATTTGGTTTTAATTAATTAATCCATAATATTTAATTTTTTAAATGATAGAAAGGGGGCAGTTTCATTTTTTTTTTTGCAGAAAGAGAGTTAGTTTTGCCAGCACTATTTCTTGAGATCGTTTTCTTATTGAATAACTACTTTTGGCTTATCACACATACATGCATAGTGAGTTCGAGGGACTTTAGGGCTGATCAAGGAAAAAGTGTGACCATGAGGTAGCAGCATTGCACAACTGGACACTATTGGGATCAGTGCATTGACAGCTCACATGCAGGGGGTAACTCCCTGCAACAGGACACCCTTCAGAGGCAAGCAGTGCAGGGAGCCACCAGAAGGGGAAAAGGGCAAGACAACTCCCAGGGGAGAGGATAAGGGGGATGGGCAGCATGGGGGGAGGTGTGCTTATGTGTGTTTAGATGACATCCATCTGCAGCAAAATGGAGAGTCTCTGGGTCAGAGAGCCCCAAAGACAATTAGTGGCTTTGGGTCCTTGTAATTACAGGGTTTCATCGCTGTGAGCCAGAATCGACTTGACAGCAATGAGTTTGTTTGTTTGTTTGTTTGTTTGTTTTAATATATGCAGAAGTCTAATTGTAGATTCTCTGCATGGTTTCACTGACCTATATGTATTTCGTCTATACCAACATCATATTGATTTGATTAAAGTGGCTGTATAGTATGATCTTTTGTATAACAAGGTAATTTTTCCCTCAGTGTTCTTTTTCATACTTTATATTGTTATTTACAGCTATTTTCTTTTCTATTTGAACTTTTAAGATTATTTCATTCCATTCTTCACAAAAATGACACTTTTTTGATATTCTAATAAAGTTACATTAATTCTATACATTTATTTTGGAAGAACTGACATTTTATTATCTATCTATTGATATATTTCATTTTTAATACATTCCTTGATATTTTATACTGTTTCTTGTTATTGTAAATGAGATTGTTCTCTCTATGGTTTATGGCATTTATTAATAAAGTAGAGAAAAACTATTAATGCTCTTATATTTGACTTTTATCCAGCCATCTTACATTTTTTTTTCTTATTAAGCATAATAATTCTTACTAGACTCTCTTGGGTTATCAGCAAAAATAAAGAATTTAATATGTTTTCCAGTTATTAATTTTCCTGTCGTATTGCATTTATTAAAATATTCAATACAATATTAAATAATAATGGTATTAGCAAGGATCTGTCTCAAGTATCTGATTTAAATTAAAATGGGTTTACTGTCTCAACATTTAGAACAATATTTGCTTCAGGTTTAGAGTAATTGATCCTTATTTTTTCTATAATATTAAAGCAATTTACTTCTATTCCCACTTTATTTAGAATTTTGACAAAGAAAAACTGGCTGCTGAATTTTTACTAATGCCTTTCTAAAAATGATATTATCAAACATTTTTTCCTAAATTTTTAATAATATTTTTCAATGTGCTATGCTGAACATTAGTACAATGGACACCTATATAGCTTCTATGTAGATTCAAAAAATATAAAATTTTGTCATATTTGCTTTACATGTATATCTCTGCATATATATATTTTGCTGAAACACTTGAAAGTGACAGACTTTATAATAATTAATTTTATATATCTCTTAAGAATAAGAACTTACTCATACAAAACCATAATCTAATATTGCATCTAAGAAAATTAATATTTCCCTAATATCATCTAGGTGGCACATATTCTAGTTTTTCATTTGTTTTATGCATGTCCTTTTGAACAAGGTTATTGAGGTATCATTTACATACTATAAAATTCACTCACTTTAATCCTATAGTTCAACAATTTTCAGTAAACTTATACAGTTGTACAAACATCAGCACAAGCCAGTTTTAAAATATTTCCATCATGCCATAAAGATTGCTCATGCCTATTAGCACTGACTCTCCAACTCATCACCCCTTCTAATCCCTAGGCAACTACTAATCTAATTTCTGTCTCTATAGATTTGCCTGTTCTCAGATTTTAATATAAATGGAATCATACAGTATGTGATATTTTATGACTGGCTTCATTTACTTAGCAAAATGCTTTGGAGGTTTATTCATGTTGTAGTCCAAAAAAAAAAAAACAAAACCCACTGCTGTCAAGTTGATTCCAACTCACATCAGCCCTAGGGAACTGCCCCTATAGGGTTTCCAAGCCTGTGGTCTTTATGGAAGCAGACTGCCACATCTTTTTTCTGTGGAACAGCTGGTGAGTTGGAACTACCAACCTTTTGGTTAGCAGCCAAATGCTTTAACCACTGTGCCACCAGGGATACTCCATGTTATAGTATCAGTATTTCCATCTTTTAATACTAAATAATATTGTAGTGTATGTATATACCACATTTTGTTAATACATTGTTCAGTTGATGGTTATTTGATTTGTTTCCACCTTTTGGCTATTATGAATAATGTTCTTATGAACGTTCACATACAAGTGTTAGTGTGAGCGTATATTTTATTTCTCTGGGACTAATACCTAGGAGTGAAATTACTATGTCCTACGGTAAATTTATGTTTAACTTTTTAAGAAACTGTTAAACTATTTTTCAAAGCAGCTGCTTAATTTTACATTCTGTCATGGATTCAATTATGTCCCCCAAAAATGTGTGTTATCAATTTGGCTGGACTATGATTCCCAGTATTGTGTGGTTTTCCTCCATTTTGTGATTGTAATTATATGTTAAAGAGGTTTAGGGAGGGATTGTAACACCCTTACTAAAGTTATATCCCTGATCCAGTGTAAAGGGAGTTTCCCTGTGGTGTGGCCTGTACCATCTTTTATCTTACATGAGATAAAAGGAAAGGGAAGCAAGTAGAGAGTGGGGACCTCATACCACCAAGAAAGCAGTGCTGGGAGCAGGGCAAGTCCTTTGGACCTGAGGTTCCTGCACTGAGATGCTCCCAGACCAAGGGAAGACTGATGACAAGGACCTTCCTCCAGAGATGATAAAGAGAGAAAGCCTTCCCCTGGAGCTGATGCCCTGAATGTGGACTTGTAGCCTACTAGACTGTGAGAGAATAAATTTCTCTTCGTTAAAGCCATCCACTTGGGGTATTTCTGTTATAGCAGCACTGGACAACTAAGACATATTCCCATCGGTAATGTAAAAGGTTCCAATTTCTTTACATTCTCACACACTTGTTACTATGTCTTTTATTATTAAGATCATTATAGTGAATGTGAAGTGGTTTCTCCTTGTGATATTAATTTCCATTTCCCTTACAATTCATTATTTTGCAAATCTTTATGTGTGCTTGTTAGTTATTTGTATATCTCCTTTAATGAAATGTCTATTTGATTATTTTGCACATTTTTAATGGAACTCTTTGTCTTATTGTGCTGTAAGAGTTCTTTTTATTCAGAATACGAGCTCTTTATCAGAGATATACTTTGCAAATGTTTTCTCTCTGTCTGTGATTTGCCTTTTTACTTTCTTAATAGTGTCTTTTGAAATGCAAGAGTTTTTAATTTTGATGAAGTCTAATTCACCATGTTTTAAAATAACTTCTGCTTTTCTGTCATATCTAAGAAATCTAGAATGAGTAAGGATATAGAAAACTTGAAAAAAAACTATTAAACAACTTGATATAATTGAAAATTATAGAATACTTTAGTCAACTCCAACATATATACATTCTTTTCAAGTGTACACACAAAAAATTATTAAGTTAGACATATTCCAGACCATGAAACAAGTCTCAATAAGTTTAAAATGATACATATCATAAAATATAGGTTCTCAGACTAAAATGGAATTAAGTTGGAAATCAGTAATATTAAGATATCTATAAAATCCCCAAATATCTGGAAACTAAATAATACACTTCTAAATAACCTGTGAGTCAAAGAAAAAATCAAAAGGTAAATGAGATCGTATTTTGAATTGATTGAAATGGATAATATGACAGATCAAAATTTGTGGGTTGCTGCTAAAGCATCAAGTGAAAAGGAGTTATGACATAAATTCTCAAGGTAAGAAATAAGAAAAGTGATATCGCTAGAAAATCTACAGATATTAAAGTGCAATAGTAGGATATTATGAATAATGTTATCCTAATAAATTTTACAACTTAGATAAAATGGACAAATTTATTGAAAGACACAAATTATCAAAGCTCGCACAAATAGCAGTGGATACCATGAACAGTCCTATATCTAATAAAGAAACTAAAATCGTAGTAAAAATCCTTTCCACATAAAAATTCTTGGCCCAGATGGCTTCACTGGGCAATTCCACTAAACAATTTAAGGTAAAAGAGAAAAATCAAAACAATACTAAATAAACTCTTTCATAAAATTGAATAGTAGGGATTATTTCCCAACTTATTTTATGAAGCTAGAATTACTGTGATATCAAAAGTAGAAAAAGACATTGTTAAAAAAATAATGAAATAAAACTGTAGACAAATATCCCGCTTGAACATAAGTACAAAAATTCTTAATAAAATTTTAGCAAATCTAATTCAATAATAGAAACCCTGGTGGCATAGTGGTTAAGTGCTATGGCTGCTAAAAAACATCGGCAATTCGAATCTACTAGGCACTCATTGGAAACTCTATGGGGCAGTTCTATCTGTCCTGTAGTGTCACTATGAGTTGGAATCAACTCGACGGCAATTTTTTTTTTTAATTCAATATATATGAAAAGGATAATACATGATGCTCATTGGGTGTTATCCTAAGAATGCAAATTTGGTTTAACATTTAAAAATAAATAATCCTCCACTCCTTAAGTTTAGGCTGTGCATAGTGACTTCCTTCCAAACAGTACAGTGCGGAAGTTGGTGGAGGGTGGTAACTTTACACTGGAGAAATCTTACAAACACTACCTCATCCAGGTGATCAAAGTCAACATCAACAATCATAAATCCTGTAGATAATATCTACCATTCGATGAGAATGGCACTTTATCTCTGTGATCTTTCTCCTCAAAACCAATAACTTCAGTCTAATCTCATCAAATTCCAGTGGAAGGGTATCTTACAAAATACCTGATGAGTATTCCTCAAAACTCTCAAAGTCATCAAAAAACAAGTAAAGTCTAAGAAACTGTCACAGCCAAGAGGAGCCTAAAGCAACATGACTACGAAATATAATATGGTGTCCTAGATGTAACCTGGAGCAGAAAAATAACATTAAGTAACAAAAACAAAGACAAAAAGAGGATTAAAAACAGGAGGGGGTCAATAAGCTTTTTTTGTTTGTTTCCTTTTTTTTGTGCCAGATTATAATCTTCTAAAGTACTCTTATATATGTTTATTTATTTATTTTTGGTTCAGTCTTTATCTAGCCCTTCCAGCAGTTCTGTTTCACTAGGCATTGTCTTATCCTTCCTGGTCTTCATTTTGCTATTGGGATCCCTGAGATAGGCTATGACTATTCTCTATTATTCACTGGGCTCAATTCTTGTTGTGGACACATCCTAAATTGCATGCATCCTGTAGGTAGTAAAAGGCAAAAAGGTCCTTTAAGACTGAGTTTTGTAGAGAAGCTGTCATCCCCCTCGGGGTAGCATCTCAGAATAGGAGCCCTTGTGTGTTCCAGTGTAGGGGCGACTCTGTCATCTTAGCATTTTGGAGTTCAAAGATATCTCTGATCCTTATCAAGTTCAAGCATACTCATGCAGGTTAAATGGTGAAGTTATTGAAAAAGGTCCACACATCTATAAATGAAAAACTTTTATCTAGAATCTTCAGATTCTCACCCCTGTGACTTGATGATATTCTCCAGTTCCTCACAAGAACTACTGGAAAGGAAGCTGTCTCTCAGGCCTCTGCCAAATTCCCAGTACAGCCCAAGGCCTCACCACATCCACTCAGCTGTATGTCGAACCAACTGCTTGGGTCTGAACAGTCTAAGTTAGATGTGAAGATAACTGCAATGTTGTCATAATTTCCCAGGTATTTGTATTTCAAAAGAAATGTATGTCTTAGCTATCTAGTGCTGCTATAACAGATATACCACAAGTGGATGGCTTTAGCAAATAGAAATTTATTCTCTCACAGCTTAGGAGACTAGAAGTCTGAATTCAGGGTGCCAGCTTTACGGGAAGGCCTTCTCTCTCTGTTGGCCCTCAGGGAGGGTCTTTGTCTCCTTTCAACATCTGGCATTCGTTGGAGATCTCCGTGTATTTTGGCATCAATCTTCCCCTGGATCTAGGAGGTTCTCAGCACAGGGAACCCAAGGGTCAAAAGATGTGCTCTGCTCCTGGCTATTCTTTCCTGGTGGTAGTGTGGTCCTTCCTCTCTCTGATTACTTCTCTGTTCTTTTACTTCTTGTATGATAAAAGGTGTGACTCAAGCAAATGTGTGACTTGAGTAAGGCAGTGTGACTTGATTAAAGCAATGACTTGAGTAAGGCTGTGACTCAAGATACACCCCACCCTAATTCTGCCTCAGTACCATATAGAGGTTTAAGATTTATGATGTATAAAATGGAGAATAATTACACAATACCACAAAATGGAGGACAATTACATCAGACCATAAAATCTAGCATGATTACACAATACTTGGAATCATGGCCCAGCCAAGTTGACACATATTTTGGGGGGACACAATTCAATCTATGACAATGTATTTTCAAAGAAATACCATGGCCATGCTTATGAGGTCTCTAAATGTTTTACAAACTTCTTCTGAGAGTGTGGCTTAGATGACAGAGCCCTGCTGCCAATGTATCCATAAGACTTTTCATCAGAGCTTTATTTTAAAAAATAATTGGTTCTTTTAATCTATAATGGAACATGGACTCAGAGGCTGTCAGTGATTAAAATTAAACCTTATTTGTCTCTTAATATAGTGCTATGTTCTCATGTAATTGAGTAGAGATCGATGCCAGTTGTGTGATGGACAGTAAGCTTATCCAACATGACGGAGATAGATTTCCAAGAAGACAGACTCTGCTGGTTTTGTGTACAAGGGGAATAAGTAAGACCACATCAGCAACATTTAATTAATCTGTAGATAATTATTCATTTGAGGAACACAAGTTCTCAGAGAAACAGAAAAGAAGACAGACCAATACAATTACTATTTGTCTATATACACCATTTGGTGGAAAACTATAATCAGTTTTTCATTAAATCTACATGAGATGATTTTTTAAAAAATACGAGTAGGAGTTAAATATAGGCTTAAATGAACAGAAAGTTTGGATGTGTGTTAACATTATAATATAGACTGATTTTTTAGGCAAAAGTGCACCAAGTGATAATTTCTCAGATTAAAATTAAAAGCTAATCAGAGCTTTAAAAAGGAAGTTACTTAAAATGTAAAGTTTCATGATATCTATCCTGCTAACCCAGTAGGAAATCACATTATGGATATATTTAGTCCTACTTCTGGGCTAAATTTTAAGGGTTTGTACACATGACTTCTGATTAGGTAAGCTCAGTGCCTATGTTTAATATTGTGTGTCCAGAACAATACTTAGTTACCTGTATTTTGTTTGCTAAATCAAGTGTATTAATGTGTTCTTATCGGTATTAATGGAGACAAAAATCATCATTTGTGAAATGTAATCATTTCATCAAAACATGTCTTATAATTGACAAGATTGCCATCATTTAATTTTACAAAGCAGAGAATCTTTTCCAAAATGTAGATTGAATAATTGAAATGAAAAGATGGATGACTCCGCTCATACATCTCAATTTTGGCTTGAATCAACTTCTTTCTAGGGAAAATTACTCTTTTATTTCTCATCATTAATAATTTTCTAGACTTAAGATCACAGACTGAACCCTTTGGACCAAAAAGACATATAAATTTATTTGGTAACCTGCATCATTGCAAAATTTTATTCTAATAACACAGTTTAAGGTAAATTTAGGTGAGCTAAGATGATTACCCATACTATCACTATTAGATATCAGATTAAAAATTTTCTGCAAGTTTGCATTGTATCTATTACATATGACTGCAATTATTTATTTAATTGCTATTGTCCTAGTAGCAGCAATTCCATGAAGACTTTTTGTGTCTGTATTATTAACTATCACATTAAAACAAAACAAAAACAAAACAAAACCATTGCCTTCTAGTCAATTCCTACTCATGGCAACCCCATGTGTTACGGAGTAGAACTGCTCCATAGAGTCTTCCTGCTGTCATCTTCACTGACACAGATCACCAGACCTTTCTTCTGTGGCACCATTGGGTGGTTGGGTGGTTTCGAACTGCCAATGATTAGGTTAGGAGCTGAGCCCAAACCATCACATTACCAGCACCTATTATACTGTATTGGTATATAGCAGGAACTTAATACATCCTTCGTAAGTGAATTTGTACAGCCTTACACTTTTTCTTAGACCATTGTCATTATATTTACTCTTACTCAATTTAATATGTCCAAAAATAGGATCTGAAAAATGGATGTCTTTCCCAATGCTTGTCTAATATTGATGTGACAACAATGCCATTGATTTTAATGTTTATTTCAAAAACATTATTGCACTGATATTATCTTCCAAGCATTGAAGTAGATTCTAGTGATACAGAAATTCTATGAAATATTCCATATTCTGTGTTGTTGCTGAAAGAATTAAATCTAAGCATCAATAGATAGTTGTCTTGAGATCAAGCAGTGAATCATCCCTGGGAATATTTCATCTAAAATATTAAAAAAAAAAAAAATGGTGCCTAATAGATATTCATCAGCTTTCTTCTTTGATAGTATAACTTTCTATGGGCACAGATAAACCTAATAACACATCATAGATTTCAGATTGGATATTGCAGAAGGAAGTGTTATTTTTTAATTAACAAAGCTATGACAGATACTACTGGTGGTCCATCCAGCACCATTTTCCATTTCTTCCCTGTCAGAAGAATTCTGATTTTTTTTTTTCTCTAAAATCAGCTCTTTATACCTAAACTAGTAAATCTTCATTGGTCTGAGGCAATCATGGTTGTCACATTCTCTTTGCTAGTTTAGGGGTAAACACATAATGCAGATATAGCTAATGAGACAAACGGACTGTTCTACTAGGTGTGTCTTGGAGAGCTCTTAGTCATTCTAACAAACGACATGCAAAAAAAGGGACCATCATCATTGCATATGGATGTGACCTCTGGATGAGCTAAAGCCATTTCATTAATCATTAAGAAAGGTGATCTACAAATGAAGTTAACACTGAGGCTAACAGAACTGAAATTTAAAAACAAAAAACAAACATGGTCATAGTTATGTCATTGCTGCTGATTTAACCAATTCCAGAGCTATTCGATAGAATTATTGCTATGTGGGAGCTCTGGTGGCACAGTGGTTAAGAGCTCAGGTGGCTAACCAAAAGGTCAGCAGTTCGAATCCACCAGCCGCTCCTTGGAAACCCTATGGGGCAGTTCTACTCTGTCCTATAGGGTCATTATAGTCGGAATCAGCTCAATGGACTTGGGTTTGTTTGTTTTTTTTATTACTATATGAGATAATATATTTTTCTTTTTTCAAAAGCAATTAAATTGAATATTCTCTTCCAAGAATTCCAGTTAATGCAAAGGTTTTGATTTTCTTTCCTAAACACCATCCAGCTGTGGATCTCATATTATTATATTATACCATACACTACTCCTTGCTGTAGTCATCTAATAACTTATTTCTTAAAGACTTTAGCTTCTGGCTCACTGACACTCCTCACAACACTATTTCTGCCATTACATCCTTTGTGATGCCAATGATCTTCTTTCTCCCCCATGTCAGTCACTCACTCCCAGTTACTCCCTTGATATTTTCCTTACTGTTTTTTGCACCCCTTTCATAATCTCAATTGCTTACAAACACTCCACTCTCCAGCTAGCCCCTCTTATGTTTTCAAGCTACCCCTTCCAGTCCCCAACTCTAAAATGTCTTTGGGAGCTGTAATCCATTGATCTTACCAATTTTTTACTCTCCCTAAACCTCTTCACGTCCTCCCTTCCTTGCTCACCCAGCATAAAACCTGTAAGCCTGTTGTCATTGAGTCGATTCCCACCTATAGTGACCCTAGAGGACAGAGTATAACTTCCCAATAGGGTTTCCAAGGAGCAGCTGGTGGATTTGAACTGCCAACATTTTGGTTAGCAGCTGTATCATTTAACCACTGTATCACCAGGGCTCCCACCCATCATAAATCCAATAATAAATTGTTATAATCCTTTTCTTGCATAAACCTTCACCTCCCATGACCCTCTTTTAAGCTATCATAGTCACCTGGCAAAACCATTTTCTTTTTTTTTTTTTAATCAGTTGCCATGGAGTCGATTCCGACTCATGGCAACTCCATGTGTGTCAGAGTAGAACTGTGTTCCATAGGGCTTTCAGTGGCTGATTTTTTTAGAAGTAGATCATCAGGCCTTTCTTCTGAGGCATCTTTAGGTGGACTTGAACCACCAACCTTTCAGTTAGCAGCTGAGTGCATTTAACCATTTGCATCCTCCAGGCAAATTCATAACCCTGGTTAAACAATATTTTCTGCATATACCACACCTGCACCTGCCCAACTGAACACAGGTGGAGAAAAACAGAACCATGCTTATTAGTACATTCACTCTGTCACTCTCCCAATAGATTATTTTAATCTTTTCTCAAATCTCAATGCTTGATTTTAATAGTAGCATTCAGAAGAAAATGATCATAACCTCCCACCACCACATACCCTGAACTACCTGGATTAGTGCCTAATACGCTGCCTCCTCCTATTACTATGGATGAACTGTGGTTCTAGCTAAAGCCATCCCTTTACTTGTGCATAGAATCCCGTCTCTTGCTTATCTGAGGTAATCATTCCAACAATTCTATGTCCCACAATATCATTTTTACCTGTTAAGAAAAACTATCCAAACATGTATATGAGGTAAGATTATTTTGTGCCTTTCTAAAGTCATGCTAGAGCAATTTCTAACAATGTTGCCTAAGAATCATCTAACCCTTGGTGACGTATTTCTTATTTTACTTAAAAAACAAAGCAAAACAAAACACATATTGAAAACTAGTAGATTTTTACAGTAAACCACTATATACCTATAATAGGAATTCTACAATTAATATTTTACTATACTTATCACATATCAATCAGTCTATTCTGCTATGCACAATTAATTCATCTTGTTTTTGGTTCATTTTAAATTAAATTATAGAAATGAGTATACTTTGGGGGATATAGTTTTGTTTGATTTGTTATTTACTACTGGTATGGCCAAAAACCTGTAAAGTTATGTGTTGACTTGTAGAGGATTGATACATTATCAATTATTTTCATTTGAAATGAGACAAAGGATTTCTGTCCACAGGGGGAAAAAAATTAACTCAAAGATTATATTTTCAAAGCAAAAGGCAAGAATCACATGATCTTATCAATTGATGCATAAAAGGCATTTGACAAAGTCCAACACCCATTCATGATACAAACTCTCAACAAAGCAGAAATTCCTCAACATAATTAAGAGCATTTATACAAAGCCAACAGCCGACATCATCCTAAATGGAGAGAGTCTGAAAGCATTCCCCTTGAGAACAGGAACCAGACAAGAATGCCCTTTATCACCACTATTAT